>NC_135409.1:3377500-3677500 GCF_051989625.1 Stigmatopora argus | reverse complement strand
TCTTCGCTAGCCCTCCCGCAGCTGGAGAAAGTGGTCATCGATGACGGCCGCATCCAGCTGCAACCCCACGGCGAACCGATGGCGGGATGCGTCACCGTGCAGGTGGAGGGTGAGACGGTCACGCTCTTGGACTACATAGAGATTGAACAGACGCCCGTCTTAATGGAGCCTAACCCCGAAGAAGAAGAAGAAGGCGGCGGCGGTGAGGAAGATGAGAATTCGCTGAAGCCGGCAGCGTTCCAGCCCCTCAAGCAAAGTAGGCGCCTGCAGCTGAAGAGGAACGCAGCCGAAGCCCCAAAAGACCAAGTGGCCTCGGATGCGGCCAAGGGCCAGAGGAAGAGGCACCCCAACAACAAGACGTGCCCCGTGTGCGGCAGGAGCTTCTTGCGCGCCTCCGCCATGAGGCGCCACCAGGAGACGCACTTGGAGAAACGCGAGCTCAAGTACAAGTGCTCGCACTGCGACAAGCGTTTCCGCGACCCGTACGACATGAAGCGCCACGCCATGCGCGTCCACGAGAGGGACGATTCCAACGACGACGAAGCGCCGGCCGAGAGCGAGTCCTCGGAGACGTCGGACAACAGAAACTGCGCTATGTGCGGTAAATTCTTTGCGCGGCAGGTGGACATGGAGCGCCACATGACGTCTCACTCGGAGGAGCGGCCCTACAAGTGCTCCTTCTGCGAGAAGAGTTTCAAGAACCCCTACATCCTCAAAAGACACCAGAAGGAGATTTGCAATAGCAAAGACCCCAAGAACTCGCCCGAAGGCTGCGAGGACCCCGAGAGACGGCCGGAGGGCAAAGAGTGCCCCATCTGCGGTCGCGCTCTGCCGTGCAGCGCCGACATGGTCAAGCACCTGCGCTCGCACACCGAGGAGCGCCCCTTCATCTGTCTCGGCTGCGACAAGGGCTTCAAGTACCGCGACACACTCAAGAAGCACCAGATCATCCACGGCCACGAGGGCGTGCGCGAGGAGGCCAGCAAGAGCGTGGACCAGATCTTGGCCGAAGCCGAGAAGACCCCGTCGGAACCACCTGGGCGCCCACCTGCCCGCCAGAGGCCTCGCGGGAAGACCGACGCGTGCCCCGTGTGCAGCAGATGCTTTGACAATGTCAAGACGCTGAACCGCCATATCCAGAGTCACACGGACGAACGGCCCTTCCCCTGCGTTCACTGCAAGAAGCGCTTCAAGCACCTGCACGGCCTAAAGCGCCACCAGATCTACGCCATCTGCCACAAGAAGTCTGCCCGCTTCTCCTGGAAGAAGGAGGCCAAGGCCGGCCCCGCCGAGGGCCAGGGCTCCGCGCACCAGATCCCCGTCTGGTGCTCCAACTGCGGCCAGCACTTTGAGTTCCTGTCGGCGCTCAAGGAGCACCAGGAGAAGGCGTGCAAGGCGGACACGCGCGACGGACTCAAATGCGGTGCCTGCGGCAAGGTCTTTAAGAGCCTCACCATGCTCAAGGTATGATGCTAATCCGGGCGCTCCTCGGCTGCGGGTTTTCGTTCCAACGAATCAAACGCGACACCTTTGCGCCACTAGTGTCATTCAAGTGCAATCCGTGGTTTGCAGTCAGGTGCTTCTTGTTTCAGCACAAGCCCCGTCGGCTAAACTGTCTGTGCTGGGTCGGTTGGAACAAAAAGCTGCACCCCATCGGTTTGCCCACCCCGGCTGGGTTTAGGGGGTAGTTTTAAAGAGCGTGGAACGAATTGTTAAATCTAAAATGTGCCTCTACTTAGGAAAAATCCAAGTTACAAAATCCCCTTTGGAAACGGTTTGATTTCATAAGTAGAGGTACCACTTACCACTGTATTTCATTCCCTTCAAGTCACCGGATGCTGCGGATAGCGACCGATCCGTTTGGAGTGGGAGGGGCAAACGGAGCGATGGGGCGTCCCCCGCTTTTTGCCTCCGTGTGACCGTTTTCCCGCTTTTCATTAAGGTGCACCGGAGAATCCACGACCCGCTGTACTGCAAGGAGTGCGGCAAGATCCTGGCCAACGAGGCGGCCTTTGAGCGCCACCAGCTGATGCACCGTCCCATGGCATGCACCATGTGTGAGAAGAGCTTCACGCTGATGCGGCGCCTGCGCGAGCACTACCAGAAGCAGCACGCCTTCTCCGGACCGTACCCGTGCGCGCTGTGCGGCAAGAGCTTCGCGCAACTCTCCTACCTGGCGGTCCACCAGCGCATCCACAAGGGCGAGTTTCCCTTCGCCTGCGACCTTTGCCCGGGCCGCTTCCGCTCGTCCAACTGCCTGACGGTGCACCAGCGCAAGCACACGGGCGAGCGGCCCTTCCTTTGCTGGCAGTGCGGCAAGTGCTACCGCTCGGCTTCGGAGCTCAACGTGCACATGGGCACGCATTCGGAGGAGCGTCCCTGGGCCTGCGCGCAGTGCCAGGCGGCCTACCGCACCAAGGTGCAGCTCAACAACCATGTGGAGCAGGTGCACATCGGCGTGCGCTACCCCTGCGTCAGCTGTGGCAAGCAGTTCATGAAGGAGACCTCGCTCAAGCGCCACGAGCTCATTCACACGGGTGAGCGGCCGCACCAGTGCACAGAGTGCGGCAAGACCTTCCTGACGGCCAGCGAGCTGCGCCTGCACAACCGCTACCACACGGGCGAGCGGCCCTACAAGTGCGACGTCTGCGGCAAGGCCTTCATCCAGTCGGGCTACCTTAAGTCGCACATGCGCATCCACACGGGCGAAAAGCCCTTCAAGTGCGACCTGTGCCCCAAGAGCTTCCGACTGTCCTACCACTTGAAGAAACACCGCCACACGCACGCCGGCAAGGCCAAGACGTTCGCCTGCGACCACTGCGGACTCACCTTCGTCAACAAGAAGGCGCTGTGGGAGCACGCCGTCTCGCACAAGCTCAAGATAGAGCCTGCCTTCGCCCAAATCCACATCCAGTTCCAGTAAAACTCCCGCTACTTGCCTTTTTTTGTGTATGTTGCGTTGACGCATTCCTTCCTTTTTTTAGGTGGAATTTTGAATAAACCACCTCCCAAAGGATGTTCACCTACTCTTGCGTAGTTCTCTCGTTTTTATCGATTTCTGTTTTGAGTTCACTTACGAGGTTCAGATGGATCGTGCCTCCGGTAGTACTGTATTTTACGGACTGTTAAATGCTATTTCGCCTGTTGTCCTCCAGGTTATAGTTATCATGTACATACATGGTATGCTATTGCAACATGTGCTCAGGTGTTGATTTATAATTTAATGTTCGGTTACATTTGAGTTTTGAGATTTAAAAAAAGCTAAAACATCCAAAACGTCTCGTGTCCTATGTATCGTTCACCCTTTTCCCCAACAGATGTCAGCACAGTAGCAGAAATCAGCCTCTCCCTGCGTTAGCGAATGTCGCCCCCTGTTGGAGGGCTTTCACTGTACGCCATGACCTCTTGCTTCTCATCTTGTCTTTTGGGGGGGCCTCACGTTGGATCTTTTTGTCTCCCAACTCCAGTACGGTGACGACACTTTTTAATCCACCTCTCTCCCAACTTCCGATGTTTCAAACCAGAAGCAAAAATGACAATTTGGAGCCCGTGGCTGGCCAATCCGGAGTCCTTGTGATTTATGCCGGCCTATAATTGCTTCAGCCTGCGGTTTCCCTGTGCACTGAGTTATCACAACACACACACACACACACGGGCCTCATGTGTGCACGTGTGTCTGTATAAATATATTCTTTGACATAAAATGGTTGCACGTGAGAGCCTCACTAGCTCATTTTGTCATACCAATGAAGGAAATGACTACATGGATATGACTTGAACAAGAGTGAGGTCAAAAGTGCTCATTTGCAAACTATTGCTCCACCCCGAAGGACCTTCTTTACTCATTTGTTGCCATTGACGGTGATAGACATTTGAACTCATGAATCCAAATCTACTTTTAGAATGGAAGCAGGCGGTCAAAACGATATTTAGGTTTTAAAATTTAAACGGGATGCCAACTTTTTTGCATCAATGGCGAACAGGATGTCGTACGTCCGACAATGCGGGCCCAAAAATTGGCCCGGTAAACATGGCGAAACTTGCACGTTACCGTGGAAACTATAAAACAAGCGGCTCAACGTTGGACGCCGCGCTTTTTATTTCTTCCATATGAACGACAAAGTGGAAAGTTTGGGCCTTAAAAGTATTTTGAGTCATGTTCGTTCACGTTTTCCTCCAACTAAAAACTGAACCAACAAATTTGTGTTTGGCTCCCTTTTTGCAGAATGACGCTCAAAGCGTCACATTTAATCTGGAGACAGGCGGATTAATGGCTTTCCTAATCAAGCATCCTCATTTGACCCCGCCTGTGGGCACGGAAATCACAACTGGCACTTTAAATCAATAAAAACGCTCAAAATAGCAGCAAATATCACGGAGGGAAATCATACTGGGGTTTTCGGTTTTGCAATACTGGGTCAGTATGAGGAAAGATTTTTTTTTTTACCCAAAGAGATCTCGACTGACAGATCATCGTGTATCGTCCACACAAAGCATTTCTTGACTTTAATACAAACAGACTCATCATTTACTGGTGACATTATATGTAGTTTGAATTATTTTTCCTGGATTAAAAATATGGACGTTGGATCCATATTGGTAAAACATTTTGAGAAAAATTGAATCGGGTGCCAAAAAGTCCGTAGTGGGACATCCCTAGCCAGAACGTCCTACCTAGACAATGTGTTGGAGATGCTGAAATTGAAATGAGTTTCACTTGCAAACACCCCCAATCCATTGGAAGTGGGATGTCTCGAAGAACAGTAAAGGTTCGTGGGAATGGACGTCCGTGGCCGTCCATGAAGCCGAAAGACTTATCGCGCCTTCTGCGTCAGCGTGAGCGACTAGTCATTGTAAAGCTGCCTTGCGTCATCGTGTCGATGTTGCCGTCTCCCCTGCGCATGCGCTTTGACCCACTTTCCCCCCCCTCTAGCGTGTCTTCGGCTTCCCTCGTGGCGGATGCATGCCGGGACGCACGCTCGGCTGTCCTGCTTTGCTTTGATTGGCTCCCGTGGCCTCCCCGTGTTTTAAGAGCAGTCGTTGCTCAGTGGCGCCCCCTGGTCGCCGCTGCACGCTCCCCGCCTTCAAGGTGACTCCAAAGTGCCCCTTTTTTAGAGTCACGCTCAGGTATCTCGAAAAGGCGAGAAAAGACGGGCAAAAGTGCAGAGAAAAAGGCCTCGGGAATAATCGAGGTTCCAGCAAGAGGTGGCAAAAAATGGGAGGGAGAGCGAGAGAGAGCGAGAGAGAGAGAGAGAGGGGGGGGGGGGGGGGGGAGAAGGAGAGAGAGAGGGAGAGAGAGCAAGAGCAAAGAATGACGTGATTTGAACGCGTGCCCAAAAATCCTTAATGAATAACTTCGGAGGAGCGCTCGCAGGGCTGAACGCCGGCCCAGCTGTTTCCTGCTCCACATGTCTTTGCTGTGTGTGTAATGTTAGATAAATGTGAGGGATTTTCTCGCTAAATCCGTCTCCTGTTCGCTAAATCTCACTTCTCTCCAAAACGAGCGTGCGCAATGGAACAAAAGTGGGAATGTTGAGATGTGACATCGGCCCCCGGCGCGCGCATCTCGTCCGCTCATTCTGCCCGCTTCGTTCTTCTCCTCCTTCTCATCTTTTTTTCTTTTTTTTAAAACTCCTCTTTTTCATGACTTGAAACAAGTTGACTTCTCGCCGGCCTTTTTTGGGGGGTTTGCTTTGCGGAGACCCGCAGGGATGTCCTGCGCTCTTTCCTGCCTCCGGTGGCATTTATGGGACGTCCTCAAGGTAACGCGCGCGCACTTTTCACCCGCTTTTGATCCCCCAGCACCTGGCATGACATTTCTATCCCCTTTTCGTGCACTTTTGCTTCTTTTTGATTGCATTTACACTGGACGGTGACGCGCTCGTGATGGTCCAACGCGCTTCTGGAGCTTTATTTTAGCATCCTAACCAGCTTCCTCCCTCCTCCTCGTGTACGTGCGTAATTACGCACGCCAGAGTTGCTAAAAATTTGCCCTCTTGTTTAAAGGCGCGCGTGAGTTTACTCGTTGATAGACGCCCAAGCCCTTTTGGACCTGGAGGTACGATCGCTGCCGTACCTCCCTGTCCAAATGGACAGGGCGCGTATGACCTTCAAAGAACGAAACCTGATTGTTCCCCCCTTTCTCCTTGTGGTTTTTTTTGTGGGGCAGAGTGCGATGTGCTGGATGTCCCGTAGGCGCACCCTCTCACTACTGCTGTGCGTCCTCAGCCTGACTCCAGCGGCATCAGGGGCGCGGCCAGAGACGCTGTGCGGGGCGGAGCTGGTCGACACGCTGCAGTTTGTGTGCGGAGAGAGGGGCTTTTATTTCAGTAAGTGCAGCCGTTTGCGCTCCGCTCTTATTTTTAATTCATGAAGCTTCTCCTCCGCGGGGCCGACTGAGCTCATCAATAAGAAAAGAACACGTCCGGGCTCTTCTGCATTCACTTCCTCTCCCAAAGATGCTCGCCACCTTCTTCTCTCACGCTGTCCGTCGCCGGCACGGATAATTGTTATCTTTTTAAAAAAAAAGCTAAGCAAAGCGTTCACTCACTACTCTTGACTATAACATTGGCATGTTTGAAATCTACGATATGATGGTGGAGTTCAGGGGCAAACACGCAGCTCTCGAGCCGCATGTGGCTCTTTGCTTCATATAATATTTTGTATATGCTGTGGCTCTTTGCCTCATATCATGTTTCTCTTGTTTTTATTATCTCTTAAAACACACTAAAATTCACTAGGGCCCATTAAAAACACAATACATTATATCTAAAAAATATTTTTGCCGATTGGATTTTTTTATGGCGGCCGACGGCTTGAGTGGTTAGCACGTCGGCCTCACAGCTCTGGGGTCCTGGGTTTAAATCCAGGTCGGTCCACCTGTTCTCCCCGGGCTTATGTGGCTTTTCTCCGGGTACTTCAGTTTCCTCCCACATTACAAAAACATGCATGGTAGGCTGATTGGACACTCTAAAGCAGGGGTGTCAGACTCGGGTTGGTTCGCGGGCCGCTTTAACGTCAACTTGATTTCACGTGGGCCGGACCATTTTAGATATAATATTTAGATTTTTTTTTATAAATGGATTAAAAGAACCTTAAAAGCCCTGAATATTCCGTTTTTTATAGATCTAAAACAATGTTTATTTTAGGTTTTTTGATATATATATAAAACACAGAAAAAGTTGATTAAAAAATTACAATTATTGATTTAAAAGGGGGAAAATCAGGAAATTTAATATACATCTATACTCTTCATTTTAATTTGATCCTAAAACAGAAAGTCGGCATTCATGATTTACTTTCCCGGGCCACACAAAATGATGCGGCGGGCCAGATTTGGCCCCCGGGCCGCCACTTTGACACATATGCTCTAAAGTATGAGTGTGAATGGTTGTCCTTTGTCTCCTCTGGCCTGAAGTCAGCTGGGGTAGGCTCCAGCACCCTCCGCGATCCTAGTGAGGATAAAGCGGTTCAGAAAATGCATGAATGAATGATGGATTTTTTATGCTGCTTCTGACATAAGGTGGAGCGCTTTGGCTCTCACAGTTTAGAATTTTGCTCTTTGAGTCTAATTTGTTGGCAAACCCCTGGTGGACTTGAACTGGGGTTTTATCAGATTGACACTTTTAGAATTCAAATGGGGTGCCGTATTTTACATTTCAAATTGGCTGGCATTGAATGGCGCCGCAATATGGCGTGATTGTCCACACTGTTGAGGCAAGATTGGTGCTTTTATTCACTAGTTTATGCCATTGCCGATCGGGGAACGTAACTGTTAAATGATGTACGTACTCAATATGCTTTTCAGCCATGGCAAAATTCTCTTTGGATTTGATCCGATCCGATTTCTCTCCTCATTTATTGAAGTGTTTGCTCGAACGGGCGCCGCGTTCCCCCCGCAGCTAGAATGCTAAACAAGCTAGCGGAAGCCAGGGAGACGGGCGAACAGCGCACATGACTCTGGAGGCTTCTCGCAACGGCGCTTGAAACCACAAGCAAGGCTTAAAGCGAGCATAGAACGATGATGGTGGGTGTCAAGTGGCAGCTTGAGCCATGAGGGAAAGTCTTTAAGTGGAGACGGGGCGAGAAACTTCTTCATGTTTTCCACGCGAGAAGGGGAAAAGTACCCGAGGAAAAGCAGGAGTTAACGCTGCCTTCCTTCCCCCGCGGTCAAACACGACATGGCCGTTGTCCCTGCTTCTCGACCCCGGAAAGAAGTCCATCTGGCTTGTGATGGATAGCCCCGTGGACCGCTTTGACATCCATTAGCAAGGTTCTGGTACCGTCCCAAAGCTGCCAGAGATTTTTTCCACGGAACTGTTGGCAGCTCCCAATTCCACAAAGACATTTATGGGCTAGCCGCTAGCATCTCCTTCCTGTGCATTTCCACTTGTAGTGTCTTCCCACTAATTGCTCGCTTTAGCCTGAATTACGAAGGATTAGATGATGTGTTGTTGTTTTTTTATAACTGTCCTGCAAAGTTGTGTCTTCTTGTCTTTAGTGCTGCTACAGATTTTCAGGAATCCGCCCGCCTCCACTATTTCCTGTTTCTCAAAAACGATTTTAGTGTCGCTATCTTTCCTGCTGAAGTCATGTTTGAATACTTTTCTCGATTGACAAACGTGAGCAGACACCGTCAGCTGCTGACGTTAAACGCCAACCCCCCCAGGGCCTCTTGGGGAAGCCGGCGAGCCTACGCCAATGGAAAGCGCACTTGTCTGCACAAAGGCGCGCTTGACTCGCCACTTGATTGACTCGTCGGCGGGCTCCTCTCATTGGGCCGCCTGCTCGCTTCACCGTGACCGCAGGCTTCGCCGCCTCAGACCGCTAATGCGTGCTCGCGGGCTTCGGGGAGGAAGGCGGCGGGCCCCTTTTCACCCCCTTTGCACGTCATCTGCTCCTCGAAACCATCCAACAGACGTCGGTGCGTGCGTAGATTTAGCTGACGCATGTCAGCTTTGGACGTCAGCGCTACGATTGTTCCCTTGCTCGAGGCCAAAGGACGCCTCGCTTCGATCCATGCTAGCTAGCACCTGTCCTCTGGGACAGGTGAAAGTGAAACCCCTGTAAGCACACCTTTGGAAAGTGGCGTACGAGTAGCTGACTCTTCAGCGACGTCTTCTAATGTCCATCCAGTCTTTTTTGGGGGAGACCTCGACCACTGTGTCGCATTATTGTCATCTGAACGGCAATTATGTGAAGCTCGTGAGCTGAAGTCCCGCAGCGTCCAGAGAGCGTCTTCGTAGTGCACCTTGCACTTCACTTGGCACCGCCTGCCCGCCCTTCCCAGCGCACGTCTGCCAGGCACTTTGGATCTGGCCGCAGAGACTCGGCTGTTGGAAGAGCACCAGGTTCCGAACGGCGGCGGGCCCTGCCCGTCAAAAAAGTTTGCTGGCAACGCCCGCCGGCGCTCGAACGGTGGCGACGGTGCCAGCTTTCTGCCAGAAACACTCGGCTTCTTTTTATGTCTTTGGATTCCCAGCGTGGTGCGCTACTCGTCTTGTCTTACGCATCATGTTCTCGTCCGTCAGGCCTGCTAGGAATCTCCCTCCCGTTTGGCCAACTAGTCAAGGCAGAACTTTGTCTCGAGACGTATTTACAATTCGCTTCGGCAAGCAACTGATGTTACGTGATACGACCTGCTTTCTTTGCCCGCATCACATTTCTTTTTAAAGGCTCAAAAGCTGACCCAGGTGCCTAACTTCTTGAACTACAAATGCCATGTCAGGCACTCGTAACTCAAGTTACTTGATATGGTTAAGATAGACAGAGCCAGACCAAATCTCGCGAGAAACCAATGTCCTAGCGTGCCGACAACCACATTGCAACCTGAGCGCTCGTTACGTCAGCTACTGAGTTAGAGTGACTTACTACTACTACTTTTCTCTGCCGGCCCTCCCGCTTTAAACGGATTGGACGTCTGCTTGTGACAAACTCATTTGGAGAGTTTTGATGTCGTTTTTCTCAGCCACACGTCCTCCCTTTGGCGACTGCCCGACCGATCTGGAAAATCCATTTGGGTGCCGTCCAGTCGAGGACACCAAACCCCCACACCCCCTGCAGCCACTCAAGTGTTCCCATTGAGTTTGCTTGTGTTGGCCCGCCAACCCTGCGCGCACAGTCGCAACCGCCTTTGGCTTCGCGGACAGCGCGGATCCACCTTACCCATGTCGCTTACACGCTTACTGCCTTGACAGGATTACTAAATACTTAGCTGGGTGGAAACACACTGCGGTAGCGCAAAAATCCACATCAGCAGTCACATTTTCCGATTATTGCTCTGACCTAGAAATCTCGAGTGTGTCTTTGCGCCGCCGGACCCGGACGCCGCAGAATCCCGGCCCGTCGCAATGTTTTTCTGGCTCCCGGCGTGGCGGCTTTAAGCTGAAACATTTGCTGTCGAGTGAGCGTGAGAAATGTTATCTCTCTCTTGATTTGTTCCTAATGAAGCATTCCCTCTCCCCCAAAAGGGGAAACCAGATGATTTTAGCTCACGGTTCATGAAAATACTCAGGCCGTCCGCTCGGGTCTCCCTTCTTCTTTTTCTTCTTCGCTCAATTGGACTTGAAGAAAGCTACTGACGGAGAATGTGTAAGCAGCACGTCACGCGCACTCACGCACGCACGCAAACGGCCAGGCCCTCGGCAGCAGGGGATTACGGGGGATTACGGGATGATCAGATCCCCATCGCTCCCTGCTGCAAACCTGAATGCGTGGCCAAGTCCAAAGAAAGACCGCCTGTGTCGTCAGCATCTCAAAGACCCGAGCTAAAGCCCTGGTGAAAAGCACCCATGGGGGGTCCGCCCTGGACCAAAACATGGTCCAGACCTCATTAGTTTGATGCTGTCACACATGTGGAGCTTCTGTGCAAAGAATCAAGGATCGCAAACACGGAACCTTCTTTTGCGGTGGCGCAGCACTCCGGGAACCCTTGCTGACGTTAAAATGCTTTGCTAGCATCCAATGAAATGGCTTCGCACGACGAGAGTCCTTCCTTTGTAACTTTTGACGTCGGTAAAAGCCCCGGTCTCGGATTGCGCTCACGTTTTCCAATCGGACCAGGGCGTCTTTAACTTTTTACACCCGTTGAGCAGATGTCCAAAAAATGATGGGAGAGGGCGGTCTTTACGACAGCCACGTCGGCTCCAAAACTAGCAGCTCCTCGCGCTCCCGGCCGGCCGTAAAGCGCCACCGCCCCGCTTGCAGGAATCCTCCGGTTCTCAAGACCGGCGTGACCAAACCGTAAAAGTCAAGGAGCTCGGTGTGCTCTTTGGGAATGATGGCGAAAGGGCAATCCAAGCCGTTCATCCTTCCCCGTAGAGGAATGAAAGCGACGCAAGCCGAGATGTTGGCGGGCCGGCCGCTACCGTTCGCTCGGAGGTGGCGAAGGCCCGCCGACAGACGCGCCGCGGACGTAAATCACTGGTAGGAAAAAGTGGAGAGCCGGCCGACCTCTGAGAGGAAAAAAGCGTCAATCCGGATCCGTAGACGTCGCGGCGCTCTGGAAAAAACAACAGTTCGCCGTCACGCGGCCTTCTGCTTGCACTGATATCGCTGGCCGTGGAAAAGCTGCTTTGTTTGGGGGGAAAAAACTCTTTGTTTGCTCGGGATTACACACGTTATCCGTGGAAGCCAATGGTTTAAAAAGCGTATTAAGCTTTTAGACCTGATTATTATCATGTGTGGCTTATTTTTATTTTTTTTCAACCTGCCCGCACTGATTATCCCGTATCTTGCAAGCGATGCCAGCCCATTTCTTTCTTCAGACGCTCAGGGTTGCCAGCTATTTTGGGGGATAACAGCGGATGTTAATTTGCGAGGCTTTTTGTCTGTAATGAGGCCTCGATCGGGCGTTTGGCAACGGACGCGTGTTATATAAGCTCTCATTGTGAGTTTATGTGCATCAGGTGGCGATGGAACACCTAAAAAGCAGCCCAACCTTTTAAAAATCACGTTCCGTTCTCAAAAGTACACGCGGCGCACCAATAAAAGAAAGCGAGTCCTCCGAAATTGGCATTCCGAAGAGCTCCTCGGAAAGATTTCGCAAAGCCCTGCTCTTGAGGTATCGCGTCACTCTGCAGATTTGACGGAATTCCCATGAGCGGATCCGCCGCTCGCTTGAATAATGCAGTCGCGCGCCATATTTTTAGCTCCAAAAACAGCGACTCCGTTGAACCGTTGTTCCTTGGAACGAAAGCCTCCAGAAGGACGGCGTGTCAGGCCAGTGGCTGCAATGTAATGGACTTTGTCAGCGCTGGTCAGCTGGAGAGCCAACAGCTATTAAATGGCAGGGAGAGGCATTTCCTCCTTGTAAATGCCATATCCAATTCTGATTATTACATCTGCTAACGAGGAAAAAAAAACATCAAGCTATCGAGGAATTGCCAACGGAGGCGTTCCAACAGGCACAAAGACCGCAGAAAGGAAGGCACCATTTTGTTTAAAAGTAGCAGAAAGGGCACCCGTCGACTGCCATTGACGCCGCTAGACGTTAATCCATTTTGGCAGGGAGGGGCCGACGAACAAACGATTTTCAGGCCCCTCCCAGACTTTTTGGCGAGGGGGGCCAGGAACCAGGCGCGGTGTAAGTTGCCCCCACGCGGACGTTCGGCAATGTGAGATGCTGTAAATCTTACGTGGGAGGAAATCCTTGTCGTTGCGAATGTTCCAGTCGGCGCGCTTGACAGAACTGTTTGCGTTGTCATGGGACTCTCATTAAATATGCTGCAAATTTATCAGCTTACAGACACGCGGCCTGGTCTTTACACAACTTACTGTATATCAGAGAGACACAGACTGTTAAAAATGATGTAAATCTGGTCCACGAGAGGTGGGAATATGTCAACATGCTCAATTTGAGCTACACAGACCCTTAAATTTGTTGTAAATGTGTGAAGCTTTATGAGTACAGACATGAAACATTTAAGCACAGGGCCCCCGTAATGTATTTGAAGTCATTGAAATGTTGTCTTTTAGGCAAGCCGACGGGCTACGGCCCCAATGCCCGGCGGTCGCGGGGCATCGTGGACGAGTGTTGCTTCCAGAGCTGCGAGCTGCGTCGGCTGGAGATGTACTGCGCGCCCGCCAAGACCAGCAAGGCCGCGCGCTCGGTGCGCGCCCAGCGCCACACAGATGCGCCCAGGACCGCCAAAGTCGGCGCCGTTGGTGGCCACAAGACCGAAAAGGGCCAGGAACGACGGGCGCCCGCGCAGACAAAGAACAAGAAGGTGAGTGGAAATTAATCTGGCACTAATTGCAAAATAAGGTCATTTTGCCCCATGCATAGTCCCCTTTTGCTAACCCAGGGGTGGGCAAACTATTCCACAATGGGCCGCAGTGGGTGCGGGTTTTCGTTCCAACCTCTAAAGAGGAAAACTGTCCACAAATCTGGTATGTTAGAAGTGCAATCAGTGGATTGCAGTCCGGTGCTTCTTGTTTCAGCCCAACCCCCGTTGGTTCAACTGTCTGTGCTGATTGTTATATCGTGACCTCACGTCGTGATTAGCATTTCTTTCGTCCCACAGAAACCTTTGCCCGGACACAGTCACTCAGCCTTTAAGGTATGTACTCCAACTCTTCTCTCCTGTCATTTCACGCCGACACAATGTACTTGCTTTTCTGCTGCACACCCGCCACTCCCCCAGCCCCCCCCCAAAAACAGCGAGAAATAAAAAGCATAAGCGAATGAAGGAACTAAGTGGTTTTCGTGGTAGACCGAGCGGCACTCCAGCTCCACTCTGCCACTGTGCATTATGCGCTTTTTCGGAAGGGAAGCGTCGACACGACATCCCGGTTCTGCTTCTCGTAGATGGGGGGGGGGGATCGGGTTCATCGCACGCTAGTGTCTCTCCCCGTCGGAGTTACATTTCATCATCAAAGTTGTGTAATTGACGTTACGGCACATCAGGGAGGCTTTACCATAGTGGATGGATAGCCCATTAAACCGCCTTGATCGCCACCAGGAGGTATCTTACGACATTAAGTTGTTCATTCAATCATTTTCCGAATCGCTTATCCTCACAAGTGTAGCGGGGGAGGGCTGGATTGGTGGCCGGCCAATCACAGCACATCATGAAACAGATAGACCACTCACGCTCACAATCAGTAGTTTACTGGAGAATCTCTCATCTCATCTCATTTTCTGAATCGCTTTATCCTCACTAACGTCGCGGGGGATGCTGGAGCCTATCCCATCTGACTTCGGGCCAGAGGCGGGGGACACTTGAATAGGTGACCAGCCAATCGCAGGGCACATGGAGTCTAACGACCATTCACGCTTAGACTCATACCTAGTGGCAATTTAGTGTGTCCAACCCGGAGAAAAACAATGCAAGTCCAGGGACAATTTACAAATAATTGATCATGTTAACTAAAGCATGCTCTTGAGTGTTTTCTTCTATCCCTCTGGCAGGAAGTCCATCCCAAAAACTCGAGTCGAGGCACCACCGGCCGAAACTACCGAATGTAGGCGAGGGGAGAAGGCCTTACCTGTCATCCCCCTACCCCTGGCCACCCCCAACGGTTGGCCCTAAACCACGACGGTAACGTGACAAAAGGACGAAGAGCAACGAGAATTCCGTGGATGTTGTCATTGTTTTCCACAGCCGTTTTTTTGTAAACGCCACATAACAGACGCGAGCTTAGCCGCAACCAGACGCGTCAATAAGCGGACGATAACCATCTCAAATCATCCTAATATTTACCCATCATGGTCTTTTATTTTTTAATAAAACCCCCAAAACACAGAGGTGGCTCAAATTTGGATATTTAACGCAGATGGCTTTTTTAGGGGCAGGACTCTCACATCCAGTCTACTATTTTAACCCTGACAACTTTGTGGTCTAAAGACCCTTAAAGGGGTGTTTTTGCCTGTTTTTGAAAAAAGAAAGAAACAAAGAACTAAATACATTCCAACAAAGGGACATGAATAATTTCGTAAACCCTTCCGCTGCTATTGACAATACGTTTTTCACTTATCGACGTCCAATCCATTTGGAACGTCCGTCACCGTCAATGGCAGCCAATGAGTTAACAAGGAAAACCAATTTTAAAAATACAACTATCTTTTTTTATGATATTGCACTTTCTATTCATACAACATGGCTTTATTCTCCCCCTCAAAATATCATACAGCCTAATTTATTCCAAAGGATTGTCTCCAAACACCCCTATTTTGTTATCATAAAAAAGGCAAACTGAATTCACCTTTACGGGGGTTGTCAGAAATGGATCAAAGTGCATTTGGCAGACGGCAAACACATTAAATAAATACGTAAATAGCCGGCCAAATTGGACAATTGTCGAGTCCGTTTGGGCCCGATAGTGAGCTGAAGAGGGGGGCGGCGTTCAAGGCCGATTTCGCACCAAGCCGATATCGTCATAGTCATCGCTCTGCCTGCATATATTACTAAACACTATTTTATCATCTATGCATTACTATTTCTTATAAGAACAAGTGTCCACTGTATAATGGTGCTACTTTGTGACGGACGGGTTGGCAGCCTAGTGGCCGCCCGTGGTATTGTTCATTCGTTTTTTGAACTCAACTACAAAAGATCAGATAGCTCCGGAAATGCCATTTTTTTCCTTACTGTTTTTAAATTATTTGATCCACACTTGAGAGCCCCGAATGCCCTAAAAATCACCAAAAAATGTACCGTGTAGAAGCCCCCCCTTGACGCGTTGTTTGGCGATTAAGTCCCAAGGGGTGCGTTTTTGACATCACGTATTTCAGTGTAAAGGCAAGCCAAAGATTTTTTTTCTTGGAATTGGCCTCTCGTGTTGACAATTGTCACGACAAATCATTCCGACGCGACGACGAAGGCAACGCGGCAACGTTTCCTCCTTGAGAATAAATGACAAAAAAGTGACAAATTATTCACCATTCCTGCTGAATAAAGCACTCGTCAACATTACCGTCAGTGTGTGGTGCCTTTTTCGGATGGTCTGCATTTTTGCCGTTTACACTGTGACATTAACATTGATTTTGTTAATATGGTTTCGTTAATTGTTTCAGGGGTGGCCCGGTGTACGAGTGGTTAGCGTGTTAGCGGCCTCTCAGTTCTGGGGTCGAGGGTTCGATTCCAGGTGGGTCATCACTGTGTGGAGTTTGCATGTTCTCTCTTGCGTGGGTTTTCTTCGGGTACAACCCAAAAGCATGCATGCTAGGCTAGCTGGTTGAACACTCTAAATTTCCTAAACCTAGCTATGATTGATTGTACTTTGTATCATTGTGCCCTGCAATTGGCTGGCTAACGAATCAGGCTGGGATAGGCTCCAGCACCCCTTGTGAGGATCGACCGGTTCAGAAAATGAATGAATAATTTTTTCGGTGCCGTTGATGGCTTTAGACATCCAATCATGTGGCTCTTTTCATCTTTCTACCGTGAACTGACCTGAGTGGATCACTAGCGGGCGTCCCATCTATTTGAAATGGAAGGGCGGCGTATGGGCAGCCCTAAAAAAACGGATTGGATCTCCGGCATTGTACGATTGCGAAGGCGTGTGAAAATGTTGGGCTGCTCTCAGAAGCTTTAAAGCAGTGGCCGCAATCTGAGCCGTTGCTACGCCGGCTTTCAAGCGCTGCCGCTCGCGGCGATACTTCCCCAGAGGGGGCGACTTTTGCCAAGGCAAACAGAGCGTCGGGGCGTGGCGGCGGGAGCCGGCGGGAGCCACCGAGTCAGCGCTTTTCGGCGGAGGAGGAAGCCGGGAGTCAAAAGCCTGCACTGCTCCACCCTCAGAAAATAAAAAACCTTGAAGAGTTGGACGGCGGTAGACTGGCACCCCCTCCTTCCTTCCCGCTGCCATCCTGGATGTTATTTCATCCTGGGAATCAATGATGTGAACTTCGTGACCCTATTGTAGCTTGCAAACGTGCAGCTTTTACTTGAACCAATAAGATAAGACCGCAACCCGGTGTCGCCGTCTTCCAGATCGCATATTACAGGCTAAAGATTGTGCCCCAATGCCCTCTATACTTGCTAACCCTTAGCAGGTCAGCAACCCAGGCATCAGAAGATGTTGCGCTGTGTGTGCATGACCTTTCCTGGCAAATTCTTAACTTACAGACCATAACTCCAAACTATGATTCAAGACGATCGGTTCACAAATAAAGGCGGAGTTGGGTGTCAAATTGAGTGTCCACAGGAACGATATCAACCTGAATTGACGTCCCTTCTGTCTGTAAAATTAGGATAAGATGTCTAATGTTCACTAACTTAATCCTCATATAGTCACATGGAACAAGACAAAGGGAGGTATGGATGGACGGCTAGATAACCAGGAGATTGAACGGCGACGGACAGATAGACGAATGCCATGTTTGAGCACTCGTTTGCTAGAATTGATGGCCATCGACATCAATGGTGGTCAGTGAGTTAAATTTGCTCAATTGGATGGTGAACGAAGAACTATTATTGAGGAAGTGCATTCTTCCCTGTCCCCAAGCCTGGAATATTGGCGCGCACGGAAAAAAAAGCTAGCAAGAGACAGTCCCGTTTTTGAAAGGGAGGTAGGTCGGCAGTGGAAATTCACTGAAGCTCCCCGGTGTTGGCTCAGCTGCGAACTTGAAGAAGCCGTGATGTCAGATCGTGTTTTCCTTGGAGAGCTCCTCATCAGTTGCATTGTTTCCAGGAAAGCACGGGGGCTCCTCTCGGGAGCGACCCACAAGCAACCGCAATGTGTACCTTGTGGCAAGAGAAGTGAAGAAAAGAGAAGGCAAGTGTTGCTGGTGTCGCACTTTGCCTTGACTGATGAAAACGGGGACGAATGAGCTTTTCGAGGAACTTTCCGACGACCGCAAAGCGTCGGATTAGTCGGGATTTGCAGGGCCGTTCCCAGAACTTTAGGCCCTGGTGCGGCTTTGGTTTGCGCGAGAACTGAAGCGTCACGGATGTTTGGCTTCAGATGCCTTCTCGGTTTCAGGGAACACAACCCTGAATGATGAGCACAAAAGTGAACATCGACAGGATTTTAATCCGTTCCTTATCACGAGAAGAATTTGAGTGGTTTATGACGTGATCCTGACAAGAGGTCCCGCCGGTTAGCATTGACGGCATCTATTTCGTGCTTCACAATGAAGCCATGCACTCTGTGACCCTTTATTACAAAGATACATAACTCCATTCAGTTACAAATCAGAGGATGTCTCACCCTCACCATGACCTTCACCCAAGATCTCCTCGGGAGCCGTGACGCTCCCCCATAAAAAGTCATCGGCGTGGCATCGCAGACCAGGTGTGAGCATCACCGTCTTGGTGTCGACATGTCCTCTGTCGGCCGCGTCGTTCTCGCCCTTCTGCTTTTCTCCGGCCTCAGTAGACCGTGGGTTGCCGGGATTCAAGACGATAGGGACAACGGGGAGCTGCCGTTAGACCTGAACGCCGCCCTGAGGGGGGACTTGTTGTGGGATGTCGCCGATGAAAACGGAAGCCCCAAAGTGGTCCTTTTGGTAAGTAGAAGAAAGTAAAATGTGTAGTTGAATGATCTGATTTCTGGATTTTGATCAATAAAAGAGGAGCTGTCAACAATTTCATATGCGATAACTATTGTTTAATTTTGGAAGAAAAAAAAGTTCACTTTTAAGGCAGATCCAGTTTGTCTATCACTGTCAATGCAGATACATTATCTTAAAAATGTCTAACCCTGATAGTTTTTTTTTTTTAAGAATTGAAGGCTTAATCCTAACCTTTCAAAATCCTTCAATTTTCACCGTCGGATAATTTTCTGACATTCTATGAGTTATCTTTTGGCAATTTGCAGTGACATTCTTCCCTGAATTGCCATCAAACTCCATCCCGAGATTTTATTTCACTTGATGAAACCAGAAGGACCCTAATGGATGTAAAAAATAAGTACAAGTAGCCTTCCCAAATATCGGATGCTCCGCTTTCCTCCCGTCAGGACACAAAGCAAAGGTCCTCCCGTTTCCGTGGGCTTGACCACCGACCGCGGGTGACAGACGATCTACGCTGGAGCCGCACTGCTCCTGTGGAGACCCTCGCCCGCAGGGACACGGACATAGAGAGTGAGCACCACATGTTCGAATCCTTCCGCTTGACATATTTCCTGTATGTTTTATGTTATTTTCGCAGTGCTGAGGTGCATGATCGGAAGAGTGTACCGACCATGCTGGGGCGGGACATAATTGACAGCTGTCGTCTTCTAGCATCCTGATCTCATTGGCCGTCATTGCCGTGCTGGAAAAAATCAGACCTGCTTTAAAAATAGACTTTGACCAAACTGTAACTTTGGCATATTACCATTTACACTCAAAATCAGGAAACTGGGCATCAGTTGTTAAATTGCTAATTACATTGCCAGTCCAACTCGAATGGACGTCTATCATCGCCAATGGCGCTGAAACCTGATCATTCAATGCCATTCATCCCAATTAAAATGGTGGATTCTATGTTTATTGATGTCAATGGGAGGAAATGAGTTACAGAGTCAAGCAAAATAAAACTGATTTCAACTGAACGGTGCAACATATATACAGTGTGGTTTCAGGTTTTTAAAATAAAGCTCACTTGGATCAAGAGTAAAGCAGCCAAAATGCTCACAAAAAAAAGAGACAAAAACTTTTTCCTTGTGGGTTGACATGGGCGGTGTATTGAAAAACTGTTTTGGTTCCTCAAAGTAGGACATGATTCCACAAAAAATGCTAAAACAAGCAGCTTCTTCAGACTCTGAAGAAGCTGGTGAGCGTTGACTGTCCCACAATCAACTTCTTATGACTTTTTACCCTCGTTTTTACATGCTGCTTCTTCCGCAGTGGCTCGTTTTCCGTTGGTGCATCCGCCTGCTTCCTCTTCTTTGTCATGGTCTTGATCGACTCCGGTTGGGGTTGAACGTTCTCGCTTCTCGGAACTAGCATGGGCACCATCTCAGAAGGTTTGCCTGGGAGAAAGATCGGGTCATGAAGATGGTGAACTGGCGCCCGATGTAAAAAAAAATAGGGGGTTACCGGAGGTCCCGGCTGCGCTTTTGGGTTTGGGTGCCGGGTGCACGTAGGTGAGGAATTGGCTTGAGCTGGGGAAGACCAGAACGCGATTGAGGGGCCGTTCCTCTTCGTCCCTGTAGGTGCAGGAAAACTGGGACTGGACAGCTCGGGGTCTCTTATGCGTCTTATGTTTGAAAAGAAGTACGCATTAAATGATTAAAATTATGTATACATGTATGTATGTATACATGTATGTATGTATACATGTATGTATGTATACATGTATGTATGCATGCATGCATGCATGCATGTATGCATGCATGTATGCATGTATGCATGTATGCATGCATGTATGCATGTGTGCATGTATGCATGTATGCATGTATGCATGTATGCGTATGTATGCGTATGTATGCGTATGTATGTGTGTGTATGTGTGTGTATGTATGTATGTATGTATGTATGTATGTATGTATGTATGTATGTATGTATGTATACATACATGTATGTATGTATACATGTATGTATGTATACATGTATGTATGCATGCATGTATGCATGCATGCATGTATGCATGTATGTATGCATGCATGTATGCATGTATGCATGTGTGCATGTATGCATGTATGCATGTATGCATGTATGTATGTGTGTATGTGTATGTATGTGTATGTATGTGTATGTGTGTGTATGTGTGTGTATGTGTGTGTATGTATGTATGTATGTATGTATGTATGTATGTATGTAGGTATGCATGCATGCATGTATGTATGCATCTAGGCATGCATATATATATATATATATATATATATATATATATATATATATATATATATATATATATATATATATATATATATATATATATATATATATATATATATACACATATATATATATATATATATATATATATATATATATATATATATATATATATATATATATAAATACATACATACACACACACACACATATATGTGTGTGTCTATTTTAACACCTTTGAAAATTTAGTGTACTTAATTTTCTGCAAATAGTTTGCATTCCATGTCAGTTGGCAATATAAGATAGCCAGAAGATGAGGTGCGGTTTTCGCTCAGGTTTTTGGCCCGAAAAAAAAAAACAATATGGGGAGGTCATCGGGAGCCGTTGAGTTAAAGGATGTCGCTAATCTTTATCCCCTCGGTATTATGTTTAAAGCAAAGATTGATTGAGGCTAATTAGCAAGCAACACACGTGCAGCAGCCAGGAGCCACAACACGGGGCGAGGGGAAGGAAAAGATTGGGTGTCGGATCCTCGGCGTATTCTCGCCGTTACTCTGTGCATGGTAAGCAACGGGGCAGCGCCGATCGGTGGGCTTTAAAGCCCTCAAAGGCCCCCCTCCCACCGCAGTAGACGCTTTCAAGCCGGCGGGAAGCGGAAAGGCAGCTGTGCAAACGCTCGAACGGGAACTTGGAAGTTACTCAGGCAGAGCAAGAATAAACAAGCGCGGTAAGAAACGACAGCATGTAAAGACATTATTTGATGTGGCTGGGGCGGCCGCGTTACTTTGGGTTTGAGCAGGTTGAGGCGGCTCCGGGCTCGTTGCTTCAGGGGTTCTGGAGAACATCCGGCGGGTGCCTCGGGGGACCTGAGGAAGGGGCTCGGTTTTAGGGGATCGTGGAGCGTTTCGGTTCTTTTCGGAACGTTTGCGAACCTGAACCAGGTGAGAACCGAAGTGCACTCGATCCCGTCAAAGACGGCTTGCTCCTCGGAAAGCAGTTCAGCCACATTGGCCGCGAGGGGAGCCGCCGCCTCGTCGTCCAGAAGAGCCAGCAGCACCTTGACCGTGTCTCGGCCGCGGTACGCAGTGCCGTGGTTCACGGCGAATGCTTTTGGCTTAAAGAGATGACAATTTCAAAACCCATATTGAGAAGTCAAAAGTAAGACAATGAGACCTCCCTCCCGTTTATGAAAAAGTAAGTTACCCTAGCAGGACTGATTCCGCTTCCTTCCCTAAGCGTCGTGTCCTTTTGGGCCTTGCAGAGTTTGCAGATTTCCTCCTTCAGGTGGTCGGCCGTCTCTTCTACGGCGCGACTGACGTCCCGCGAGTTACAACCCTTCACTAGAACCCCTTGAATGGCGCACAACAGCTTGGAAGCGCACACGCTGTCAGGAAAATGAGAGCTAAATCAAAACTCTGAAAAAGTTTCTCACCGATAGGCATCGATCCATTTGAACGAGATGGCGGCAGCGAATGAACACCTATCGCCGTCCATGGCAATCGACCTGTTAAGTGGACGATATATTGGCGCCGCTGAGGTAAAATCCCCCAATATTAGAGGGGTGGTGAACTGTCAGCAGAAAGTGTCGGTGCACGAACAAGTGCACATTTGCCGACAGTCCAAGTTCATCCGTGTCTCGTGAACCGAAAGCCCCGACATGGTGCTGCGAGATGCCTGCCCCTTCACATGATCTGAAGGCTAAATCATTCCTGATAAGCACACGCGTTGCGGCGCCAGACCTAGATTGCTGGCCAACATCAGTATACGCGCACACTCGAAGTATTTCTGTTTATTTATATTGTGTGAGCTGGGCTTTTTTCATGATTAATCAGAGCGAAGCACACTGAGACGGGGCGGTTTCGGTACCTCGGGTCCGTAATCTCGCCAAGGTTCTCTTGCAGGCCGTCCAGAAAGTGGATGAAGGCGAACAGGCCCTTGATGTGCTTCCTGAGCGGATCTGAGGGCGCCGGTGTGTAGCCCTTGCCGCCGAGCTGGATGGCTCTCACGAATGACGTGACTGCCTGAAGGTGAGGAGAACCTTTGTAAGTCGTATTATTATCAACATCAATGAGTTGCATCACGTCAATAATGCAACTCATTGAAAGCGATAGACCATTTAAATTAGGAAGGCCGTCAGACCTTCCAGATCAAATGGATTGGACGTCTACTCTTGATAAAGTCATTGAGTGAGTTTTGAATCAAATTGACATCGGTCGCATACCAAAAACAGGGACATGCTGCTCCGGCGCGCCTCCCGCCTGACATCAGCGAACGTCTGTTGGCTGAAAGCCCGGGCTGGGACGTCAAGCGTGAGCGCCACCGCCAGGTCGTCTTTGGCATTGACCAGCAAGCTCAGGTAGGCCAGGAACACTCTTCTCACCGTGGATTTGATACGAGAGGTGCACGTTCGAGCTAAGGGGGGCGGTGTAGACGGGACAGACGCATCCGAGACCACCGTGGTGACTGACAGGAAGTCGTAGAGCTGGGCCTACGGAAAAAAAAGAGGCAACTTTTACTATTAAGGAAGGCAAGCGGCAAGCAAATATTGTCTTTCTAATCCCTATGAGAACAAAGACATTCTATCAGGATTCAGGATGAAAAGTTGCGGTCTCACGAGAAGATTAATGTTTTTCCCCAACGCAGTCGTAATATTTTAACAAGAAAGTATCACGAGGCCGCATTTTAACAAGGAAATTCCAAAATTACAACCCTTTTCTCTGAAAACATACCTTCATTTGCTCGAAAAAAACCAACGAATTCAAGTCTCAATAAAATAAAGTTAAGTTTATCAATAATACGTCCGAGGTGGCCTGGGGACAAGTGGTTAGAGCGTCGGCCTCACAGTTCTGGGGTCGAGGGTTCGATCCAAGGTTGGTCCTCACTGTCTGGAGTTTGCATGTTCTCCCTGGGCTCGCCTGGGTTTTCTCCGGGTACACCGGTTTCCTCCCTCATCCCAAAAACATGCATGCTAAGCTAATTGAAGACACTAAATTGCCTCTAGGTATGAGTGTGACCGTGAATGATTGTCAGTCTCCTCGTGCCCTGTGATTGGCTGGCCACAAATTGAGGGTGTTCCCAGCCTGGTGCCCATAGTTAGCTGGGATAGGCTCTAGCACCCTCCGCGACCCTAGTGAGGATACGCGGTTCAGAAAAATTCCACTCTCCCAGAACTAAATTTACTTTTGGTACAGGGCGTACTGCAAAATACTAGTAAATACTTGACTTGAATTGATAATGAATTAAAAAATAAGGTGCAAAATTCTGTCCAGACATTCTACTCACAGGACTGACAAGCTCTTCGGGGTCTGAATCTCGCCTGATGCTTCCGTACTTGACCACGACGTCGGCCAGATCCACGGCGTTGGAACGCTTCAGGAAGACTTCGTACGCCTTGCCTATGGAGTCGTGCCTCTCGGATCGCGAGGCCTCGTCGTAAGGGGATGTCAATCCCAGTCTGTCCGCCAGTATGTTTTTCCACACCAGCAGTACGTCGCTGAGTGTCGCTCGAAACTCGCCGCTTTGCTGTCACCGAGAGGAAAGACAGCCGGTGCTGCAATTTGTCAATTTCTCGTGGCGGGTGGAAACGCGATGATGGGCTCTCACACAGTTCCGGCGAGGCAATTTGGGAATATGTGAGAGCGTGTCGCTGGTGTGTGCTAGAGGTGATGAAGATGTACCACCTTTCTACTGGATTGCACTCACTTGTTTGTTGACTTGCGCCACGACCAGCTGCAGCACCATCAACATAGCGTCGGCCCCATGCACGGTGGTCCTCTCAGAGTCCAGCAAGCGGTGGCTCTCTCTCCGGAAAATTCTCAGCATCTGCTTCAAACGCTCACTGACAGCTGCCATTGCTCTCTGAAACCATAGCATTTTTCTCAATTCGTTCATGCTTTAATTGCCTTTAATTCTATTCACGGCGATAGACTTCTAATTCATTGGGAGCGGGAGGGCTGTCGGCAATTGAATGACTTCCCACTCCAAATGGATTCTACGTCTATCGCCGTCAATGGCAATGAAACACGAACATCCAATGTCCTAGGACCTAGGTTGTCTCTTTGCTCATAGTTAATAAATTACAGTCATCAAAAATAAAATATTTTTTTAAAATAGTAAATATAGGATTTGATAAAAGGTGTACGATTTAAATTGCCGATCATTTAAACTTACCTGCAAAATTGTTGTTACTTGGACTTTTACACACCCACAGTATGTACAAAAACAAAGCGGCTGATTTGAAAATTTAAAGACGGGTGACTCAATAGTAACACGCCAATCGGTTTACAGGGGACCACATCACCCTTTTATAGCTCCCTTTTGTAACTAACGAGTGATTTAAAACGCTACATTATGTCTCCAGTCATCTTCATAGTCAGAAAATAATTCCTGAAAATAAATATAGTTGTTCTGATGACACATTTAAATGTTAATTTAATAAATCCTCATATATTCTCCCCCCTGAGTTCGTAGCGTAATGGTAGATTCCACAAAAACCCGGAAAACATTGACAACAAGCACATGTGTCTTTTTCACGACAGTTTCTGAAAATTAGGTGAATTGTTAATATTTCGCCTTTCTGCATTTTGTTGAAAGTCAAATTTGAAATTTACTCATCAGAGGAAGCTTTCTTTGCCTTTGATCGCACGGTAAAGTCTTTATAAGAGGTTTCAGGGCAGAATTTTGAATAGACATCATCAATAGAATTGGATACACTGTGGCTCTCATTGTGTGACTCGAGAGTTCATATATTTTATAGTAAAACGCGCATATTTCTGCAAATTTATTAAGTACATGAGGTTTGTGGCTTCTTTTCGTATGGTGTATTCGTGCTTGTGAAATGAACTCAGTGGCTGCCGTTGACGTTGTTAGACGTCCAATCCATTTTGAGTATGCCGGGGCGGAGGATCGTTTGCACAATTCGCAAATGTTTGTTTATGATTTGAGTATGAAAACGAACCCCTGTAGTTTTTTTTAAATGAATGTATACTGTATATGTTCCAGTGGCTGGTGTCCAAGATGAGTTCGGGCAAGGCACTGGGCGGCGGGGACAACGCCAGTCGATGTCCCAGCTATACGGTACCGTGTGACGACTACGTCCATGCGGTGGAGTTCAGCCCCTTCGCTTCCGGCATACCTGCATCTTTGCTGGCCTACAGCTGCAACCAGTATGTGGTAGTGGCCACCTGCCTATTCCAGGTGGGACGTCGCCACCCTGCCACGCGGCCGCTCGCAACATTTGGCCATCGCCGAGAAAGTATTTGTCGGTTTAATTTCGGAAACACGAGCAGCATCCGTTTGGTGTTTTTTTTGCCATTCGGTGATGAAGGGAAGTCTCTCGTCAGGAGGAGAACATGAACGTGGAGGGAGTGGAGTTCAATGTTGTCAGAGCGTTTCTTCACGAACTGCCAGTGGACACGCTTGCCTGGAGCCCAGAGTCCCATCTTGACCGGATTCCCATGATCAGGTAGTGAGCTTCATCGGGGCTTAATTTGAGGTCCAGGTAATTTAATTCTTAGGTGATCATTTGAAGGTCAATTATATTACTCTTGATTAGGGGTGGAGAACAAGTTAGACACAAAGAGCAAAAATTGTGAGACTCAAAGAGCAGAGCGGACAGACACACACAAAAACACAATTAAAACTATTATTCACCATCACACTTTCTTTCCCTTACAACACAACAATATGTTAATTTCTAGGTAAGTGTCCACCCTCAACCCACACATCAAATGCAACTTAGCTAGAGTTAACACATCATCTACCCTGGAGGTTGCTGTGGTAGAGAACCGCATTCATTTTGGCCAGGAGCCGCATGCAGCTCGAGAGCCACGGGTTCTCCACCCAAGCACTTGATTATCTCCTTACAGTGCTTCTGGATGTTTTTTTCAGAGGTTAAATGATATATGCTTTAGAGCACTCGTGTCTCATGCCACAATTCTTGATGTCAGAATTGGCCTAAAATTTGAGTACTCTGTGAATTCTGTTATTAATGCTCTTCACACATGCGTCGGCGTCACAAGAACGCATGTATGAGATGTCAGACCAGGGTCTGGATGTCCAGATTGTGATTATTCATTTGAAATTCCATCCAGGACAAGCAGCAGCGTTTTCGCCAATGCTTTCTCTTCCACTAATTGGTTGTCCAGGTCGGAGGATTCCGGCGTGCGAGCACCGTCGTTGCATAATGCTGAGCTTTCAAGCGCGTTTGTTATTGTGCTGGAAGTGAGAACCAGAAGTTGCCAGGAAAGACATCAGGAATTACTTATTTTTATTTATTCAGAATATTCAATGAGAGCTCATACAAAAGGTTTCGCTGGCCCTGTGAACTCTTTCAGTGCCAATTTATGTTTTTGGTTATAAAAAATGACCATCAATATTTATTTTTGGTTTTGAAAGTCAGAAAATGGGTATTGATTTTGTGGGTCTTATTTTAACATCAGTGGGATTTATGGGGGTTCTGTTTGAATGGGTATCAATGGAGAGTTTTTTTTGCGGGTCCGGACATGTTGACTTATGGAAACATGAAATAAGAATTTCTCTTAGGTCAATATGACAAAAAATACTATTAAAATTAAATGATTGTTTTTCCCTAAAAATGAATGAAAACAACACACCAAGAAAAAAAAACTGGTTTTAAAAGTATTGAGTCATTTCCTTTGATATTTTTTTTTATTTTTATTTTATTTTTACAGATTTTTCCCTCATTTACGCTTGCCGCCTTGTCGTGCCGGTTAATTTGAGCACTTCCCATTGTTTGACATCCATCACTTTGCTTTGACACACTTCATAATAACATCCTAATGTGCGGCCTGCGCCGACATCTCTCGCAAATTCTCGCGTTGTGTGTTTTGCCTGTCAGTGTAATTGTGTGAATAATAACACTGTGATTAGAGGAAAGCGAGGGAGGGAGTCCTTCTTTCGCCCTCATGTTTACATTAGCGCACAATTACATGCTCGTTCGACTTTCTTCCGCGCACAAAGTGCATTTTTGGAGTGACCTGCCTTCCCCCCTGCCCCCCTCCTACACCCCTGCATGTTTTTACTTTGTTTTCACACGCTGTCTTCCGTTTTGCAGATTTTGCACGGCGGCCTCCGACAAAAAAATTAGACTCTTGACGTCGGACCTTCGGGATCAATTCGAGGTCAAGGTATGTTAACTCTCTGGGCCATCCATGGTCACGGGCCATTTTTGCTATGGGCAATGTGGGCGACTGCCCAGGGTGCAATCCCTTTCGGGGGGTGCAGGAGATCCCTGCCTATTTTTTTTTAAATTCTTTTAAGATGTTTCTTTTAATTAAGATAGGTGACATAGTTTTAAATTCGATTTTCAACTAGTGGTGTACCTTGAGAATTTTTTAATGCAAAAATTGTGACGCAGCTCAAGAAAGGTTGGTAAACACTGCCATAGCCATTTGAAGTGGGAGGGTTGGCAGCGACATTTGTTCGCTGCTAACCCTCCCACTTCAAATGGCTTGAACGTCTCGCCCCGCCAATGGTAGCCGACGGCGTGCCGTCGCCTCGATTCTAAACTTAACTGCCGTTGATGGTGATAGCTGTTGACAGAAGATAAAGAAAGTATGTCCGTGAAGGAAAATAAAAGTTGCTCGCAAGGGTTATATAAGAGAGCGACACAGGGTTTTGATGTTTTCCATGAAATTTTCTTGAATTTCCAAGGTGTCAATCACCATGCCAAAATGTTTCACCGTTTAATGCCATTCCTCTGAAAATGCTGTTGTCCTTTGTGTCTTTTCTGAAGGAGATTGGGGGCCACAGCGGCTACATTAACCATTTGGTCTTCGAGCCCAGTGAAGGGAAGCAAATCGCTTCTGTCGGCGACGACCACGCTTGCAGGTCAGAGAAGCCTTTGTTTTTCTTCTTCTTTCCGCTGCGTACGCTATGGTCGACGCGTTCTGGGCCCCGGCTTCTGGTTTGGAGTTCTGTTCTTCTTCTGTTACGGGTTCAGAAAGTCCCGGCCGTGTTTCCACAGTGAAACGTGACACTAAGCACAACACGCTCCGCTGTGACCGTGCGTAAGCGTCGAGCCTTTTTGCGAGCTAATTGCTTAAATATGGAAATCCAATTAGCCCCAGAAGGTTTTTCGCTCACTCTGGGATGAGTGCGGAGGGGGCCTTGGGTAGAAAAAAAAAAGTTCAAGGAGGAGTAGCAAGGGTCACCTCCGGGACACGCCCCCAGAGAGGGCCCCATGACGGCTTTTCCCGAGCTTGTCAGCGGCTTTTTAGCTGCTTGTTTTGCTGCTGATGTTTCCATCCGCTCTCGGCCGGAGAGGGAAAAAAAAGCCACAAAGCGGCCCAACACGCACGTGAAAGAAGATTAAGCTCCGGCCCTCTTACACTCATAGGCAAACTCCGCCTTCGGTCAGACAGTGTTGGGATGGCGCTTGTACTCACTCGACTTGTTTGAAGGTCACAAGTTCTCCGAAAGTGGAAACTTTGTGAGCAGTTCAATTTCAACCCAAATTCAATTGAAAAGCAGTTTTAAAAGCAAGCCGTTGAAAATGTTGTGAGATTTATTTATTTATTTCCACAAACGGCGAGTTAGTGATGCTATTCGTGGCTTAGATCTCAACCGCCGGCATCTAAAAATGCCATTAGGACCCAGCAAAGAAAATGCGAAAGCTTTTTGACATTGAAATCAAATTACACGCTCATGTTTTTGTCTTTATGCACAAATTCAGCCTAATATTTTTTTGTAGCAGTCTCTCAATGCAATTTACGTCCTCTTCCATTTCTTGGTGCAATGGGAACATTTTGAACTAGAAAGATGAATGAAAATTCAGTCTATTTGAGTCCTCTTTTTTTGTAGTTTCCTTTCATGTAAAAATAACACAATGGCCTCTTGATGTAAAAATAGCCATTTTTGTTCCTAAATACATGGGAAATAGATGACATCATCATACTGCTCTTTAAAAAAAATAATATTAAAAAAATAAATAAAAGAATTCAAAAGCCTTTATTGTCATCATACACAGCTGCATATAACGAAATTGGTGGTGCTACTTCAAGCTTTTCAAAGTGTGTTTTCCCAGTAAAAAAAAACATAAATAATACTATTAAAAGTATAAAAAGTCACATCCCGGCTAGGTGAATTCCAAAATATTGCATAGAATTCTATTCTATTGCACAGCTTTCAAAGATATTGCACATTGTTATTGCACACCCCAAAGTTATTGCACAGAATGGATTGTGTGTCGTGCTAACTTGAGTTCAGAGTCCTGATGGCTGTGGGAAAAAACTGTCCTTAAGTCTATTTGTCCGTGCTCTGTGAGACCTGTAGCGTCTGCCAGAGGGCAGCAGCTGGAACAGGTTGTGACCAGGGTGGTATGGGTCCCCGACAATGTTCCTGGCTCTGCTGAGGTAGCGATGGCTGGCAATGTCATCCAGTGAGGGCAGAGAGCAGCCGATAATCTTCTGGGCAGTGTTGATCACCCTCTGCATGGCCTTTGTGTCTGCTGCCGTGCTTCCAGCGTACCACACTGTAATGCAGTATGCCAGGATGCTCTCCACGGTGGCTCTATAGAAGGTTACCAGAAGCTTAGTGTCCAAGTTGTTCATCCTGAGTACCCTCAGGAAATGGAGTCGCTTCTGGGCCTTCTTCACCACTGCCGTTGCGTTGGTAGACCAGGAGAGCTTGTCCGTGACGTGGACCCCCAAATCGCTTATTTTCACTCAACTTAGCCAGCCCCCAATAGGGCAAGCGAATAATTATTTATTATTATTTATTTCTCTCTCCCTGTCTCTCCCTCTCTCTCCCTCTCTCTCCCTCTCTCTCCCTCTCTCTCCCTCTCTCTCCCTCTCTCTCCCTCTCTCCCTCTCTCTCCCTCTCTCTCCCTCTCTCTCCCTCAATCTCCCTCTCTCTCCCTCTCTCTCCCTCTCTCCCTCTCTCCCTCTCTCTCCCTCTCTCTCCCTCTCTCTCCCTCTCTCTCTCTCCCTCTCTCTCCCTCTCTCTCTCTCCCTCTCTCTCTCTCCCTCTCTCTCCCTCTCTTTCTCTCTTTCTCTCTCTCTCTCAACACTTTGCTTTGTCTTAGCCCAAACGAGCAGGCGGTGGGCCGACGCGCCACCTAAAGAGCAAAAAGGGGAATGACACACTCCTGCTGGGATTTAGGGTTGACCGGGTTCACTGTAAACAGCTGACAGGCACCTGCTGCTTTATAGAGAACTTCGCTTCACTTTTCTTCTTAAATCACATGGAGTAATGTGTTAGAGTCAACTTTGTCAACATTTTCAAGGTGACCTAAAAAGTAAATTATTACTAAAATATAGATAATATAATATAGATAAAACATGACAAAATGCAATTTTTGCACAAGAATGCATTCATTCCTACTACTACTTTGACTTTAATTAAAAACAATCTTATAAACCCATTTTTTCCCGCATAATTCCTAATACAGTGGTACCTCGACATACGATCGTAATCCGTTCCGGGACTGAGATCGTATGTCGAGCTTTTCGTAACTCGAGCGGACGTTTCCCATTGAAATGAACTAAAAACAAATTAATTCGTTCCAACCCTCTGAAAAAACACCAAAAACAGGATATTGGATTGGAAAAAATGTTTTATTTCTTCTAATTCGCCATCTATTAACAAAGTAACACATAACTAGTGGTTTAATAGTAATAAAATGTTTTTAATAGAAGTAAAATTAGACGCATTTCGCGGAGGGTAGAGACAGCAACATACACGGAGGCGGAGGGGGGGTGTTCGGGGGGACTTTATCCACGGCACTTGTAAACAAACAAACAAATTTAAATGAACTTGGATTAATATATACAGACACTCAAACATATGTTTAATGTAACTTTACACAAAACTGAATTCTATATATATATATATTTTTTTTACCTTCGTCATGGGCGGGTTAGCTGTTTGCCACGCCTCCACCCTCACGTTCGCTATCGATGGGCTGTTTGCTGTTGTATTCCCGTCAAAATATTCCGAAAATGATGCACACAAATGTCCTCACATTACGATAACGCACAACCACTTGCCAACGAGAAGTTGTCTTGAATGAGCGATCGTGGGAGCTAACAGGCTAAGGAAGGAATAACAGCCTACCCACGTATTGATTGTGGGTAATGAAGTTTTATTCTGAGAAAGGGTGCCATTGCCTATCGGTGTTGTGTGCACGAGTATACTTCATTACCCAGAAAGCCCTCTTTTTTCCCGTGCGTGCGCGTTGTGCGTTTCCTGGTCGAAACTCGTCTGAATAAATCGTTTAGTGCTCGTAGATATCTGTTATACACGAAAGAGATGCAGCAAAAAAAGACAGTGCACTACAATGATAAACAGCCTCTCATGTCATGGCCTCCTGGCGTGGTCGCATCTCGAAATTTTGATCGTATCGCGGGCGAATTATTCGATTGAAATTTTCATCGTACCTCGAGCATGTCGTAGGTAGAGCTGATCGTAGGTCGAGGTACCACTGTACTGCTACTACACTTGGGGCGTGATCGGATTGAGGACATCCCTCATCGTGATACATTTGGATAAACTGGGAAGGCTGGCATTGAGTGATTATCTTTCACTGCCATTGGCGCTGCTAGTCGTTCCATCCATTTTGACTGGGAGGGTTAGCAGCAATGTTTCTGGCAGACTTCTATTGCCATCAATGGTTAATTCTTAATTCTTAAAATAAAAAATACATCTTAATAACCCGATCTTTTTTTTGTTAGCCGATCCCGTTCTTCTAAGAATGACGTAATGGGGCCCAATTTCCGACCAGCACTTCCTTCAATGGCAGCAATGGGTTAAATAATATGAAAAAAGGAACTTTATCAAAAAAGTTTATTAACACTTTCGTCTCACCCACTGAAAATGGATTTGACCTCTCGCACAGTCAAGGGCAGCCGAAGAGCTCTACGCTGGGGGGTCAAAAGTTCCCAGAAGGTCAAAGTAACCCCATCTGTAAAAGTTATAGAAAAGTATGCACCGAGATGGAAACCGAGGTCCAGTAGATTTCCGTGTTTTCTCCGTCCAACCTCAGATGTCTTTTGGCGCGACCCGGGCGTTGTAGCGTTCATCGGGTCAACGGTGTCACGTGTCTTTGCTTTTTTGTTTTTTTTGTCTTTTTTTCTGTCGACCGCGGAGCCCTGTTTGAAGGGGAGAGCCGTGGACCGCACTTTGGCACCGTTCGAGTAGCGTGCAACGGAGCTTCGCCTCTGCTGGCCCGGCGGTCTGCGAAAAAATACGGCCGAGTTATTGTTTTGCCGTTGTGGTCTCGTGAGGGTCAGCTGGGAATATTCTTTCGTGGGAAGGGGTTTTCTGCGTTGGTAATAGTTTTAAGCAAAATGGAGCACATTTGCGGGAGGCAGCGTGCGAGGTGACCTCATCCGTCAGTTCCTGTCTTAGCAAGTTCCTTTTAAAGCCCCCCTCTTTTGCCCTCTTCTCTACCTTTCCTCATACCGAGGCGGTTAACCAAAGATCCACGTCTCTCGGAACCACATTTCTCCTCCTGTCCAAATCCTTTATGACGTCCATTGGTGCTGCTTTTGCTATCAGAAATCCTCCTGCTTTCCCCAACAGTTATTCAGCATTCATTTTCCTACTATAAAAGTAAGTGAAAAGTTCTGTAGTAAAACCATAAAGTCCGCACTGGGGCAACAGTTCCAAATGTCGTCAGCGCAGTAAAATAAAGGGCCTGTGTCCAGGATAGCAAATTTTAGCTCGCTTGGATGTCCTTTTTTATATATATATAACTGAAGGACACATAAAAATAACTTTAAGTTGTGCTTATGAAATGCGCTGAAAGTCAACACTTGTTCTTATGAATTTGATGAAATTGACAAAAATTGAATGGAATTGGTTAAAAAAAAAAACAAACAGAAAAGGAGAGCATTTATACTGTTGTCCATCCATCCTTAATCAAAGATTTACCTTCAAGACAAAGCCTCCTCACCAATATCATTACTGTGATGTTTTCAATTTTCATGTAGTAACATATGAATGCATTCTTTCACCATTTCAAACTTTCTCATAACCTTCTGATGCAGTCCATTTTTACAAGAACATGGAGCACAGCAATAAAAAGTGCATTTCCACTGACTAGTTTTCTTATATTTTGGCACAATAATTGGCAATGCGAGGTATTGAGTTGTCATTTCTTCCAGGGTGTGGGATCTGGATGGAAATGAAAATGCTACGTTCCCACTCTGCTCTCCTGGCATCAGTGTGTGCTGGCACCCAAAGGAAGTCTTCCAGGTAGCCTTTTAGAACTACTTCAGGGGCAAACTCGCACCTTAGAAACTTCAATTTGAACTCTTCCGGGTGTTGTGAAGCCATAGTGTCCGTTTTGTCATCCTCAGTTGATGGTGGCGGAGAAGAAGGGCACCATCCGCTTCTACGATTTGGTGAGCCAGCAGGCCATTCTGTCGCTGGACTGCGGTCAGTCACCACTAAGCGCTGCCGACTGGTGCCCGGCCAACACCGTCAAAGTGGGCGCGGTGGCGGGTGGCGACTGGATCGTCTGGGACATCACTCGCTCCAGGTTGGCATTCGTGCTAGCCGCGTCATGCTAGCTAAGAAACTCCAGCCTAAAATTCTGCTCCCGTTTGCAGCTACCCGCAAGAAAAAAGGCCGGCGCACAGAGATAAAGCCCAGCATTTCAAGTAAGAAACTTTTCCTGCCAACATTTTCGACCCGCGTGCGTGCCACCTGTTTTTCCACCAAGTGGCAAATTCCAGCCTCTTGCGGTGGCGCCCGGCGGAAGCACAAAACCAGCATCCCCTTTGCATAAATAACTATAAATATCCTTCCATATTGCTCGTTACGATGTTTGCTCAGCCGATTATTACGCGCATGGCCTGTTTTTAAAGGCTGCACAGAGAGTCGTAATCTCTTGTTTATGCTCTGGATTTCGTGCGAATACATTTTCAAAATGGCGTGAAAATGGGGCCAGAAATATTGGGTATTTTGGAAGTTTTTGCCCGAGCGGACGTCAACGCACAGGCAGATGTGCTGCTTTGTAAGTTCGCTGCTGGAATTAACTTTTAAATGTCAAGTGTTTTATGAAGGACTTCTTTTTTTTTTTTTATCCCCAGGTGGTCCCGAGTCCAAGAAAATCTTTTCGCCACTACCGGAGGTCTTGGGAAGATCAACAGTCAGCTTTTGATCCACCATCTTGGCCATCCGCAAGTCAGTGATCAACTTTCAATACCGTTGACAATAAGAGACGTCCAATGTTGTGGTTCTATTCAGCCATTGACTGTGAATTTAAATGAATGTATCACTTGTAGATGTCCAATTTGTTTCAGCCGGGGAGGGGTCCGTCAGCGAACAAACGTTTGTGCATCTAATGCAAGCCCCTCCCAGTTCAAATGGGCTGCACTCTCGCCATTGATAGTTGAACTGCAAAACCATGCAAAGCAGGGGCGTCCAGAATATTTGTATTAAACTATTTAGTATCGTTTTTGTTCCAACTGATACAGCGCGGTAAGTTTAACCACTGAGGTTTCTTCTGAAACAAGCAGCACCTGTTTGCATCCGACTTAGTGTTGTACTTTTAAAACACCAGATTGGTGAAACTGTTTCCGCTTCATCGGTTGGAATGAAAACCTGTCGTCCTTCAGCCGTTGAGAATTGGTTTGGATTCCCATGATCTTTAGGCATAAGCGCAAAGATCCAACTCCCGTAAAGCTCTTGCTAACATCACAGCCCAAGGAAAATTAAGAAACTGAATCGGTCTTAAGCAGTCAAATTCAAAGCATCGGCAAATTTTGTAGATAGGGCTCTCGACCTTTGCCCTCATACCACAAAAAGTCACCACTCTTTTTCATATCACCTACCGTGGACGTTTCAATTAAATATGGCTATTCATTATCGCAGAATTCTTTTTCTGACCTCTGACCTTTGACTCCCTTACCCTAAAATTGAATCACCGCTTCTGTTGGATATTACCAACACGTCTTTCAAGTTTGGTAATAATCCCTTGATTGGTTCTTCAGGTATCCTTAACACAAACAAACATATATATATATATATAAATATATATCTATATATATATCTATATATATATATATATATATAGATATATATATGAAACCAAATGCATAAACCCCGCATCCCATAGGTTTCACCTTCTAACACGTGTAACGAAAAAGAAAAGTTGGAATATAAATCGCATTTTCGCCGAGACAAAGATTAAATAATATACATATTGGTTATAATAGAAACGCACACCCAAGCAAAGTGTAGAAAAATAAAAGCGCCATTTACAGTGCATAACATATGGTACTTGGTTTGAAAACAAAGGATTGAATGAATTGTATTACTGGATTTGTCATGTAGTACACCTAACTCTGGTCACTCAATAGGAAAGCGCATACACCATTAGTTTTCGGGGAAGTCATTTTTTATTTTTTATTTTACGGCTTCTCAGGACAGCTTTTTTTTTTTTGTTCCCTTCTGATCCCAGCCCGTGACAGTGGGTTCGGTGAGGGTGGGCTCTGGCATGAGCTGGCACCGCACGCTCCCGCTGTGCGTGATGGGAGGTGACCGAATACTTTGCTTCTGGATGACGGAGATGTAGCGAGAAGCACGTTCTCTCGCCTCTGCTGCTGTTCTTGTCACGGATTCAATAAAATATTTTTTTTTCTGAGTAGATGTAGCGTGTGCATGGGATTCTGTGGACATGTTGTATTCCATTTTTTTTTTGCCCCGTGCTCTATTTCCTGCCTCTCATGTCAGCTACACCTCATCCGTCTTATCCGTGAACACTGATGTGGCAATTTCTCTGCCAATTTCCTCACACTCCACATGAGCAGGATTTTATCGCTTAGGCACATTGTGGTTTTCCCCCGCCGAGTGCGCAGACCTCTTAAAACTTCCTATATCTTGTGCTCTTTTGCATCCCCCGGTGTCATAACTCACCACGATATCGCGTTAGCACTGGGCCAGTTAGGTGCTTGGCAGGCTCTCGTCTTGCTGATGCGTGGTGTGGTTATCCGGGCGCTTGTGCATAACTCAACCCACACCTTTTTGACCTGTTATGTCATGCCAGTAGTGGCGCAGTTCAAAGGCAAAGAAACCGCGTCGGCCAGCCTTTCGTCCATCCATCTTACCACTTTCCCAGCATTCCCCACCCCTCGACACGTCCCAAAACGAGAGAAATATATTTTTGACTGATCCCTTCCACGCACTGTTAAGTGTGGAACTACCACAGAGAAGCTAAATCACACACGATGTGGTGGGAGGTGGGGGGTGTACATAATGCATTGTTTTACCTCGGTGGCCCTGTGAAATCGATGTTACTGTCCAAAAAAACATCAGGGGTTTTCAGTTAGCAGACATTTGGAGGGGCCATCCACAACATGCCAAAAGACAGAACCTTCTGAGGTCCCAATTCAGGGATAGTACCTTCTTGTTTTTACTGTTCACGTCAAGGCTTTAGACTTTATAGACATTTCTCAGTAGTAATCTATCATTTCATGTTTTGATCCAAAATAATGTACTTTGCTCTGATTTTTCCATTCAATGTGCGTAGTGTCAAGGAGTCTTTCGCAACCTTTATGCCGTTAGTAAAGATTTGTTTTGAAAAGCTTCTTCCTGAATCGCTGGCTTGCTAGCATGGCTCCCAAAGCTATGAACAGATTGTCAACCAAAGGTTCAGGATGGCTCAAAAGTAGCAACAATGGCTTATTTGATGTCGACCTTTTCCAAGTTGGAGTTTATTTGCAGTGATCGCATTTGCCACAACAATTCCGGTAAAGGATGGTGGGCCTTTCCATCGAAAGCCACCAGACACTGTGGTTTACGGCCCCCTACAGAGTCTTCTTACTCTTCTTGACATCTAATTGCCCTCAAAGAACGACAGAGGGCCTTTAAAGACCTTTCGCTCTTTAGAAACCAGTACGTCAACCTCGTATGTTTCTTGGCCGGGGTGCGTCAAACCGCCGTCCGCAAAGCATAACATGCTACCGCTCTCCACGTACGTCCTTTTTTGTTTGAACAAGTCCAATGCGGTCGTTGCTCGGGTGTTTGCTGTGCTTTTGGGGTAAGTGGTGCCGGAGCAGCTGCTGCACACAAGCCAGAGAGCCATCACGGTCTGCGCGCATGCTGAAGCTTTTCCAAAAGCTATCAAGCCTCTCTTTGCACAGACAGATTTTTTTCCCCGCCCCAAAACACGAGACTTGAATCTTTGTGCGCCTGCTGCAAGGACGCCACCCAAAGGGTGAGAAGAGGAACGACAACGATGGAAGTCAGTTGTGACCTTGTTCTTACAACCTTGCATTAATCCTTGAAAAAAATCGGTCTTTCTGCTAATTCCTCTGGTTATTTTTTCGACTTAAAACTTTAAGCTCAACAAGATCAGCAGAGCTAATGAGCGACATCTTACGAAGGCAGGGAGATTAATGCTCTTTGAGTTGGGTGTTTGGTCTAATCTCACGTTCCGTTTGCCGCAACTGTTTTCCCACGCTAATGTATAACTACATGTAAAAAACTAAAAAGTAAAGTTTACAAAACTAGATGCAAGTTTGCCGGGGTTGTTTGTCTTTGCCCCAAAGGGGTTAAGAATGGAGACATGAACTCGGTATGGGTTTCGCGAACCCGATGACCGGCGTCAAAGGAAGCAAACCGCGCCAACGCCAGTTTGGGATGTCCATGCAAACACGTCTGCTCGGAGTCAGGAAGATACAGACCGCCGGGATTTGAGGCCAGAATCTCTGGATCTCGGGGTTGCCTTGGCAACACCTTGTTTTTTGGCCCCGGGGCAGACCCTCATCCTGACCACGGTTTCTCTGGGATTTGTGGCTTTCAAAGCGGTGGATGCGAGGAGTGAAAAAGTTTGACGTATGGTCTGCCTGGACGTGCCGCTCCCTTCACTGTTTTTCTCGTCTCGCTGTGGAGGCCGACGGAGGGTTTCGTTTTTACTCTCCCAGTTGTCGGGAGGGAGAGAGGCGCTTATTCTGATGACTTGACTGTTGATAGTGGAGATGTGAAGTATTGATGAGTGTGGCTCTGATGACCGCCAGTGCAGCTCAAAAGCTTGCACTTGAGTCAAAACCTCAAAAAGTCATCCATCTCCAGTCTCGTGAAGGAAATGGCGGCACTCGGTCGAATGCGAGGTCCCGCTGACCTGGCCCCGTCGATGTGCTAGACCTCACTGTTGGCTCCCGCTTTGAACAGCGGAGGCAACTTGATACTTAAATCATTCATAATAGGCTCATTCTCTCTGCTTAACAACACATGCAGATCTCTGCCTTCCAAGAATTTCCGACATGGAAATTGTCGGTTTCCAAACGAGCGGTCTCTGAGCAAGTGTTGCTTGTGTAGTGGTTTGGCCCTCCTGGCTTCTTCCCTCAACGTTTACGTCAAAGACGTGTGGTCACGAAAAAAATAAACCTTTATTTTTTTGGTTCACAATGCACCAGAGACAGCAAGTGGAGGCAAGCAAACACATGTCATTTGGTTCCAGTCTTTTTGTCTGCTGCTTTTCTCAGGAGGGGCTCAGTTTCTCCAAGGCGCCCTGCAGCATCTTCAGTTCATCCTGTGTCCGCCACAAAGCATTTTGGATCTTGCTGGGCAAATCCAGAACTTCCACGCTGCAGGTGATAGGCTCATATCGCACCGCGAAGGGGCGCTTAATGCTTTTAGAGTACTTCCTGCACACAGAGACGTACAGGATTCCATTAGGTCATCAGAGCAGTGTGACGTGCAAAGTAAGGCCCAAGGAAAATACTACCTTAGTTTAACCTTGGCGTCCTCAAAGCTTTCGGAAACAAAGTAAACCGGCTGGTAGCTTTGGTCCTGGTACGGCTGTTTGGCAGTCTCCTCCGGCTCGAACGGCTTATACTCTGGCTCGTTCGACAGGGCGTACTACAAAGCAGGAAAAGGAGCGTCAAGTCGCAAAGAATTAGAGGAAATCCGTTGGATTGAACACGGTCATTGCCCACCACAAGTTCTCCGTAGGAGGAGAGGAGTCCCGCACCATAAGCTTTAATTGCTCCGTTCTGTTTGCAGAGGCCAAACTCAACAGTAAACCAATAGAGCTAGAAAAGAGAAAAGTGGGGGAGTCATGTGAGTCCATGCAGCTATTAGCTTTAGCCTCTAGATGCTGCTCGAGTCTCCCATTTGAATCACAGCTATTCCTGTAGACACAGACTTTCTGATTGTTTTTAGTCCTAAGAACATCATCCGTCACAAGAGATTAAATCATTTTACCGTGGATAATTTCTCAATGTCCTCTTGTGTCGCTCCAAGCGAGGCCAGTCCAATCTCCTGCAAGGTGAACACACTGATTGGCCGAGGTGTCGCGAGCCAAGGATTGAAAGGAAATGGTGGCAAACATACCTGGGAAAACTGTGCAAATTCTTTGTCCGCTAGCATCGGGATGTGACCGAGCAGCTCGTGACAGCAGTCCCTGTGGGAGGAGGTCAGCTTTGAGTGACGGACGGGGCAAATCGTCCGATGGCAGTCGACCGGCTCGACGGGACTTACGGCTCAGGGGAGTGCATGGGCGACGACGCGTGACGGATGTACTGCGTGCACTGAAACACTCTGAAAGCCAAACTGGCGAGGAAGTCCCTGGCGGACAGCAAGCCGGCGATGGGACGCAGCTGGAAGCCTGTTTTCTCTGGAAAGAACAACGGCATCAACAAACCTTTCTGAATCTCTACCGGCCTTCCACGCATGGTTTGGGGATGTGGGAGGAAAGTTGGGGAACATGCAAACTCCACACAGGAAGGTCCGAACCTGGGACCTTGACCCAGTGAAATCTAGTTCGGTATAAACCTCCTATAGGATTTTTTTTTGCACTAGCGGCAATGTAGCACTTTCACTCCTGCTACACTGTTGTAATTGAGGCACATAAAGCTGCTACTAATCATTTGACTCTTTTTAGGTTTGTGCTAAATTGTTACCTTTGAGGAAGGCAGAAATGTCCCTGAGCTGAGGGATGCGCTCCTCGCCATAGCCGCACTCGCGCTCCAGCTGCTGCACACTGTCCAGGAACTGCCGACAGGCCAGTTTGGGGTAAATGCTCTTTAGCTTCTTGTACACCGCCCTCCTATTTGTAAACATATACTTTGTTTAGGCCAGGTCTCGATACCTCTTTGGCCGTGATTGCTCACCACGTGGCTGTTTCTTCAGCCGTGTAGTCCACCACAGGCAATTGGTCACCACTTAAAGAAACAAGACAAAATGAATCAATGCCTCGGTGTCATTCAGGAGGAGGGACTTTATTTTCAAACTCACTGTTTGTATCGGTAGGCCAGCTCTGAAATGAATGCTCGTCGCTTCCTGTACTCCTCATCCGTGTGGCCCTGCGACAAAGGTGACACACGTTGTTTTTCCACCGTTCAATTTCACTATAGCGAAGATGACTTAACATTATATTGGACACTCACAGGATGGTCTTTGTCCATGTCAGGGTCAAATTTGGTTATCAATACGTTGCATCGGTCCAGCTCCTTTATCCGTCGCGGGAACCAGGGGACTGAGATGGAGATGAAAAGGAGCAATTAGAGTTCTTTTTTTTCCCAGATCAGATTTTTTTTAATGCAAAACAAACCTTTTTCCTCCGATATGGACTTAACGTTATCCACTACTCTTTTTAGTGAGTTGACAAAGACGTCCAGGTCGGAGTTGTGTAGCTCGCACTTTATGAAGAACTCCAAGTCCGACGTGCCGTTCTTGGATCTCCTGCCCGGCCGGCTCTCGACGTGGAGGAGTTTGGCGTTGAAAGTCTTGAAAGGTGGTGAGACAGTATACAGAGATATTGGCATATTTGTGACGCACTATTTTCACGTATTGGCCTCTTTGACACAAAGATTGCACTTCGTAGGGTTTCAACGTGGTTACCTCAAATATTTTGCCCGTCTTGAAGAACCCAGCATTCTTTTCGTTGCTAAGATTGAACAATAAGTTGACATTCAGCCGGCCCTCCTTCTCCTCAAAAACTTGCACGTCACCCCCGCGGGGCTCCGCTGAAGCCACGACGCCGCGCTCCCTCCGGGCATCCTCGATTAAACTCTGCCTCCGTCCGCCGAAGGGCGCCGACTGCGTCCTGCTGTTTTCCGTTTTCATGGTGTTGAGATGTGCCGCGGTCTGAGCTGCAGGTGCTTAAATAGCGCCTTGTCCTATGACGAGCGGGTGCCCCTTTTGGCCGCCTTTTACGTCACCGTGGCAAAGCAAGCCATTGAGCGGCCGCTTCTTACCTAACGTCACACCGTAAGACGAGCGTCGGACCAAAATAGGTTTTTCTCAGGTTGTGTAAACGTAACTAAAAATAGTCATCTGGGACACCATTGTTTTTGTTGTCCTGACTTTTGAATAAGGGAAATAGTACGGAGCAGTATAGTATGTTTCCCTCCAGTTTATGTCATAAAGAACATGCTGATTGAATCTAAGTTTTGGGGGAAAAAATGAAAACTTTATGCCACAATATTAACTGCCACCATTTAATAATGCCATTAGAATAGTTCTTGCACAAAAAAAGCAAAACGTGTGTGCAAAATGACTTTTTAGGATACATATCATTGTACTACAAGATCTAGAAGATACAAATGATTCACTAAAATTAAACATAAAATATTCTATTCATCTGACGTTCAAATGGATTGAAGGTCTACGGGTGACAAACTCAAATGATTGGACGTTTGACATCCTCAAAGGCACTGAAAGAGGTAAATATAAAATATTCTTAATTGTATCCCGGTAATGTTGTGTATTTTAATACAAAAAGCGGATATGCATATTAAACAAGCTTGAGGCCGTCTGGTTGCGACGTCACGCCAATTTCTGGAGGGCTTCGCACAATTTTCCCATTTCGCCTGCAAGCACAAGAAGAAAAGGGCTTGAGAAAGCAGTCGATCTGAAACACAGTCTGATAGGCAAAGGTGACACTTGCTCTTTATGCTGTCGGCCAGGTTGCTCAGCTGCTGGGTGTTGTCCAGCACCTCCACGCTCTGGGTGTATGGGTTGTAGCGCACAGTGAAGGGTCGGGGGATGGTGCCGGCAAAATTTCTGTGTTGGGTCGGGGATATCTGGATTTTGGTTCAAAGCTCGGGGACAAGGTGTTGTACTTCTAGCGGAACACGGGTACCTGACTCTGTCTTTGGCATCCTCAAAGCTCTCAGCCACAAAGTAGATGGGCTGGTACTCCGTGATAGGGTATTTCTGGACGCTGGTCTTTTCGGGCTCAAACGGAAACAGTTTTGGCTTGTCGGTCAAGCAGTACTGGAAGACAGGCAGTGAATCATTCACTGAGTTCTCAGACAGGAAAACAGGAAGTAGAGTAAGATTTAAATCCTTATGCGTTCCCCCCGACTCGACCGAGCGAACATCCTCTGCTGATGCAACATGCCACCTCTTGCTCCCACACTGAGCCACTCTCAGATAAACCCAGTGACACACTAAACCCAAATGGACCACTAACCCACTACATGAAGCTACTAGACCCCCCCGCTACGCCCACCTTACCTGCAGTTCTCCGAAAGACGACAGCAAGCCTGCTCCGAACGCTCTGATCTCAGAGCCCTGCTTGCACAGGCCAAACTCCACGGTGAACCAATAGACCTGACGCCAAAAAAACAGGCCGGTCAGCACCAATAATAATGATAATCTCACGATGGGCATCGAAACCTACTGTCGCTAGCTTCTCTATATATTCATCTGGGGCGCCGAGAGAAGCAAGGCCGATCTCCTGTGGCAAAATTATGGATACTCTCAGGTTTGAGTGTCAAGAAATGAGTTTGAAATCCGAACAGGTCGGTCTACCTGGGAAAACTGGGCAAAACCGGAATCGGCAAAGAGCGGGACATGCCCGAGGAGCTCATGGCAGATATCGCTGTAAAAGAAAGCAAATTTGATTCCGTACTCCTGATCTCATCCGGTCAGTCGACTGATGACTTACGGCTCGGGCGTGTATGTCGGCTTGGATCCGTGGCGGATGTACTGCGTGGAATGGAAGACGCGGAAGGCGAGGCCAGCGAGGAAGTCGCGGGAGGAGAGCAAGCCGGCCACGGGGCGAAGCCGAAAACCAGTACAGGCTGTGGAGGGACAGAGGCGCATCAAACCCGAGTGACCCCAAAGTGCCTCACAAGATACATAGAAGACCAGACTCACACTGCAGGAACCGGGAAACATCTTCCAGCTGTGGGATGTTGTCCTGCCTGTAGCCACAGTACTTCTCCAGCAAAGGGAAGACCCTGTTGTGCTCACGGCAGGCGTGAGTCGGGTACAGGGTCTTTAGCTCTTGGAACACGATGCCCCATGTTGACTTTTCGCCCTCGGTGTATTCCACTCGAGGGATGGGCTGCCCGCTGTTGGGGCATAATGAGAGTAACACAATAAGAGTGCATCGGGCCCTTCAACTGGAAAAGAAAAATATTTTCTGAATCTAGAATGTGCTGGGCGGTAATTCAAATGTCCTCTGGATCACAGTTCCAACATTTCACGGTCGAACAATTTTCCCCAGGCACATGAAGTAAGTGTGGAAGCGTTTGGCAAGGATTTGATTACTGTCTGTAGTTGTAGGCAATGTCGGCAAACTCCTTCCTGCGAGTCCGGTACGCGGGGTCTGTGAAGCCCTGAAGGTGATGCGCAAACACAAAAGGAGAAACCGTGTTAGATCTGGCCAAAGCGAGCCTGGTGGCCTTTGACAGCATTATGCACCGCGCTCCCAACAAGAGCATTCATATGCGCATTCGAATCAAGCCTTTGTAGAGGGGGTCTCAGTTTTACGGTGAATATATTTTGCTTTAATAGCGGTGGCAAAAGGGAGCAATTATCTATAATTATAGGGGCCACAATTAAAGCAATGACATCAATTTGTGTTTTTCCATGAGAATAGGCAGCCTGTCATCTCTAGCGGAGCTCAGCTCGTCTTTTATAGGCCGCGTAGGCGTCACAAGATAGCAATCTGCGTATGCGTAGACACACACGAGAGATGAGTCAGAAGTTTACCGGGTGATCGGCCTCCAGCTCCGAGCCGTAACTTAGAATCTGGTTGGCAAAGCGGTCCAAGTCCTGAATATCGTTGGGGAACCACGGCACTGGGGAGGACACATTTTTTTGTTAGTTTAATTTTTTACAGAAAATATTTGAAGCCACTAGCTAGTCTAATGTGCTAGAGAACTTTGAGTCTAATGTGCTAGAGAACTTTGATGGTAAATGCATTGGGTGTTGAGCACCCTTCAATGAGTTAATACCAAAGGCAGCTACAGTGTCAAAACAAACAGCTGTAGGTCAACTGCAATGTGGCCGGACAAGCATAAATAGATATTAATGATGAAGACGAGGGGTTTGTCCTGTGAAACGTTGCAGCGTCTCGGCATGTTGACATTTGGCAGAGCAGCGCAAACAGGCCCCCTGCTTGTTCTTCCCTCAAAGACCCTCGTGAGTGTGGTCCAAAAGCCCGAGGCTGCGCAGAGACAATGGGGCTCTAACAGGCTTATGGTCTGGTCAACTTGACCGTGTCTCGGTAGGGCACGTCAGTCTCGGCCGTCCGTCACTTTGGCATGCGCCTTCTGGCCTTGGTCTTGCTCTGTGAGGGGGTCACACAGAGCATCCATGTCCCCTGTTGGTCCTGAGTAGCAAAACTAACGCCATTGTGGAAACAACTAATAAAGGGGTCATCGTCCGGGTGGCGACAACCGTCCGCTTTCGAGCAGATCTGTGACGCCTGCCCATTTAATAAATGCCCGGCTGTCTTTTCTGGCTACTTCCTCTTGAGGCAATAGTGCGCTAATGTCCTCAACCTTCTGTTGGATCCATCCAACCACTTGCCAAGCTCTTATGTGGTTGTGAAACACCTATGCAAATGCCTTTCTCCCCCACATAGGGAACCTCAATAAACCATTCGGTGGTCCACCCCCCGTGAAATGAAGATGCTCATTTTTCAGGGCTTGCTCTCACCGGTGTCCTTCTGTTTGTTGCGTGACAGCTCGTGCACTTGGCCGCTGATCTGCGTGCGCAGGCCGTCAATGACCTCGTCCAGGGCCTCGGAGCAGTTGGAGTCCACGCTGATGAAGAATTCGTATTGCTCCTTACTGATGCGGGATGGCCGCGACTCAATGTGCATCAGGTTGATGCCTTTCTCCTGGAAACGGCACCAAAACTCATGTGAGTACGTTTAACTTGTTGTGCTCGCAGTTCTTTGTAGCAACCACAAAGTAGCGCTATTTTGCCCTGATACTCTCATTGTCGGGTTACTTGGACAGGAAGGCGGTCAACCTTGAATTGTTCTTCCCCAATTTAAAATAAAAAAAGTTTTTACAATGGATGCAACAGCTAGCCTTTACAAAGTCTTTTCTAAAATGAAGGATTTAATTATCTTAAAATAGGCATTTTAATCTCTCGTCCATTGTTCCGACGAGGTACAAAATTACACAGTCACAACAAAGAACCACTTGGTGGAGAATTTAGGGAATGGCACGCACTTACTTGTGGCTAAAACACTTTTGTAAAAATGTATTTTCTTTTGTATTTTAATGAAGGATTATTTGAAAATGACGATTATGTGAATGTGAGGTTTGCTCTTTGGCACCAGGCCCGACAGGTTGTCAAGGTTTCAGATGTCTGGGATCGGTTCTCAGACACGTTGACCTTATTTTCTGAGATTCCATAAGGCCTATGAATGTGGAGTCATGAAACCAATTTAAGACTTGAGGGGGTGTTTCGGAGCCCCTCGAAACCATCTTCGCATGGCATGGAGGTAGGATAGGAGAGGGTGTATGTCAGGTTCTCTTACGCCATAGGCCCATTTGAAAAGAGGGCGTGAGCGATGGGGGCCTCTCATTATTCCCGCATCTGGTTCACATTTTGTTTATCACATTATCTTAAAGGATATGCGCCTCTGGTGAGTAACAAGAAGAATGCGACTGTCGTCCCGTGACTCAGGACATCCTTGAAAGAGCATCCAATGCGTTTTAGATCATTATTTTCTTATTTGTTTAAAATTCCTAATGCGTCAGAGTCTAGAATTTCCTTTTTTTGAAAACTTTGCACCGCCAATCGTATAGTACACAGTATTCACAGTATGTGTTGCGGTAGTTGGTGAAATGATCATGCCAGACGTTGAAGTTTGTTCATTCGGCCCCTGCCGGGAAACCTGGATTGGTCGTCTCGCGCCGTCATTGGCAGCCATTGTGTTAATTGGACAATGGGAGTTGTTTTGAAAGAAAAAAGCCCATTTTAAGACTGGCTTTCAAAGCGTACTAAAAAAATATATATTGTATGGTCTTTCCGCACTGGCAAAACTACTGAAGAAGTCGGAAGTCAAAAAACAAATATGCAATAACTGAAGATAAATGTTGCCATATGAAACGCGCTGCTTGGGTAACGCTAAACAGACATACATCATTATGGAGCACATGAGCTGAAAAGACGAGAAAGGCATCACGCTTAATTCCCCGATTTTCTCCTCAATCTCAACTTTCACACGTTTTAGGAATTGGCCCATGAATGATTTGCTCATTAAATGATGATACACTGAGTAAAATATGCTCTTTGTTCTCACCAATCAGGAAATTCTGTGGTATAATCAGCATTTTTTTTTTGATTACAAGTCCCATCTAAGTATGATTCGCACTAGTCATAGAATATAATATGAATTGTACTGGAATATAACATTTTTCAGGAGCAGTTTTTCAATTAATCAGAAACCAAGAACAAACATTGTATGTTCAAGTAATAGAAAATTAGGAAACAGCAGACAAAATAGGCACCTGTTAATGTAACGCCTTCACATTGTTGCCCATAACTTCTATATAGTCTAAAAACGACAACATAAGTAGTTGACTGTCAGAGTTAAAAAAAATAAGACATACAATTCGCATTCCGGGCCAAACGATGAGGAAAAAAAGGGATTATTAGTCTGGAAAATATGATACTTTTTGACATTTCAAACCAAAATGGCCACTTGTAGGTTTGCCACACCTTAACATGCAGTTGGTCAGAAATCTCAGACAGTCCTGGAATGAACATTTTTAGTTAGACAGTTTTTTTTTTACTAGTGGCAAAAAGCCCAGGTCAATCTTGAGCTGGATATGGAATTACTGCTTCCCATACAAAGAAGTCAGCTCATTTGAATTCCGCCAATTTACAACAGAAGTGAGGGGGGTCTCCTTTGATTTTGTTGGCCGGTGCCACAGGTTCCAGATCTCCGAAATCCCCAAAAGCCACATGACAAGCAGCGGGTTGTGTCACATGAAGTGCCCGTCCATTGGGGTGGGGACGACCCGTGTTGAGGGTCATTCGGAGGAGGGGGAGGATCAGTGGGAGGATTGGCAAAGTGGCCGCTCATAGGTCCAAAAAGATCCCATGCTTTCATTCAACCCCCCCCTAAAAATACCCAAACCTCTTGATTAACAGAACAGGAAACAAAACTACAAAACAGATGTAACGAGTCTACAGGCCCATCGATCTGCATTCTTTTCGATTTTTTTTTCCGACCCCTTTCTCTAAAATGAGAGCTGCACTTTTTCCACACGCAACCTTGACATTGTTGATTAAAGAATGGAAGCGCTGCCAATTCGGGCCGATTCGTGCAACGAGTCACGTACACACTGCAAATCAATAAACAAAATAAAAATACAAAAATCTTCAGTCGGTCAAAGCAGGTCTTTTTTTTTCTCTCTCTTTCTGTCTACAAAACAAATATACAACCTGATAACCTTATATTACGCTATTGGTAAAGTAGTACAAGAAGTTTACTATGGGGAGGTTGACCTTCAATTTCAAAGGTCCCACCCATCACCCGCATGTCATTTCTGTCAGTAAACATGTATAATAACAATGAAATGCTCAAGGAATAGACATCACACCGCCGGATTATTTAGCGTTTGTGGATAAAAGGCAAATTGAAGTGGCAACCTTTTCGAGTCATTTTCAGACAGGTCGCGTGGGTCAGCGGATCAATGCGAACATGTGAGATAAGCTCCGTTTATTTAGTCACAGGGCCATTTAGGAAAGGTCAGTACCACAAAAACAAGCTGGGATGAACATTTAGACACCCAAAGGAATGATTAGGCACATTTTGCGGTCAAAGTTGTGACAGTTTGACATTTGGCCTCGAGTGCCACCGACCAATCGCATGAAGATTCAGAGAAATCAGCCATTTACTTCAAAGCAAGACTTTGTAATGGATAAAAAAAGTGATTTGTCGGATTACAAAAACTCGCTCGTCAATGTATTTTAACTCATTTCCATTCCCACGCCAGCTGTCCAATGCATTTTGATTGGTCAAAATGAATTGGACGTCCGGTACCATCAACGGCACTGAAACGAACATTCCCAGTTTGGATTGAACGGATGTCTATTGTCATTCTTAAACAAAATTGGAGTGAGAATTGCGTACCTCAAAAAGTCTCAGCGCTCGGGCCAATGCGCCCACCTCCTCCTTCAAGGAGAAGATGCAGGAGACCACCTCAGTCTTCTTGCTGGTCTCCTCCTCCAGGTACATGGAGCCACGTCGCTTCTGACAACAACAACATCTTGTTTTGATTAGCTTGCATTGGCATCTGTCTCTCTTTAGCCCCAAAACAAGAAGACTCTAGAACCCGGATGTTTGCGGTAATATAAAATAAAAGGGGTCATTGTCCAATTCTAACAGCTTTTACGTTCCGGCTTTTGTTTTCGGAAAATTCCAGCACGCAGGGTTTCTTTCACTACTGTCGCAGATATAACAACAAACACATTTGGGGTTACATAACACAAGCAGTGTGTATGTAAGTTTTCGATCAGCCATTTGGGCGAACTCATTTGGTTTTTTGTGTGGAATTCCTTTACAGAAAGTCAACTAAAGTTTTATTTTATTTTTTTAAGTAGGGCTAATCACCTGACTCAGAAGCTCTACCGATATTAATCACCGATCCGATACCTTAGCACTTTTTACAGGGGAAAAAAGTGTATTTAAATGTAAAAAAAGAATCCATACTTTATACACTATCTATCTTTTATGAAGCTATTTTACCATTTACTTCTCGCAAAAGCTTGCTTAACCTATGATTTTGTACAAAACTAATATCTGGTGGTTTCTTTTGACAGTTTGTTTTATTTTGTTGCTTCGTAGCCCATAAAAAACAATTTAAAAATAAAAAATGAATACTTCCTCCAAACCTCCCCTACTTTTTAACTATTTCAAACCTAAATCATTGACACAAAATGAAAATTCCTGCAACCTGTTGTCTTTATGGTGGCTCAAAATTACTAAACAAAAAAAAAATCAAATACAAATTAGATTTAGTTAACAAATGCCTATTTACCCCGTTTTGCTCCATTTTACTACTGTTATTTTAAAGTATGTTTGCTTTTCCTTTCTGATTTAAAAAAAATGGCCGTCCCAAAAGTGCTATTTATACTCAGGTGCGACTTATCATACGAAATGTAAGCTATAGATTTTAATGTAATTAATTTTGACATGGAGGAGTAAATGAACTGAACTAAAATGAAGGAATGAAATGTTCATTCTCTCCTAGTGAAAACGGATTAGATGTCTATCACTGTCAATGTCAGCCATTGAGATAAGCATCAAATGTGGTTTAAAAAAATCAGGAATATTTCAAGTATTGTGCCCAAATCCATTCATTAGCTTCTACTGGCTGTTTTTTAACATTCTGTTGTTATTCTGCAATATACTGTAGATGACAATATCCCAAAATCAACATCTTTTAAAATCTGTTTTTTGGCAGACTCACTCCTTTTTCTTGCTGCTCCGGCTCGCCGTCCTGCCCGTAGTCGCCGTTGTAAGCCGCGTCCATCTGGTCCGACGTGCAGGTGAGATTCCCGCGTGTGATTTGTGCGTGCTGCGTTTAACTTTGCTGGATTTGGTTATGCGGGGCCGCCACTTCTTATTTCACAGCAGCTCATGTGACTCCGCGCAAACACACACACACACACACACACACACCCCTCTCCACGTTGGCACGTGACGGGACGCGGTTTGTGAAACTGGAGTGCGGCGGTGGGCCCGTGTGGTCCGTCCGGATGGTTGTTGTGGTAGTGGTGACCTGTAATTTGCATGCTGGGAGTTTTGTGAGGGGATGAAAATCTTTTACGTACACAGACGTAGTACACATTGACATAAGTAGTACTCATGCCATTGTATTGATTTTGAAGGGAAAATCCATCGTATACGTTCTCGATTTAAAAAAAAAAGCTTAATGTCATGTAATTCATGACAAATTGAAATAAGCATTCTGAATAAAACAAGAAACAAATTGACAGAGAGGAAAACAATGATTATTTTAGAAAGTTTAATTGTAAAACAGCATCAGCCCAGGTTTTGGACCTTCCGCTCTAAATTGCCTTACCCTAGCTATGATTGGTTGTCCTTTGTCTCCTCGTGCCCTGCGATTGGCTGCCCACGATTCAGGGTGTCTGTCCTCCGCCTGGTACCCGTAGTTAGCTGGGATAAGCTCCAGCACCCCCACGACCCTAATGAGGATAAGCAGTACAGAAAATGAATGAAAATATATTTCAACTTTTTTTAGTTCAATTATCTGGTGAGCCTATGGTGTTTTGGTCAATTATTTTGTCATGGAAATATTGTTTTTACATCCTGTATTTGTTTATCTTTTGTATTTTGTTTTGTTATTTAGGATAAGAAAATGAATGAATATTTCAACCATATGCTGCACAACCACTCAGCATGCTTTTGTTTAACACTATAATAATCTTTATTTCACTCATTATAGCCAATGTGCTAATACAAAACAATTGACTTTTATTTTTTCCCTGTGATGCATTCAAGGTCAGCCTTAAAGCTTGTAATTGACTAGCATTTACTCAATAAAGTGTCTGGGAAATGTTATCTTTACAACTTTCGAATAACTCACGGGGAAACAAAGTGAGCTATTTTGCTCTGTGAGACAATCGGAATAGATCGAATGTGGATGAGGTGCTCGTCGGTTTTCTTCTCCAGTCACGAGTTAGTCACTAGTGTTGCTATGTAATTAATCAGTTAATCATTTCTTAATATAATAAAAAAAATAGGCCGCTTTCATTTGGAGTAATGAAGAAGTTCATGTTATGTTCCACAAGTGGGCAGTGTTTGATTAGTAATATAAGAATATTCATTCCCAAACTTACTTTGTTTTATGGCAGGTATTCTATGCCAAATTGTATGTGCTGTTTTATAACATATGCAGCAATTAAAGATGGATTAAGGTTCCTGAGCAGAAAATGGGCAAGGAACTTTTTCTTCAAAGTCATTGAATTTCAACTGGTAAATCTTCAATATGAAAATGGACTTTTTAAAAACATAACTACTATTTTGAACCTCTTAGCATTGTCTGTTTCAATGTATCTCTCATTTTTTTAAGGATATACTTTTCGTTTTCCTTTTTTTCACTTACGCATATAAAAACACTGAATGCAACAAAACAGTTGATATTATTTGAATATTTTTTGCTTTTTGTTGGAGTTAGTTAATGAACCTAACACTTTTTAATTTAAAAAGTAGTAAACAACAGTTAATACTCTTTCTTTTTTAAAATTAAAATGAAACGCTTCTTCATTTAGCCAAACTAAAAAAAAGTTGATCTTGTTCTTTCACCGAGGACTGCAGAAGTTTGATGTCCATTTTATTTTGTACAGTTTTGAGACCAAGCGTGTCACATAATTTACTTTTCACACTGTGGCACGTGGGCCAGAGAGGAAGGCTCCCCTGTCCGTCTCTTCTTCCGATCTGGAATGAGAGCGCCAAGTGTAAACAGGAAGTGCTCCCCGCAGATGGACACTTGTCTTCTGGGCTAATCTTGTTAGAATCTCAAACGGCAGCATGTGCTAGAGAGGCAGATAAGATTGACTTGATGAAGTAGGAGAAAGCACGCTCCCTCTTGATTAGGGGTGGGGTGTGTGTGGGGGTGTGGGGGGTCACCGCCCCTCGCCGCCTCCCTGATCACGCACAAAAGGTGTTAACCCCTCGCAGAACCGCTGCTCACTTTCACCTGTCACTCAACACTGCCTCTTCACTCTTGCGGTGTTGTTGACGACGACAGACGTCCAATCGTGTGGCTCCTTAAAACTAAAAACTATTGAATGAATTTGTGACTTGTCCATTGGAACTGGAAGGGAGTTTGTTTGTTCAATGTCTTTCATCCCTCCCAGTTCAAATGGATTGACCGTCGAGCGTCGTCATGGGCAGCCAAATGAGTTAATTGAGTTGGAAAGGCCCTCAGCCTTTATTTTTCGCCATTTCTAACTTGTCGTGGCATTTTCTGTCCTCAGGTGTGTTTACTCAGCTTTTGGAGGACAAAGCGCTTCCGCTTCCCGCCACACAAAAGCGGTCAGCGTGCTAATGCCGAGCCGCCGACTGACTGACGGTCGTTCGGATTCGCCAGCAGAAGCCGACGGTCCGCCTCTCGGCCCGCTAATCCACGCCGTCCCGGTCGCCGTGGCGACGGCTCGAGCAGGTGATGCATTGACGGCGAGCAGATGGTCCCCCGTGGAGGTGAGCGTGGCGGTCTTCTCACAATGCGTCCATATTCATCATAAAGTCTTCTTCAAAGTATCAACACTCCACTTGATATTTACTCACTGCGTGCTTAGTGCCAGGCCGCATTCTAAAGCCCCCAAAAGTAGTTTTTGTGCGCTTGTATAAAGCGTGACGGGGTATTTAAAGGGCCCGCTGATGAATGGAAAGTGACGCATTCGGGGGCCAACTGTACGTTGTGCCGTTTAGGAGGGCAGAAAAAGTCAAGTTAGTAAACAATCGGGCTCTCTTGCAGGTGTTTTTGGTCTCCGGCTCGGAAAAAAAGGAAGAATTGATTTTTTTTCTTGCTGGTATTAGGGCGACGAGCGACTAGTTTTCCAAACAGAGAGGATGAACACAAAACTATTTAATCCATTAGAGAGAGAAAAGAAAAAAAAAGTTGAGACTTTCATAATCATTCCAAAGAATGCACTTTATAAATGTGACCTGTTGTATTCGTTATAATGCCTGCTTTGGTTTTCCTGGAAAAACTTAAATTGGTAGTGTCAAACTGAATAGCGGCTGAGGAATTACACCCAAAATAATTTGGAATTAGACCGTAACAGAAAAAGCATAATAAAAATGTCAAGAAAAAAATCCCTCAAATATCCAAATAAGTACTAAGTGTAAAGCTTGCCTAACATTGTGTAGACCAGTAAAATAGTTAACAAGTTTGTTTTCAGTTTAAAGTGTGTTTGTGTTAAAAAAAAACATTTTTTTAGCTCCATATGGGGTATTTTCACGGGTGAGGCAGAGCTAATAGAGCTAAAACTTGTCCCCCAAAAATAAAGGCTGCTATCACAATGAACTGTCCACACCTGGAACACTCAACAAAGGTGGGAGGCATAGGGGGGCATCATTGGCGAGGGAGGGGTCCGGCCTACCCCGCTGATGATAAAGACGCTCAGCGAGAAGCCATTCAAGAGTCCGTCGGCCATAATAGAGTCACTAATAGGTGGCCATTCAGCAGCCAAAGTGTTTTCTGGAGGGGGACGCAAAAGTTTTTTTGGGGAAGGGGCGGCGCGACAATCACTTTTGTCTGCTGTGCTGATGAAATTTATGCAGCCCCCCTCGTACAAGCCCCCTCCCCACCTTGTCTCTCTCTTTTTTAGCTGTCTTTTTTTAAGCGCTGAATAGGCGACACGCATAGTTTGGAGTCGTTCTTTCATCCTTACTTGAAAATGAATTGAATGGTTTTTTCTCGAGTGCGCTGAGTACCCCAGGATCTCCCCCCCCCCATCCCCAGCACGACCATACGCCCCCCCGTCCATCCCTAAAACAAATGAACAACCTCATCTCTTTTCTCTCATGTTCACTTCCTGAAGATGGAAAAGCCCAATCCACCACAAAGCACTTTGTCAACCCATCTGTGTGGTTGCCATAGTTACAGAAAAAGTTAGGCGCACGGTGCGCAAAGTTGTGATACGGATGAGCAAAAGGCTAATTAAGATGCAACACTGTTTATCCGTCTCTAATTCATCATCATCTGTCCATCTTTTTGGGGAGACTACCTATCACATATTAATGAATTAAAGAGCAAGAGGTGCAGTGTACAAATTTACCACCACATTTATGACTATAAATAGGAATACAACTGTTTTGGTGCTCGCTCGTAATGCTATAGAGCCACGTAGTATTAAAATACTATTTGAATATTTTGTAAATGTCAGTTTGTTTGTTTTTTTTTGACGGTGAAAGACACCCCATCCATTTTCATTCCTGTACCCATAGCTGCTACAGGTTCTCGTAACTATATTTAGCTTCCGGCCCCATCTGGGCGCCCCCCTCCCGGGATCCGACCGGGGGATTCGGACCTCTCGGACGAGGTGGCTAATCTTAAAAGGACGGAACCATATTGAGAGAAGCCGAAATCAATGGCGGCGGCATATTGTGCCGCGTGTCAAAAGGCCTCGGCTGACAGATTGATGAGATGAGGAAATAACGGAGCATACTGGGGGGGCGCTGCCGAGGGGCCGGGCAGGAGCCTGTGCAGGTCAGCGCTCTTTGATTGTGGGGGCACCAAAGGGCAGATCCCCGTGTGCAGCGGCCTGAAAGCCTTCCCGGCGACCTTTTTGTGCAGGCAAATATGTTGATTTTTGACAAAACAAAGGGCAAAAATCACTCGTAGAATACATTTTTTTAAAATTCATGTTTTCTTTTCAAATTTCATTGCTACAGCACTTAGCTTTTAACTCATTGCTTTGTTTTGCTCAAACTGGATTTTGAGCACAGATCGACCCCAAAAAACCCAACACATTTTCTCCACGTATCTTAGCAACCGTTACTGTGGCTGCCGGATTACCCAAAATGCAGTGCAGCGCCCCCACCGAGCACGCTCTCATTCCTTTATGTAGGAAAGTTCAATAAAACATTTTTTTTCCTGTGTGTTTACAAACGTCCGACTGGGACCGCCTTAGTCGTGTGTGTTTGTGAGCAAGTGTGTAGGGGAAGATGGAGTGTTGTGCACGTTTCCACAGCTACCGGCCCCTGGCCCGTCCGCAGGCACAGTTAATACGACACCAGTGTGCCATTTAACCGGATTTTGCCGCTTTACGCGTCAGGGAATGAAGAAGCTCCACTTTGAGATCCACTCTACATAATAAGCTTTGCGCAGACGCCGCCCAGCTCTGATTTGTGCGCCCGATAGGCCACGTTGTTTGCACACAGCTCTCACTATCCGACCTTAATGCAATTAAAAAGCGGGGACATTTGGGCTATTGTACGGGCCGTGCCAACCGACCCCCAGTTTTGTCTCGTCACCTTTCACCTCTGGCACGGAAAAGCCTCGTTACATACGCCGGGTTATCTTCGCTTGGTTTTATTTTGGGCGCGGTGGACAAACAAGCAACACCTTGTTCACGAATTGGAAAGAGTTTGTCTCTTTAGATCAGTTTTTCATTGAAAAAAGTGTCATAAATATTTTGTTAATGAAGTGTTTAACATTGAAGAATTACCTTATATTATAGTGTCTTGAATAGGAATCAAATCAAAACAAAGACAAAAAGTATTTTATAATCTTTCATGTTTTTACTCTCTTAGTGTAAAACCTGTTTGGATGAGCATGGATATCCTGGCAGGAATCGACGAAAGACACACACACACGAAGGTCTTCGTCCAGAGCTCTTTCTCTGTTTTTCGATGTAACAGCAGCCAGGCTTGAAAAGCTCACCTCACAACAGGTATGTTGTGGAAAATGGGAGCAATGTCCAAATAGCTTTGTTGACCAGCATCGGGGAACTCCTTGCAAAAACTGTAGATGAGCAAAGCTTAGTCTCAGTTCAGTTACGGCTCTCTGTGGAGACTGAAGAGAAATATAATGACATGTTATCCTAAAGACTTTTCAAATGTTTAACTATTATCTCACACGGTGCAGCAGTGTTAACATCTTGCCTTTAATTGATGATTGCGACCATTTCAAGATTGCCACTTTTCACGTGTTGCTGCCAGAGTTGCACCTTAGAACGGAATCACACATACACACACACACACACACACACACACACACACACACTCACACACGCACACACGCTCACAGTCGCACACACGCACGAACACACACTACCACCAGGCAGGGAGCCGATCGGTCATATTGTCGCGAAGTGGCTGTGACACTAATGAATGTTAAGTAGGTTATCTACTGGTGCGCCACCAGCTCAACTTATTGTCAGCTCTGCTTTTGTGGGGAAGCCCCCCACCTGGGTGACCCCCCGAAAATGATGCCCGAACCAATAGTATCTGTATTGATCCCCCGGCTGGCGGACTCTAAGCCTAAAAAGAGCTCTGTAGCGTCAGCAGGAGGATTTGGTCCTGCCGTTTCTTTCGGGGTCATGGAGTCCTTGCAGCCGCCCTGACCCGGACCCCGAGAGCCAACTTTTGGGCCCCGATTGGACGGACGCACATGTTCACGCTTGATTATGGCCGACCCGCCGCACGCTGAGGCGCTCGGCCTCCTTCTTTTGTGCGGCCGAGGTCCCGCCTGGGCGCAGACGTTTGAAAGTTTGGTCCTGAGCGGCGGCGTGGTTGTCTTCACCGCAGGAAAACGTGGCCCAGTTTTGGCCGCGTGCTTATCGAGGGCCTCTGGGAGAATCTGCCCCCGAGGAGGAAAACCTGAAGCGTTTTTTTTGCATGCTTTGCCTTCAAGCGGCTGGTAATCAAACCCTGATGAAATGCCTATTAATAGGCTCCCGGGGCAGGCCGCGGGGGTAATCAGGTGAATTAATAAAACATCCCCAAGTGCGGAGGAGGCTCCCCGAGGAGACCGGGCAGATGGCGACGAGAGCCAAAGAGCAGCCCCACTTTGGCCATGAGGCTCCAAATTGGTAATTTGATCTGGCTTCCCGCTTGACATGGAGAGGCACACAGGAAGTACCTGGAGGTGGATGCCCAAAAGACGCCTGCTGGAAGATCCCACCTGTCTCTCGGTCATCTGGTTGAAGTGACCGAATCTAAAAAAAAAAGGTGGAGGTTGGGGGACGACACTTTTCGTGTTTTAGTTGAAAATGTGTTGCGGTGGAAATTCCTCAGCAGAAACTGTAATGAATTTATTATTTTTGTAATCCAGTTTGCTTTATTTCACGCAAATGCTCGGCCCTGGTCCGTACATTTAAAAAGAGGAAGGGGCAGATGGACGAGAATCTGTGTGGGAGTGCAGACGCCATGTAGCAATGGCGCTAATCAAGACAGAGCACTTATTAAAGTACTCCTCAACCACTCGTGACGGGGTGGGGGGGGGCGTCTTGTCTTCATCACTGTACTTGTGTTCTGCTGATACTTTTAATCCTAACCATCAACGTCTGTTTTTCTGTTACAGAGACCGCTCTTTGTCTCTTTTGTCAGTCAGGCCATCTTGTGGGAGAGGGCCGTCCGTCTCCTGCCGAACTGTGAGTAGTCTAAGCCTAAAAGCACAATTTGATCCCGTTTTTAAAATAACAAAACGAAACAAAAACAACTTGGTAACCCGTTATCTGTGATTGACCACGCTTTACGTCCAACCCAATTTTTTCATTTATAGATTGGACATCTGTTACTGTCAATGACTTAAAATACAACTAGAAAGGACAGGTTTTTAGGAGATACAAAAACAGGACTGAATATGCGCATAAGCTACCTTGCTATATGTAGCATGACGAGCTGATTATGACTACATTTACGGAGGCGATCCTTTTAATTACAGGACAAGAAGAGGGAAGACAGGGCAGATTAGAGTATGGCAGGGAAGGATGACGCCAAACAATCATTGCCTCCCAGTTGGTGCAAGAGGGCGACGCGCGTCCCTTAGGGTTGCCGTGGCGACAGCGCACTACCTCTCTCCCCTCGCGACTCAAAAGAGTAAAAAAACGGCAGTGACCTCATTTGCATGCGAGAGCGTCTCTAGCTCTCAGGAATTCTTAGCCGCTGTCTCCCGAGCCATGCCGTAGAATGCACAGGTGCCCAAACAAGCGTGTGCGACAGCAGCAGAAATGGCAGACGGCCATTTTGTCCCAGAAAGCTGACAATGGAGGCTTCAATGACCCAAAGAAGAAGAAATCCTCTCATCTGTATGAGGTTATCAGTCGTAGACATCCAATCCATTTAAGGTGGGGGGCTGGCAGCGACTGTACAAACGTTCTATCGCCGTCAATGGCGGCCAAAGAGTGAAGGAAATATCTCCCTGTCCTCAAATGTACGCATTTGGGCCATCGTCAACTCTGGCGGACTCCTGATTGAATCGGCACCGCACAAAAGGAAGCTTAAAGCTGTGACTGTGTCCTGTTTTTGTGTTTAGGCGACACGGGGGTGTCTCTGGGGTGTCCCGCAAAGCCGGCTCATTGTCTCGGGCCACAAAGTCCCAAGTTTCTTCTTGTCGGGAGGCTAAGCCGCACGCGAGCCCGCCTCCCGATAATCACATTTGCCCGCCGGCCACAATGCGGCCCAGTGTCGGCCCCTGCTTGCCCCGTGCGCCCCCTAACCTTCATCCAGCGCAGACCCCCGAGCTTGCAGAAAAGCTAATTACAACCCGCAGAAACACAAATCTCCCTGATTTCAAAAAGTCACTTTTTGGGGGGCTCGTGCTTGAGCGGGGGGGATAACCTAGTTAAGGCCCAAGCCCGCTTTCACATAGACGCGCTTGTGTCCTTCCCGGCTAATCGAGCACGTCTGCGTCAACTCACTCGTTCCCGACCGAGACGAGGGGGCCATCGGGGCCGCAGATGGAGGCCTGGCCTGGCCGAGCCGGGCCGCTCGGCCCGACTTCCTGCTTTGGCCGCGCTAGCGTCAAAGCAGTGCCGCAAGATGGCCTCTAATGACATTAGGCGGTGGCAGCGCGTGGGCCGGCGGACGCCGGTGGGTCGCTAGATCGGAGGGCGACCGGATCAGAGGGTAGCGGAAGCAATCAATTGAATCAAGATACTCAAAGACCAAAAAGTGAAAAAGGACTGAGATCTGGTTTTAAAAGCTTGGGCGTCTTTTGAGGTTGGTGGCAGTCGATGAGGTCATTTTAATAATGAAGCATTTGAGGTGCATTTTTGTATCCCAGAGTTTAACCCATAACGTTAGATACGCCTTCATTGCCTTTGTCAGGCCAGACATATTTAGATAATATTTTGGGGGGGGGGTTAATGTTTGTTGAGTTTCCTGGCTTTGTCCCAACACGCAACATGTCTACGCCTGAACCCCCCCCCTCCCTCCATATCCCACTTTTTCTTCTGAGTGGCAGGTAATCAGGGGTGGGTGTGCATCGTGCATCTTGTCCTTCTGCCTCGCTCGTGTACAGAAGAAGAATTTCAATCTTCAAAGCCTCACATCTGAGAGTAAGAGATTTCCAAGCTTATCTTCCTTGCGTGAGACTCAGACAGCGACTCCCTGGTCCCCCCCCCACGGCCGCACCCCCTTTCTCCATCACTCTCACCCGCGTTAAAAGGGTGAAAGGCTCGGCTTAATCCAAGGCAAACACGGAGACGTTTCGGCTTATTTGCCATGGAAAGGTCACGGCGGCTGCTTGTTCGCCTTTTGGGGGCTTTTGTTGTTAACGCTGTAGTGCTTTGTTGCCACACGAGGGCGCCAGAAATGTCGAGTTCTCAAATCGCTTCAACTAGAATTACCAGCGGCAAGCCAAACCTTTTCTTACTAGAATTTGGAAGGGAGTAAGAAAACCTGGGGGTTTTGTTGTTAAACTGGGAGGGTGTTTTTTTGCGGCCAATTAAAATGGGTATACAGTAGGTAGACGTTGCCAGCCAAGCAGTATCAACGCTGGCCAGGTAAAGCCCAATTTCAAGTATGAAACCGCCTGCCACCTAATAGGCATTCTAACAGACAGAATCTTGTTTTATAAATTTAAAATACAGTTCATAGAATTTCATATTTCTAACGTGTAATTTAGCACTGTGTGCCAATAGTTAGCACGTTGAGATGGAGGAAGGTTCAATCCAAGGTGGGTTGCAACCTTCATGTTTGTATTTTCTAGTAAAATGAGCCTTTATATCAATCATTGCAATAAAGGGATTAGATCGTATTTAAAGTGTGGTGAGGTATTTTTACGTGAGTTCTTGGTAAGCGTAAGAATTGCGGCTCTTTTCATCCATTTGCTGCAATTTTAAACTAGATTGCAGCACGTCCAACCCATTTGACTGGGTGATGTAAAGGCATGTCACCTCAGTGTACGGGTTAAGGGGGGGGTCTTGTACCACAGCACCCTTGGCCGTGAATGCCATTATTCCGCCATATGGCGCCGGAGCACGCTCACAATTGCCCCGAAGGAAGCCAGTTCAATCGGACGCCGGCGCGGGCCCGCAACAGATGGGAAGAGCGCTGCAGCAATGCCTTCTCTTGATCCGTTGTGTCGACGACTCTCGATGGCAGAAACAAGGGGAGATTGTCCTACGGCAGCCCCCGCCCGCCCTTCGCTCTCATCAGCGGGCCGCCGAGAAAGGGAACGTGCGGTGAAAAGAATCGGCGTGGGGGGGCGTAAGGGGAAAGGCCAAAGGAAAGGGGGCGAAGCCAGCAGAAGTTCATGTTTAGACTGGAAGTTTGAAACGAAAAGTAGTATTTGGATGAAAATGGGTAAAAAAACTCCGGAAAGGAAGATATTTTGCCAGAAAACAACATGCATCTTTCAAAAGACGGACAGATGACGGACAACTTGCTGGCTGTCGTTGACTGCGCTAGACATCAAATCCACTCCAACTGAATGAACGTTCTTTCCCTGCCAGCCCTCCTCGCTCAAATTGATCAGACGTCTACTCGTGATAAGCCCATTTAAATGTACTTTTGTGAGCCATTTTCCAGCTGTTATCCGCCAACAATCCCACGTGTTCCCCGTCGCTATTGTGAAGTTGGGAATGGTAGCAGCTGCTGCAAGCCAGGCGCTGCGTTTCTTCTTTTGGCTCCTTTTGTTGGCCATCCCAGCAGGGAAACCAGCGCCGTGGCTCCGAGGACACTGAGAACGGGGATGTCAGCAACAGATGACCCCCGCGTCACAACAGCAACAAGCTTTTATTGTTTTTTTTTTGTCAGAATTTACACACATTTGACTATCATGATGCCCGGGCCGCCTCAAAGGTGATGACCACACACATTTCAAAAGTAAAAAGCAAACGAAAGGGAATCATTTAACACAAGGTTTGTTTGCAAAACCAACCTGAAAAAAAGTAATAGCGTGAGGCTTTAGAAGGTATTCCACTGGCTAATCTTGTTTTTCCCATCTTGTTGTTGTCACACTCTGACATCAGATAAGATGAGCCACGCGCTTTTCCACTAATGAGGGCTTAAAGGCAAAAAGAGGGCGTTTTGCGCCCCCGAGCTCGGAACGGCGGATCGCACTCAAACTTTGAGGCTTCCACTGAAGGTCCTCGCTCACGGAGGTCGCACGGCGGATTTTACCCGAGCCCCGAGCCGAGATCTCACTTGAGATAAGGGCGTGTTTGATGACACTCTCGGGGGGGGGGGGGGGGGGGGAAATGCAACTATTTACACCCCAAACTCGCTACTTTGCAAAGTGTCATTCTTAGATGGCTGACAAACAGCGTATTTTTCTCACACAACTGCTAGAAGAGTTGATGGCTTTCTCATTTGGCGGGCGCTCATCGACAGGGTGGGTCCGCTGCGCTCTGTTCGGAAGTCTTCCATAATAATTGGCTCTTTAAGATTGATGTCATTTTTATTTTGTACTTTTCTATCCATGCTGCTTATGTGTCAATTAGGACCGCTGCCTTTTGTTCACCCCTGCGTACGTGTGTGTGTGTGTGTGTGTGTGTGTGTGTGTGTGTGTGTGTGTGTGTGTGTGTGTGTGTGTGTGTGTGTGTGTGTGTGTGTGTGTGTGTGTGTGTGTGTGTGTGTGTGTGTGTGTGTGTGTGTGTGTGTGTGTGTGTGTGTGTGTGTGTGTGTGTGTGTGTGTGTGTGTGTGTGTGTGCGTGTGTGTGTGTGTGTGTGTGTGTCACTTCCTTCCTCTGTAATCCCTGCAAGGTGTTTAACCTGCTTCCTCTATACAACCTCTGTCTGAACCCCGTGACCTTTGCCCTCCAGGCTATGGAAGAATCAGGGTGGGCTTCAGTGTGCTTAGCAACCAAATACAAAAAAAGTGCAACAAAAGACATATGCAGTCCTCTCATATATTCACTCATTGTCCGCCATTTGCTGCTAGCCCTCTCACTTCAAACTGATTGGACGTTTACTTGGAATGAACTCAAATAGCCGCATGATTGGATGGCAATGATTCATAATTGCGTCTCTGCGGACTTGTGTGTGGGGAGGGATTTACATGGCCACACTGTCACTGATCCACTTTTAATTGGAGGGACTTTCCTGATGCACTTCAACCAGTCAAAAGCCACAAATTGTCTGTAAAATAATTTTTGATTGTTATTCTTTAAAAGTAAGATTTTAAAAAAAAACAATAAAAATGTCTGCGATTAACTGCCCACCAATCCAAGTTGTCCCCTGCCTTGTTCCCATAGATAGCTTGAATAGGCTCCAGCTCCCCCTGCGACCCTTGCGTTACAGAAAATGGATGAATAAAAATGTTTCATCATTTGGGTTTAATCCTGTACCGGTTACAACTTGGTACTTTTTTTTTTTTTTAAAAAGCAGTGCTGCTGCTTTAACACTTTTGAACTGAAACAAACTGAAATCTTACTTTTTGTACTGTTTTGTTCAGAAGCGTCTTTGCGCGCCGACCTGCCAGCTTTGACGGATCATTTGGGCTCGATATTCCATGTCCAGCTGCTTCTGCTGGGGCGGACGGCGACGGAGAGTGTAACGCCGTGATGTTGAGCTCAACAAGTATTTCCTTTTAAAGGCATAAAGCTATATTTTTAGAACTCTTTCACTTTTCAAGTTGTATTTAAAATGATGACTTCATTTATTCATGTCATGTTTTGAAATGGGGCGGCTCGGCGGCTGAGTGGTTAGCGCGTCAGCCTCACATTGGGAGACATGACTTCAAATCCAGTTCGAGTTTGCATGTTCTCCCCGGCCGGGCCTGCGTGGGTTTTCTCCAGGTACTCCGGTTTCCTCCCACATTCCAAAAACATGCATGCTAGGCTGATTGGACACTCTAAATTGCCCCTAGGTATGGGTGTCAGCGTGCATGGATGTCCTTTGTCTCCTTGTGCCCTGTGATCGGGTGGCCACCGATTCAGGGTGTCCCCCACCTCTGGCCCGGAGACAGCTGGGATCGGCTCCAGCACCCCCCGCGACCCTAATGAGGATAAAGCCGTTCAGAAAATTAGATGAGATAAAGCTAGTGAAGTTGATGCCAAAGTACAAACACTCTCCTATTTGTTTATGAAAACACGATTAATCAGTCAGGCGTATCAATCTCAGCCCGACTTTTTCGACAGTTTGGGCAAGATGGTCTGATAAGCAGACAGGTGCGTCTGTGCACGTTCTCGGGGGGCGGGCGCGCCGTCTTTATTGCGTCTGAGACGCGGCCACCCTCAGGCTTAACCGCTTCCCCTCCGAGGTTGACGCTCTGCCTTCGTTAAGATCAAACCGCCAATGCCGATCATTAACCTGGGAAAGTCCGACGGAGATAGGCCGATTGACTCCAGTTTATGAGCTCGTAAAAAAAGGTCGTGGCAGTACGAGGCAGCGTTCCGGAGTGGCAGGCGGCGCTGCGGCTCTACGCCGGGACGTTTTGGCCTGAAGAAAGTCAAATCTGGAATAAGGGGCAATAAAATCATGTCCGTTTTCCAGCGGGATACCCAACTTTCATCTTTGCCCGAATGTTGCCAATGAGCATGTCTCTTTGTTTTTGAGCGTCTTCAGAACAATGTTTGCACCTGGCACGCTCCCGCAGACAGGTGACGCTTTTTGCTGGCCACTATTTGCTCACAGATTACACACGGCGTGGGCCCAATGCGGCGCATTACTCATATCTGCGCATACATAGTCCACTACAAAAGATAAGTGCACGCTTGCGTGTGTGCGCGCGCCCCAGGCAAGCGTTTATGTACACACTCGCAGAACACACCTGCCTGACACGACCGCTTGTAAATAACTTCCTGCGATGGGCTGCTTTCAATGGAAATGCCGGCTCGGGCACCCCGAGTCTGCCCGGATTCGGCGACCGGCAAAAGTTCCCCAAAGACGATCCATCCATTTTTGCTGTAGGGTCCATCCTGACGGGATTGGTCCACGGTAGCTTCCAGGTGTCCTCCGTCCCTTTTTGTCAACCAGAGTTGGTCCCCCAGAGCTCCGTCCACCACCGATGGTGTCGCCCTTTAAATCTGGTCGTCTACTAGCGCGTGATCCCTTAAAACCTCTTGTTGCTGGCGTCGGGCCTTCTTGTAATTGGCGTCCCTCTCCTCCGGTACACTTAAGCCGGCCTAATCCTCTCCTGTATCATCTTCACCTGCGTACGTGTGAGGGAAAAAAAGGTCAGGAGCGTCGGGCATCCTCCCATAGCCCTCAATCTTCGTCATAGTTTCCTTAGACCAGGCAGGGGGGCAAACTATTCCACAAAGGTACTACTACAAGTGTAATTATTGGATTGCAGTCAGGTGCTTCTTGCAACGTCCGTCGACCAAACGTCTTTCGACGAAACGTCCGGTCACGGCTGTATCTACATTAGTCTACTATCAAAATGACTAAGTTGGCTACAAATACAATTAATAAATAATTTATTTTCCCTGCAGTCCATTCTGTAGAGAATGATGCACTACGTGATTTTCCCAATTGGTCGCAAACGCTTCAGCCTGAGAACTGAGCAGCGTTCTGGCATGAACTTTGTCCAAATTGTTGCTGCGCAAATTCTGATGAGACCCAGGCAAGTTGGTTCATGCGCTCCTCCCAGTTAAAATGGATTGGACGTCGAGCGTGCTCAATGGCGGCCCACGACTTGCCCAGTAAAATGTTGATTCTTAATTTTACACTCGGCCGATTCTCGGGATGAACGTTTGCGCGAGCCAGCTGCGGCGCCTCTGCTCCCCCGCGAGGCTCCCGATTAGACCTTTTGAGCGCATCGGGAATTCATAGGTGGACTAATCCCCGAGTATTTGCTCGACAAAAAGATCACCCTCAATCCGCCCCACCCGCCGCCGCCGCCACTTTGCCCGGTGTTAGCATTCAGCTGCGAGGCAAGACGTTATCGCGGCGACGTGCGGCCGGCCACAAAAGGGGGTTAATCTCAGCGGACGCAGATTAGCGGGGTAAGCGCGAGGACCACACACTGACAATGTTGTCGCCTGGCTATTGTCCTCCCAAAATCCTTCAGTGGCTCTTAAAGCATCCAGCGCTGTGCTGGCCTTTGATTGGCACTTGTCAGGCCTGATTGAGAGTCCCATGAATAATTAGGTGCGCCTTCTTTGATTGGGCAATCCTCTGTGTGCCGTTGCTGAATAGTTTGGGCCCCGTTCTGCTCATCCTTTTCCTAAACACGACAAGAAAGAGATACACTTAACAGCGCCTCGCCTTCGTCCGTTCACAGCGTCCAGCGACTTGCCAATTTATTGTTCTCGGCGCAGGGATTTGACCCTCAAATCCGCGGGGTTCATGGGCAGCTGTTGTCGAGGTGAACTCTCCGCCTTTGGACAACACAATTTGGGAGTGGACGGCAGAGTCGCCAAAGTCTAAATCAGGGGTCGCCAAGGCGGGAAGTCGGCCCTCGGGGGGCCTCCTTCCAGTCTGTTTTCCGTGTCTCACTCATCAGACTCACTTGAATCAATTGATCAATTTCTCCAGAAGGTGGATATTGATCCTGGTTATTTGATTCCGGTGTTTTTAGAGCAGGTAAACATAAAAAAGTGTGAGCGTGAATGGTGGCCCTTTGTGGTACATGTGTTTTGGACAAGGAAAATATTTCTTTAGTGTGCCACTTTGGCTCAATCCATCCAAATGACGGCGCCATCCATTATTCCTCATTCTCCGTCTCAATCAATCCCACTGGCAGGACGCAGGCGCAATCGTGTGCAGCGCGCTGGCTGGCCGCTGCCAAATGAGGCTCCTCGACCGGGACGACCTGTCTCGCTTGATGGATGTTCTGTTGGCGATATAAATTATTTTTCATGTGAACTTAGATCAAATGCTATTTTTGTGCATATATTGTTTACTTTATTTCCCATTCAGGAACAAAAGACCTTCCGGTTCTTTTGGATCAAAAGGACGGGTTTCTCGGAGATGTGTCACGCCTGGAGATGGAGGAGAAGAAGAGCAAAGTGCTAAAGATGATTTACAAGCTGCAAGCATCATTCCAAAGCGGATCCTCTCAAACGTAAGTATCCGCAGGCTTTTTGTTTTCCATTTTGCTCCTCTCGACTCCGAAAACGTCCCCCGTCAATTAGTACACTTGATTTTTTTTTTCCGAGCATCACTTTTGCCAGCGACCACCCCCTTTCACTCAACCGCTTTCCTTTGCGAGCACAATGGTGTTGCAACACCTCAGGTCAAGGCTGACGGGGAATGTGGGGGGTCCTTTTCCAGAGGGTCAGCCAAGGTCTCTTGTAAGTGCTGCGGCCCGATTGGACACTTTGGCAGCTGCCAGTTTCTCTCTGCTCTCCTTTTTATTCGTCCAATGTGTCGATGGTCATAGTTAAGGAAGATTTCCACCATTTTTTTTCTAAATATTTGGACAAGTAAAACATGAAAACCTAAACATTACTTTATAAACTGATTGAGTTTAGGGCCATTGGCGGCATGTCCAAGTTGAAATGGATCCTTCCAAATAAAATGGATTGGACGCCGATTAAGTACCTCTAGTTACAAAATAAATTTTTTGAAAGGCCGATCCAAGTTACAAAATCCCCCAAAATGTAAATACGTTTCCTCTATCTTTTTTTTTTGGAGGACCGTGGAATGAATGAGAGAATTTTCATATAAAATAGTCCTCTATTTACGATAAATCCAAGTTACGAAACAAGTTCTGGAACCAATTAATTTGTAAGTAGAGGTACCACTGTATTTTATATTTCCTGCAGGTTGGACGATAATCCCTTTATCCGTAAACACAAACAAACAGGAACACGGAATACATAAAGTTGGCTTTTGTGGCATTTGCCTGCTCCCTACAATTACAAACTTAGTAACATGTGAACCCCACACAGTGAGGACCCACCTGGGAATCGAACCCTCGACCTCAGAACTGTTGGCCAATGCGCTAACCACTCGCCCGCTCCTAAATTTACATTTTATGTAATGTCAAGCAACTAACGTCTCTGACTTTTTCACCAAGGTTGTTTTCAATGTCAAGTGCAAGGTTGAGGCACTCTAAACAGTTTTTCTGTTTTTCTGCCGTCTGTTGGCGTCTACGGCCTGCGGCACTTTGGAGTTTTGCATAGCTAATTGCGTGACGCACGTTAATGTTGGCGCTCAACTGTTTGGATTTGACAAAAAGTCATTGGTTAACCATACGTCTGAAAAAGGTCACTGCGTTTTTTTAACATCTTATTTGCAAGCTACTTTAGCATTAAATATGAAATAAGTCAAAAACCCAATGTGATTTTTGTTCTCTCCCAATTAGAGCAAGCAATGATTTGGCCCAAAATGATATTAAGTGAAGTTTAAAGCCAAATAATTTAATTTTTTGCCAAATTTTGCACGGCATGCCCATTGTGGTTTGGCAATATTTACAAATGAGGTAAATCAGCAAAATGTCTGTTTCGCTCCAAACTTGTGGCAAATTCTGATGGCACAATAATTTTCGTTCAGGGTACAATAGTTTTTGAGACATTGATTCATAAACATGATGGTAATCACTATTTTATTTACTGTGCTGCCTGTTTTTTTGAAAACCTTATCTAAAATAGAAATTCCAATGTAGATGATGCATCACTATAAGTAGCATTCCAAAGTTCACAAATCAATTTAATTTTCTTTGAATTAAAATAGATTGGATATCTTTGACTGTAATGACATCTAATATGTTAATATATGCATTTATTGAAAAATGAATCACAAAAATAACCATGAATTGAGATGAATTACAAAAACTTGATTAATTACTGTATAGTTATTTTATCTATTCACATTCGTATTCTGTGTGTATATTTAGGTTCATATTGTACACCGTATATACTGTATAGATGCATACATAAACCTATTTATGCATTTATACTAAAAACATATGCATTTTTGGGTAAACGTATTGTTGCGCCTAAAATGATCATGTTTTATGTTTATAATAGATTAACAATAAAGAACTGATGCGTCTTTTCTTTTCCTTTTTGTGTCAACAAAAGACAAGCAAACACCTGGCAGCTTCACAGGCACTTTAGCCCCGCCCACTGGATTTATTATTATTTTTTTACCTGAGGGGAAAAACTCACCCCCGAATAATTAAACATGATGAATAGAAGCGTGCGTGTGGCACGCCGCTTCCTTTTATGTCAGGCGTGTTTGCATCGGCGTGTTTACCGCCGTTCGCCATTGACGAGCGGCGGCGTGCAAAATGGCCGCTGCGGCACAATGGGACGTTGACGGCGGGCTGTCAGGGAGCGCCCGTGTCATAATAGGCCATGATTTGCCTTTTGTGGAGGTTATCCGTGTGCATCTGTTACACCGGCGGTCAGGTGGACGTGTGGGCGCAGATGATTGGTCGCCGGCTTGTGGTTTGTGGCGCGCGGCCAGATGCGGGGTAGGGAGGTGGTTCATTTGTCGGGTTTATGAAAATGCGCGCGGGTTATCTTAAATGGCGCCGGTTTGATCGCCGCTGGCCCCTTCCCGGTTAAACGTCTCGCGCCGTCAATGGCACCCAAACATCCAAACATGAGAATAATGTGCTATTGTTTGTGTCCTCTCAGCTTAATCCCAGACTTTTGTTTGCTTCCCCTAATCAACACTGTATCCAAATTGCCCCGTAATGCCTTTCAACAAAGCTCCCATTCAACGCTGGCGACCCATCCCCACTCGCGCCCTTCTTTTTATTCTAAGAGCGGGAGAATGGCACCGGCCTACATAACCAAAATTGAGAGCGGCAACCGTTCGCACACAATAAATAGCTTTCCAGGGGATTTCATGCCGATGCGGTCACGGGACATTGCGTGATTTGATGGACGTATTTATTCCAAAAAATGGATAGAATTCAATGACCTGTCACTGAAACGACTTTAAGATTTTTTTGTACACTTGTTGTCATTTGTCAACAACATGACTGGCCGCCAGCGTGCTTTCCGTGCCAGTTTGCCACTTTGAAAAGAGGCGTCTGCTGTTTGTCAGCCATCTCTGCCCTCTCATTTTGTTTGTGCGGCAGCCGTAAAGGAAAGAAAATAAATTGCGCGCGACGAGTGTTTGTCATGTTTTTCTACCTCGCCGAGGCGACATCCACGAACGGGCGCTCAATGAGCCGCTTGCTACGTGCGACGTTTGAATTGATGGACAACGATCTCTTGCCGTTGTTCAGTTGATTTTCTGCTTTTGGTTTATGCCTAGTGTTGTATTTCCTTAGACCAGTTTTGTTTGGGATTGGTTTTGTCATGTTTTGCTCCCCTGTGTGACCTGTCCCTGTGTCGTTTGTCGTTCCCCCCCTGCCAACGGTGTATCTCCTGCTTGCTGCCTGGTGTGACCCAGGGGTTTCTGATTGTCTCGTTTGGGTCCTCTTCGTTCCACGATCCCATGAAACTTGACAACTTTTGGTCTTTGCAACAATCTTTAGGGTGTTGGTCTTATCTTGATCTGGAACAGCAAAAGCCTTGGCAGTCTGGACCCCAAAAAGTCTCGTTCTTGATGCGACCCGGACTCCAAAAAGTCTCCTTCTTGACGCGACCTGGACTCCAAAAACTCTCGTTCCTGACGCGACCCGGACTCAAAAAACTCTCGTTCCTGACGCGACCCGGACTAAAAAAAGACTCGTTCTTGATGCGACCCGGACTCCAAAAAGTCTCGTTCTTGACGCAACCCGGACTCAAAAAAGTCTCCTTCTTGACGCGACTCGGACTCCAAAAAGTCTCCTTCTTGACGCGACCCGGACTCCAAAAAGTCTCGTTCTTGACGCGACCCGGACTCCAAAAAGTCTCCTTCTTGACGCGACCCGGACTCCAAAAAGTCTCCTTCTTGACGCGACCCGGACTCCAAAAAGTCTCTTTCTTGACGCGACCCGGACTCTAAAAAGTCTCGTCTGGGTCTCGCCTCTAATGATGATTCATAATTCATAGCTCGTGGCCAAGGTGCCGAGGACCCCCACGGCCGTCCACGGACGCGCCCACCTTCCACCGAAAAATACGCGGCAGCCGGCGAAATCTCCAATTACCGCGCAGTCTGGCCGATGAACATTTTCTGCTCGGCTTGGCAGCAAAGGCAAAACCTGTGCTGCAAAAAAGGCGTCGGGCACTGGAGTGGAATCAGATAGAGAGAATCAGATTTTCCGGGCCGGCTTTGTCCCGCCACTGTCCTCCCTCAATCTCGCTCACTCCGCTGCACCTTTTGTGGCACCTCGCCCCCTCCTCTCAGCCCCCCGAAGACGGGGCAGGTAGTCGCGTAATCTGGAAAGCCGGCCGATCTCCCAGATATTTGCAAACAGATGGCAGGCCCTTTCTCTTATTTATTTGTTGATATTTTTTCGCCATCAAGTTTCAACAAGTCAAGTCGACTGCTTGGCAATGTCGCGCTCTGCAAGACAAAGGCGGAGGGAGGAAAACTTTAAGCTGATAAATGGGCCGGGGCGCCTAAAGCCAGCCGGTCCAGAGGTTTTAAGGTGACCCAATAGGGCCCAAGAATGGACTAGACCCCGCCCCCTGCTTCCCCGAACGTGAATACGACCTTTATGCGGCACAGTCGCTCTCATCTGCTAAATTGAAGTGGCAACAGCTTAAAAGGCAAACCCTCCCCCTCGCGACTGTCACTCCGATACTGGAATGGGTCAGACTCTCGTAGTCCAACTTTTTTTTGGAACGAACGAACCCACTGCAAAACGGTTCGGCTCAACGGGCACTGGATGTCTGTTCGCATATTTCCCACTGCTGGCCGAATTCTCAAACAATAGCTAACGGCAAATCTATGCATTAATTTTGGTGATCCCTTGCCATGGTGCGGGTGTACCTAATGAAGTGACTGAGCATTGTCCGTCTCCCTTTGGGCCTCCCGAGTCGAAGATCATGAATAAATTAGCATGTTGATGAACGGTGTTCTTTGGGGAATTTAATCAAGGCTCGGTGCCTCCCCTACAACTTCTATTAAGCTGCTTTTATTAAAGGAGCTATGAACCCTCACACGGGCACCCTCGGGCCAACTGGACCGGCTCCTGTGACGCCCTCGCTCCGCATTGTCCTGCCCGCCTGACCCCGTCCGTGTCAGCCAGAAGGGGACAATTCCATCTCTTTCTGTCTATTCATTTCAATGTCTGTCGTCTTGTCCTTGCCATCGACTTTTTGGCAAAGTTTCCGCATCTTCGGTCCAGAAAAACGGGAGGAATACAAGAGTGCCTTTGAAGCAATGACTTCCCCAAAAACGCCCACGTGAAGAAAAGCACGGGAACCCACCGACGCGTGTTTTCAGGAAGATTGCGACACCGAGGGTCATCCACCTTTTTTTTTCCACTTTGAGTGTTGCAATTTCTATAAAAATAGAGAGTTTTAATTGAGGTTTTTTTTTTTTGAATTTCATTTTTCAGATCCCAGCACCCCTGGTGGACTTCGGTGTGACAGATGGACTTGTAGATGTGGGACTCTTTGCGCTAATTGCCAGCCTGGCACAGAAGATCGCCGGTATGGAGCGAGTGAGTAGCTAAATGCCAACTCACTGGCTGGCTGACACTGACAGCGAGAGACGTCCGATCCATTTGAGCCAGTTCAAATGGATGGGACGTCTACTCATAATATACGGAGAGGGGGAAAAAATGTCTGTCCTTGCGTTGACATTCCCACACACGGCGCCGTCTCGCCGCCTCGGGGTCTTTGGGGCCCCCTTGAGACGGGAGCCAAGCGAGCGGGGAGGTCTCGGCAGGGTCGAGGCCTGCTCGCCCCGTTGTGAGGGCTCTCTCTCAGCCGGGGGTCACGGGTCCCGAGATTTATGACCGGCGCGTCGTCGCCCATTTAAAACATCCACGCGTTGCGGGAAAATCAGCGCGGATGATAGCGAGGAGGAGAACAATAGCACCCTTCTGCTCGCTCATCCCGACGCGATCCGCTTACCTGCCACGCTAATCTTAATCCCTCTTTCATGGGCAACCCGTATTCGTACCATCGGCCTTTTATTTGGTGTTCGCCACCCTTTGAAAAATGAGCGGGCATCAACGATTTGCATCCGGAAAAAAAAGATCCATTTTTTGGCTGCGTTTTTTTGTGGCGCTACTTGTAGTCATGTAGCCTGACTCAGTTTTAATATAAAGATTAGGGTAGGCAATAGTTACTGATTTTAATTGTGATTAGGCACATAAGATTAAATGAGAATCATCAATCGGCTTCTGCAAAATGAATTCCAAAGCGCACTTTTATTTAAAATGTCTTATTTATGACTGTTAAGCAAAAGTGTCATATAACTCTGTCTCAATTCTGTCTGAATTGGTGGCCAGCCAATATTCGGGCACAGGAAGACAGAAAACCATTCACAATCATACCTCGGGACAATTTAGCGTACAATTAGCTTAGCATGCATGTTTTGGGTAAGTGGGAGGAAACTGGAGTACCCCCAGAAAACCCACGCAGGTCGACAAATACAGTACGCATGAACTGCCGGGTCAGCAATCATAATTGCAGGTCATCAGAACTAATGAATGTGGCAGTTTAAATGAGGTCACGAGACGCCGATGGAGGCCGCCAAAATAAGAGTTTAGCTTGGTTGCTATTAGCATACACGCACGTCAAGCCCGCTTTACACGAGCCGCCATCACAGCAGCGTTTGGACTCTTTCACTTCAAACCAAGTGCAATTAATGATCATTAGCTGCCCTGTCCTGACTCATCCCCATCAAGCCCCCCACTCCTTTGCTTTAAACGGCACAGCCAATCACTGCGCGGGGGCGCTGAAGCGTAGCGTGTGCTCGCTGGCCAGCCAATTCTTACGCATCAGGCCGGGCGGGCGGAGATCATTAACGCTGACCACTCGTTAGCAAATTCCTATTGTTTACACTGCCTCTCTTTCGGCGCCGTCGGCGACGATAGACGTCCCATCGTGTGGCGTCCGTTCATTCTTCTGCTGTGAACTGAGAGGAGTTTATGATATAATTAACTTGTCACTGAGTTTTTTTTTGTCCAAATACAAAATACTCTAAATAGGTGAAATACAGATGTCTTTTAAATCTATTATTTTTTGGAAAGTTTTAAATATCTTTTCAGAGATGAATACATCTTAACGTGTATGATCATTTCAAAGAAATGCAAGGATATTTTTATTTTCTTCCATTTATGGCAATACTGTAATTGCGCCTTGTTTATAATTGTCTCTGCGGACCTACTTTTTTTGGGGTGCCGCCCGCTGGCGGCCCCCACCCTCGGTCAGCTCGTCTCCCCCAAGCATTTGTAGCCGTTATTGTGGCGGGATGTGCGTGCCCGGCCGCACATTGTTTAGCGCTGAGCAACCACAATGAACTCACAACACTTTACCATCAGCGCGGCAGGCACGGGAGCATCCGGCCCGCCAAAAAAATCGCGGGCACCAATATCAGCCCGTCTTATTTTGTCTCGCACTGACTTCATGAGGTCGCTAATCACAAACATGGACTTTGGCTCTCTCCCAGCGCGACTCCTCAAAGTCAAGGTAACACGCCAAAAAGTCACACTTTGCCTCCCAATTTTTAAAGGTGTTTTTTTGCATAAATTTCTATTTCGAAATCTTGTGCTACATTTTTCTCCCATTCACGTCATTCACACAAAAAAACGTATGTCCATAAACAATCAAAAATACAATTCTGTTACTGCAGAAAGCATATACTTCTACAAAAGTTTGACAAAAATATTTCCAGCGCAGCGAATAATCACTGCACCATCGGGTGCCCCACATTTACATTGAAACACTGTAAATTGTTCCATGATCTTTATTTTTTGCCATCCTGTAAACCTTTTTAAAAATGATAAAAGTCTACCAAGTTTGTATGAAATATGTATGCAAATATATGTATATAAAGCCGGCCCAGTCCTGTGTTCGAGGGTTTGCTCCTTTTAGCGAATGAGCAGCCAGCAAGGTGTTGGGAGATAGCCAATGGGAAAGCAAGTCTACCACGACAATCTTCGTAACTTGGATTGTTTTCGTCTTTTGGAACAAAGGGAGGCTTTTTGTAACCTGAATATTTGGTATGTAGAAGCATTCTTAAGTAGAGGTACCACTGTATTCGACTCCCAGATTAGCTCTGCTCTAATCCTATTAAAGAGCCGTCCATTTTGCAGGTAGCTGTCAGGGATAGCCTTTTTAGCCCCCTTGCTTCGCAGGGGGAAATTGGCTAATTGCCAGCCTGGGGATTAGTGGCACCCTGCACCCTCACCCCCACTGCCGCCCCCAGCAATTATTATCCACCCTGCGTTAACTATGCAAACAGGTGCACTCCAAGAAGAGCACAAACAGGCTGAGGTAATCTGATGCCGGCCACAAAACTACGCGCATACAAATGACGCACTCGCGTGCAGAGGTGTTTCCAATTGAATGTCCTGTGCACATTCCCATTTTAGAATCTGACTTCACGTTTATGTAAAAACGATTTGAACGTGTACCGTGGCCAATGGCACTGAAATGTATTTATTTACCCTACAGAAACTCTTTCTGTTCCTGTTGGGTGGCTGATGAGGTTTCATTAGTGCTGAGGTCCTCCTGGAGCTCAGGGCGGGCAGTCGACGGGCTCATGAAACTTCCGCCCCTGGGCCAGCTGGACTTCCTGATTTACCTGCCGCTCTTCATGCTCATCCACACGTCAGTGGTGACTAACCCGCCCAATGATGCCGAGCAGGTATGACCACAAAACGTTGATGAAAAGTCTTGAAATTGTAAAAGGTAACCAATAGAGGAAGGTAAGGTTGCTGTCTGTGGTGCTGAAATGTCCTGAACCCAACGTAAAATGACTATTTTATTTAATACTTACTTCCTCATACTATTACTACCTTCTTCCCCCAAAACTAAGTGAACACAGGTAACCTTCAGATTGCCCCCCCCCCCCAAAAAAAAAAAAAATCAGTTTGCCCCACAAGCATTTTAACAAAAAAGAAAAAAACAGACTCAATTTTCCCCCCAATGAAGTCATTTTATGTCCAATGGCACATTCAATGGAGAGTTGCCCGGAGAGTGGCCCATAATTGGCCAAAAATGATAAGCAAGTGTCCCAAAATCCAACTGATAAGGCATTCCCATGGAATTTCTCCTCAAATTGGACCTAATTCTAATCTTCTTGAAGGATCAACTTTTGTAACATTGTCAGATTTTGGGCCCATTTTTGGACTGTGCCCCTTTTGGCTCTTTATATGCAAATGAGCAATTGAACAAGCAGCCCGCAATGAATAATCCTCTCATCAGATATTGGACACCGGCATTGTCGGCCTTTAGGCATGCCCCCACCCAGCCCAACACCCCCCGGCGCTACCCCCAGACCTTAACGCACACCGACACCCGTGCCCACCACGCGGGACTTTTGGGGTCTGTCTAATGACTGCAAATCCAGATTTTTGTACTTATCGCTTATTTTGATTCTTGGGGTTGACATTCTGACATCTTCCATTTGTGTGTGATCAGATTTCATACAATCTATTTGGAATTTCTTCAATTTATCCGGCAGCGCGCCTTCATATGTCCGCTTCTTTTTAGGCGGGAATTTTGGACGCCAAGCAGTTCGCGTGGCACAGGCCCAACGCCTCATGCCCCCCCTGACCTGTCAAACTTATTTTGCTTCGAGGACCCACAGTGCCCCCCTTCAAATCTTCTTGTTTTTATGCAACAAACCCGCCATTAAATTCAGCTCAAGCACACTTTTTGCAGTCAAATGAGGATTGAAACTACACCAAATTCACATAAATTAGGCATAAACTATCATCGTTGGCTGCCATTGACGGCGATAGACGTCTTAACCATGTGAACTGGGAAATTTTGTCTCCCCTCATGGGTTCACATGGGTTGGTGAACAAGTAACAAGTAAAAACAAACATCCACGACCAACATCAAGGTTCAGTAGCAAATTTATTTATATACTCTAGAAAATATGCTCATTATTGTTATTATTATTATGACAACAGCAATAATAATAATGTTGCTTGTTTGGGCACCAGCTGCATCAAAAAATTTGATCATGAACAAGTGGACATCTTTAAATAAGACACGTCGGTGCTGCGTCGGAGCAGAAGGAATATCACGTGACATATATAGAATTATGTAAGCAAAATATATACAAAAACATGTTCCCAAAAAAGGTCTATAAATCTCTTGACATAGAAAAATAGTTTATATATTTGCAACCAAAAAGACAAGAGAGCATTTGATAGATGTTTTTTTTTTCTTTTCTTTAGAAGTTGGAAGCATTCCGGGCTGTTGTGACAAAGGCTGATTGGTTTAGCATAGTTTCTTCATATTAAATAATGTGCTGTTCGTTTTAATGCGTGGGCAGCAAAATAATCTGTCTCTGCGTTCACGTGACGTCCTGCGTTTTGTTTGTTTGTTTATGTGTTTTTCCCGAAAGCGTATTTTTCCTCGAGCATCCTACGAGTAGGGGAGTTCTATCTCCTGCATGGAAAGGGAGAATAAAACTCGTTTCAGTTCCGGAGAAGTTGTGGTGCAGGAATTCAGAACCAGCTGGTGAAGTCGAGGAGCTCCTGCTCCTCCGGGCTCAGGGGGTCGTACGACACCTCGTCCGACGAGTAGGAGGACACGGGCGAGCCGGCCATAGAGTTCATATCCGCCGCCGGGTAACCCTGCCCCGCCAGGCCGGGGGACGAGGCCAGCACGCCCGCCTGGAAAGCCGCGCTCACGGCGTCGTGCTCGTCCAACAGCTGCTGCAGCGCTCGGATGTACTCGACGGCCGAGCGCAGCGTTTCCACCTTGCTCATCTTCTTGTTGGCAGCGCCGTTGGGGACGTGCTCGCGCAAGGTGGCGAAGCCGTTGTTGACCAACTTGACGCGGTTGCGCTCGCGCTCGTTGCGCCGCGCCACGGCGTGCGGCTGCTGCGGGGGCAGGGAGTAGCCGAAAGCGGCGAAGTTGAGACGGCGCTTGCAGCGCAGGAGCTCCGGGGAGGACGAGCGCTCGCGCACGCGTTTGGAGGCGGCCGAGGCGGCGCACAGCCCCGGGACGGATTTGCCGCCGCTCGGGCTCAGGGGGACGCTTTGCGCAGTAAACAAGCAGGCTGCTGGAGCCAGCTCCATGGTGCGCTCCAAATATTGGACTCAAAGAAGGAAATTTAAAAAAAAACCTTCCCACTCCCAGCAAACTTTTGCCACTGCAACAACAAAACCAAATCTGTTTTTCCCCCAATTTTTTTCGTCTTTGGTGTGTCGCTCGTGCCGGGCACGTGGTTGGACGCGCGCCTACGTCCTGCGTGCCGTCGCCGGTGGAGTGTGACCAGGACACTAGAGGACGACCGCTTTTCAACGGCCCGCGACCGGCGGCCGGCCGCGTGGCCACACCTTGGCTCCGCCCACCGCGCCGGTGCGATGCGCGCGCCTGACGCGTGCCGCTTGGAGCGCTAAACAAACACACAGTCTACGTGGGTGTGGGTGTTCTTTTTGGAGCGAAAGTTCCCTTTCAGCCTCAACTCAGTTCGCTGCCATTGACGTTCGATCAGTCGCCCCTCCCGCTCCAAATAGATTGGATGTCCATCACCTTCCATGCATTAAAAACGCAGACAATACTGTCAGAAGTGGGCAAACTGCATTGCGGAAGTCATTTCTTGATTTGATGACTTGCACTAGATGTCAATATTCATCTATATTTTTGTCGTATTTTGTATAAAACGACTCACTTGGTGATTTTTATTCACATATGCAATTTTCCTTCCTTTGTCGGCAGTATGGCATCCTGCTGATGTTCCAGCCAGGCTGAAATTTTCCACTTTGATTGGAGCAGATCACGGTCCGTATGGAAGAAGAGGAGGGCGAGGTGGGGGCCACTAGGAACAGCCATGGGGCCCCTTTGTGTACGATTGGCTCCACTTGATAGTGTTACAGTAGCGTCCAGCAGGCGCTGTGCTGTGTGCGTTATTGTCGCTTTGGGAGAGTGCCACATAATAGGACTTGTCAGTCAGGGTGGAACAAAACACCCCTTCCTCCGCCCCCCCGCCCTTATGCACCTCTGTCCCCTCTCCCTTCCCAGCTCCCTTCTTTATCCCTTCCCTGCGTCCTGAAGTAATAAATTGTGCAATTTTCTGCATTGCTAGTATTCAAAATCAAGCTTCTATTGAGCGGAGACCCCCATTCCCTACTTTCTTTTATTTGACCCCAGCCAGCCCTCCACCCCCCTTAGGACCGCCTCTGTGTTGAGCTCAGCAAGGCAGTTTAGAAAAGGAGCGTGGGTTCTATTGAGCACCCGGCGTGTGTGAAACCAATCCGCGCGCTCGCCAACGCTTCCAGAGTCCAATTAGTGCTTTGTGAGGCCTTGCGGATCACTCCCGTCAGCCAGGGTGGGACATCTGGGCGCCCGGTCGGGAGCTGTTTAACTCGAAAAAGTTGATCACTGGAAAAAGTGTTAAGAATTTGTAGGGGGTTATTTAGCCTACGAATGATAAAAGTTAAATACAACTGAACTGTACTTGTGGAGTGACGTGTTAATACATAATAGAACAGCTTTTTTTCATTTTTTTTCCACATTGGCTGTCTTTGATGGCAATAGACGTCCAATCAATTTGGATTGAAATTGCATCAAGATTGATTGGACGTCTATTGCTGACAGTGGCATTCAGACATGGTCAGTCAGAGTCCATAGCGGCCACTGAGTTAAATATAAGTATAGAGCCAGATTTTAAGTTGACATAGAAAACAAACACCTACAATAGACCAATATAATTAGAGATAAGTGACATTAACGAATGGCTCTTTAAAAATCATGTTTTGCATTTTAAAAGTCAGTTTCGGTGTTAATAAAAGACCAATTGGAGCGTCTGCCTGCAAATATGTAGGAAACACTGCACTCCTGTGGACGTAAACGGTACTGACGTAAGTCAAACGCTCGTGCTTTTTGTCCCGTTTCAGCTGCTTTACTCTCTGATCACGTGACTTTATTTACCAGGATACGCGTTTCATTCTAGCTTGTATCTTAAGATAAATGATTTCAAGGTTTATAAAAACAGTTTTGGTAGGAGACCAAATGATCGCATCGTTGTAAGGTAGGTAGGTGGTCGCAAAAGCTGCATTCAAATGAGCAAATTTGTTTCTAAAGCTGTTTCTAGTCATTTTAGACCCCAAGTATGAGGTCGTTGAATTACGTGCACCGTGTGAGTTTGGACTTTACGGGTACCCTCTTTCCTCACGCCATTTGTCTCGGAGATGCGGACAACGACACGGTAAGCGAGTCTCATGTAATTTGAGGGAAGGTTTTATGTTATTTTGTTGTAGTTTTTTTTATTTTTATTAAAATTAGTATTAATCCACTGTTGTTACGGTCTTCATTTGATGTGTACGTACACTGTTTTGTATAAGTGTTGCAGTATTCGTATTACTATAAAAGATAGGCATGGTAAGAACAACTTTTTATCATTTTGAATTACATTTTATTCACACATCCTTCACTGGTCTGCCCTCGGTTTTCCTTTCCTTCGTGACCTCTCGTTCTTCCTCATCTCTCCCTTTCCTTTTTCTCTACTTTCATGCCTAACTTTTAGCTGAACGAGCTAGTGGTGGGCGACACCAGCGGCAAGCTTCACGTGTTCAAGAACGACGACAGCAAAGCGTGGCTCACCAGAACCTGCTCGGGCACGGTAGGCAATGTTCAAAACAGGACCTCAATGGCACTTGACGTCCATCACATCGAGCTTCTCTTCCCAGCTGACATGCGTGGCCGTGGGCGACGTGTGCCACAAGGGGAAGGTACGCGTAGACCTGCGGCGAAGGTGAAGAATACCATTCTAACGGCAAGGTTTCTGTCAGAACCACGTGGTGGGAGTGGGCGCCGAGGGCTGGTTCCACCTCTTTGACTTGAGCGCCGCCAAGGTGGACTCGGCGAACCTGCACGAAGGCTCGGCCGGGGACGATCAGAAGCCCTTCTTCACGCAGCACATCCCCGCCAACACCAAAGTCCTCCTCATCAGCGACATCGGTACGAGCGTTTACCCCGCCCCATAATATTTGACTTTTCCAATCGTCGTTTGCTCTTCGCACAGACGGCGACGGGCGCAACGAGCTGGTGGTGGGTTACACCGACCGGGTTGTCCGGGCGTTCCGGTGGGAAGAACCGTCGGACGCTTCCGAAGCGGGATCCAGTCAGCTGGTTCTACTCAAAAAGTGGTTGCTGGAAGGACAGGTTGGTCATGGGAAATATATGCATTTATTCAGGTAGTGATGCGATCCCCTGATCTAAACCCCTCATTGGGAAAGGTAAAATGACAACAGAAAACGGCACACTGTGACAATCAATACAACTAAATCTTTTTCTGTGTTTCAGGTGGACAGTCTGTCGGTGAACCCGGGTCCCGAGGGCCTCCCGCAGCTGATGGTGTCCCAGCCTGGCTGCGGTTACGCCATCCTGCTGTGCTCCTGGACGCTGCAGGACTCGCCGGTAACCGATGATGACGACGACAACGATGATGACGAAGACTTCTGCGTCGGCGGGGCGGCCAGGTACCGACAAAAAGCCGGCCACCGACCAACCGGCATTAAGCGAATATCGGCGATTTCAGCGAGGGGCCCTCTGCGGACGTCGTTCTCCATCTGACCACCGGGCGGATTCACAACAAGAATGTGTCCACGCATCTCATTGGAAGCATCAACAAAGGTGACGTTCACTCGCAAATCTGCATTTTCATCCCCTCTCATGGACGGCGTTTCCTCAACAGGCTCAAAAGAGGAGTCGTCTAAATGCGGCCTCTTTGCGCTCTGCACTTTAGATGGTAAGCGTATCAATAATTCATCAAAAAAATCAGGGATTAGCCGACATCCCCCAAGAGCTTCCGTTCAAATTAGACCCAATTGAATGACACCCGAGAGAGCGCAGACCTCCACCGAGGCCAAATAATCCTCATTCCTTGTGAACTTCCCACTTGGCTGTGTAACGCAGGGACCCTGAAGTTGATGGACAGCTCCGAGCAGCTGCTGTGGTCGGTGCAAGTAGATCATCAGCTTTTTGCCCTGCAGAAGCTCGACGTCACGGTCTCGTTTTTGCACCGTTTGAGTTTTTTTTTTTCTTGTAGAAAGAAAAATAAATAAAGTTGAGCTTGATTGGTTTCAGAGGGATGGTCGAGAAGAGGTGGTGGCATGCGCCTGGGACGGCCAGACGTACATCATCGACCACAACCGCGCCGTCGTGCGCTTCCAGTTCGATGAGAACGTCAACGCCTTCTGCGCTGGTGAGGAATTGGATGCCGTTTGTGGGCAATGTAGGGAAATGCTGATTTTGGATTCCCATGAATTCCCATTGGTAGAGTAAAATACAATGATACCTCTACTTACAAATATAATTGGTTGCAGAAGTTTTTTTGTAACTTGGATTCTTTTGTAAGTAGAGGCATATTTTGCATTGAATTAGCATAACTTCTTCCTTCTTTAATACTGCCTACTATAAATGCTTTAAAAATGATAAAAGTATACCAATTTTGTATGAAATGTGACAATAATTTACATATCAAAGCGTTTCACCCCCTGAAAAATTTGTATGTTCATGAGCAGAGGTACTAAAAAAAAGAACACAACACGTGTTGTTCTTTTTTCCCCCAAAAAAGCTTCCATCAAACTCCTTGTACGCATTCGAATATCGGACGTCTAGTAGTGATAAACTCAATTTAACTGTCTATTTATAGATTTTTTAAATTGAAGACTGCAATAATTTAACGCGAATCTCCTTTATCTGCCAGCAGATAGCAGCAAAGAGCCAACCATTCTGTTGGTGATAAAATAAAAACAATAAATGCACATTGAGTGACTTAATGAATGATCCCCCCTCATGTTCAGGTCAGTATGCGTGCAAAGAAGGCAAAAACACTCCTTGTTTGGTATACGTCAGCTTCAACCAAAAGATTTACATTTACTGGAAGGTGCACCTGGAGCGGATGGAATCCACCAACTTGGTGCGCGTTCTGGACGAGCGCCCCGAGTTCAGATCTCACCTAGCGGCACTTGGAGTCGGTAAGTGTGCCTAAAAAAAAGTCTACACAACCCTTGAAATGCTAGTTTTTGAATCATGCCGCATTTAAATCATTCACACCTTAGGAGATCAAATAGATTATTTCATTGTTTCCCAACCGTTTTTGACCGCGGAGCAATTTTTGCTTGCAAAAATCTAATTTAAATTTCTCTCACCTATATCTACAATAGAAAGTCATTCTCATCAAAGTTTCATCAACAGAAAGAAAAGAATCACAAAAAAAAAAGTATTCCGTTAGCAATTTTTCCACATCGACCTATCGTCGCCAAAAGTTGAAGTCGAACAACCTCGGGTTCACGTGATGTAAAAATAAGTCACGTACCGACGGCGCTCCTGTTTATTGATCATGGCACAATGGTTGGGAAACAACGGATTAGACGTCTATCGCTGTCAATGGCAGGCGAAACACAACCACTGCGCTCTCCTCTCCGCAGACGGCGAGCCGGCGGCTGTCAGAGCTCTGCTAGCAGACGTTCTCTACAAAGACGCCCCTTAATTTTTTTTCTTTTCTGCAGCAAAAAAACACTTGCAAAGCAAAGCCGGCGCCAATCAAAGGCGACAGGCAAGCGGGGGCGCTTTTCTCCCTGTCAGTCTCCTTTTCAAAAGCGTCGCTGCCATTGACGATGACATGCGTCCGGTCGTGTGGCGTTTTAAATGTCTAGATGTCTAGCGTCGTCAAAGGTGGCCATTTTCTATTTTTGCAAAGGACACAAGAGGCCTCTCCTCATTCGTTCTGTAGCCGTTGGCTCGTCCGGCGAGTTACGTAAGATGAATCCGGATGTAATGCGTAGTGACAGCCAGCTGTGCCCCCTCGCCTCAGGAAATTTGTCAGCCGACAACGCTGACCAATTCCCGTTTCAATACACCGCCGCTATCGTTGACAGAAAGAAGCTTGTCGTTTTGGTCGCCGTCAAACGTTATCATTCGAGCTCGCTAAAATGTGACTGGGTATTAAAACTAACACGACGTCAATGGGCAAAAGACAACGCCAATAAGCCTCAGAATACGCAACTACGGGCGGTGAAGGTGGGAATAATAAATGTATTGATATGAACGACTCCCCTCTGCAATGAGTGTGCGCCTAGAAGGATAGTTATGTATACCTGCTGTGTGTGGAATCTGTTAAAAAATGGGCGTTTCATTGTCTGTGGGGCATTATGTAAGCTCGGCGCCGCCATTATTCGCTACCCCGTGGAACGACGGACTCGTTGCAAAAGTATTGCTTGTGTTGTTGTTCTATGCGCTGTATACATTTTCTTTGCTTTCTCGCCTGCAAAGGTGTGATTGCTCGCTCACTAACAGGATGTGGCGAGGCGGCTCATTCAAGCGGGGATTTTCTCTCGCCCGCCTTCTCGTATTTCCGTCGTTGGCGCGAGGGGGGGAACAACCTATTTCAAGACCTAACTAGAAAAGAGAGAATTAAGTCGGAAAAAGAGCCTCCATTGTCCCGTTGTTGACATTTTGGTCTGTTTAGAGCCGAGACGCACCTTCTATAAAAAGGAAGCGCTGTTTATTTTCCTCATTTGGTTGCATGGGGTTATTTTTTGGAGGGGAGGGAGGTGACCTTTTGGCGACTCCTAAACTGCCAGCTGGAGCACAGAAGAAAATGAGCCACAGAGATGGCCAGAATACACATCTTTTATTTGTTAAACAGACAAAATACTTTGATAAAGAATGAGGAGAAACATCAAAATGAGTTCTGTCGTAACGGAAAAAGGCCAAACTGCCAACCACCAACATCCAGCAATTACAGTATGTACTCGCATATAAGCCGCACCCTTAAAATTGTTGAATTTTACAATTTCTCGCGTGTTAGCCGCCCTCTGATTCACGATTTTCACCTCCATATTCATGGTTTTAATAGGGAGGACAAATGTGTTACTTTGAAGGGAAAATCTTAAGAAAAGTGATCACATGTGGTATTTCTGAGATACTGTGTGAATCAAAAGCACATAATTAGGGTCAATATCATCAGGAATTAATTCATCCAGTAATGGTTGTTTTTTTTATACTGCAAAACCGAAAATAACCAACAAATAGTAAATGTTACTGGCAACATCAACTGGTGAAAAAGATTATAGCAAGTCTTGTTCGCATATAAGCCGTACCCTTGATTCAGTCATCATTTTTGTGAGTTACAAATACGGCTTATATGCGAGAAAATACGGTAACCTATGTACTATTTTGTGGTGTAGTGCCTGTGTTGACCTGTGTGAGGAAAGCTGCGCTCAGTTAAAACATTTCTTGTCATATTTATCGGCACACCGTGTCTCAGTCAGTTTGTTTATCACAACAATAAGTATTTAGTATCTTATTATTTCAACATATTTATTTCTAAATTACAAATTTTAATGTTAAATCTCAATCCTAAATTTTTATGTTAAATCTAAACTCTAAAAGAAATTTCAAATCAAATTTGAAACACGGTGTGGCTCTAAATATGAGAAAATGTCGCCGTCTTTTTGACGGGCGCAGCTTTACAAACGCCAGCCCATAAGCGAACAGCTGTACGAACGTCACTTTTTTGAAACCCAACTCTAAATTCCATTAGGCATTTTTTTTCATATTGTCATCTGTGGTTAACGGGCTAGCTTGCTAATATCTAGTTTTCTTACATACTAAACAAAAAAGGCAAATAGAACTCTATTGCCAAAGTACGCTACCGTTAAGAAAACACTAGAGAGGCAAACGCGGAGGTTTTGAAGGCGCTCCCAAACCTTTCCAAAAAGACGCAAAGCTTTTAACAAAGGCGGCGTGGGAAGGCAGCTGGGCTTTCTTTTATTTCATGTTAGCGTGAGCCGTAAAAACACACAGGCGCACACCCTGAGGTTTTGCGCCATCGGACGGTTTACACAAACATGCAGGCACAACGTCATGCACGTGGAATGTTTTCATACTTGACAATTGCACACAAATGTCCAATGGGCTTTTTTATAATCCGGTGGAATCACTAATAATTTTTGGGGCAAAAATAAACCGGCCCGGCCCACGTGACATGTAGTTGGCATGAATGTGGCCCGCCAACCAAACGGAGTTTGACACCCCTGAATTACAGGGAGTTCCAAACTGAAGATTGGGAACGGAAAATGAAAAATGTAGCGCTTCAACTCGTCGACGGCGGTAGACATCCAATCCATTTGGATCATCCGGTGGCTGACAGCTCTCCCCAGATCAAATGGATTGGACGATCGCCGTCAATGGCAGTGAAAGACGACCGTGCGGGCTCGTCCGACGCTCACCCGCACTCCAGGCGATTTCGGGCTCACGCCTCGTCGGCCCGGTGGGATTTTTGGCAGGGCAGGAAAGGAAGGTCCTCGGCGTCAGCCAGCTTCAGTACGCGGCGGTCCAGGTCCAGGCAACACTGCAGAAGGTGAGCGTGATCGCATTTTGTGGCTTTTTTACTCATCGTTATTTCCTTTGATTTATTTATTTAATGTTGTCTTCAACTTACTTTGAGTTGGAGTAGCGTGTGCAAACCGAGGCTCAGCTCGGATGTCTCGTCCTCTGGAAAAAGATTTAATGATCACTTGTCAACATTTTTGACCAAAAACCTGACACATTTACAAACAAGATTCAAAATTTCAGCATAGAACTAAAGCAATTGACATCTTTTATATAGTCAATTTTCTTTTGGCAAAAATTGCAATCTAGCACGTTTTGTCCCAAAAATCCATTCTGAATTTTAATGTTGTTGTTGTCCTTTGGTACCTTGGACCAAAGCTGAGCACTGGATGGTCCTGGAACCTAACTGAAGCTGCAGACCGCTCACCAGGCCGCTTTTTTCCTGACTGGTCGCTGAGAGGCTGCGGGCAAACCAGAGGGGGGCTCGGTTCCAAGTGGACCTTAACCTCTGACAGGTAAGAAATCCCATCCTTACCCGAGCCTTTGACAACAAGATGGCGAGATGTGGTTATGCGCGCTCCTGGTATTTAAAGACACCTTCACCTCACTGTCACGGCACTGCAAAAAAGACACAAAATGGAGGTTGTTCTCTACCTAGCACAAAATGGATGCCACGTTTGCGCCGACTTGTCAACATGGCAGTTTTGCACATTTGTAGTGGTTAATCATCCATAATGATTGGCGTTAAACATGAATCCATCATGCTGACTCTTCAATTCCATGCCATCAAATATTAACAAGGCCTGCTCAGCGTTTTGTTTTGTGCAATTTTTAGAGCCCTTAAATCATTTTTGGAAAGTGCGTATCCTGGCTTGCTCACACCCAAGAGTGCTCATTTGATCATCCATGTGGATTTTTCAGGCATTTTTTTTTCGAGATTACTCAATAGCAGGTCTACTTAAAGCCATCAGCAACAAAGGCCGTATTTTTTCCCCTTTATTCTTTTGATGTGCTCGAGCTCTCGTTGTGTGCAGAGCAGCTTATCAGCTACCCCGCAAAGCCTCAGGGTTTTTTATTCCTTCTTTTTACTCGGACTCGCGCTCTCTTTTCTCGCCGAGAAGTTTAAAAATAGACGGCGGGATATGAGTACCAACGGAGCACTCGGAGAAAAGGGCAGAGGATGATGCTGATGCCGTTACAGATTTTGAAAGATACATATTTTGTAATAGTTTTCATTCTATTTTTTTTGTATTTCTATTTTTGAACCCCTTGATTGCCATTCTCTGTGTTAGACATTCAGTTCATTTAGACCTGGAGTCAAAATGAATTGGACGTCTATCATGGTCAATGTGTTTTTTTAGTAGATATTTTCACAAACTGTTAATTAATTTTTGAAATAATTTTCCTTTGTATTGTCAAGCAAATGAATGAGCTGTCCTAGTCAAAAGGGATTAAAAACCTGTTATTTTTGGTAGACAAAAGTGCCGTTTGGTCTACCTGGCAATAAACGAGCAGCGCGGTCAGGTCGGTGCTTTCGACGTCGTCGTCCGATGGACTCCCCTCGTCGTCCTCCTTGTCCTTGGCGCCGTCGTCGGCCAGCGGCGAGCGCACCCGTGCCGCCGAATCACGGGCCTCGCCTCGCAGCCGCGTGACATTGCCCTCCAGAAGGCGGCGCTGCACCACGCTGTGGGGTTGCTTTTGCGAACAACAGACTCTTGTCATCAAGCATGTTCTCGTCTCTCTTCCAGTGTCGGCCAAAAAGTAAACAACCACATACCTGTCAACCTCTGCCGATAACTGCCCTTATAAATGATTATTGATTCCCCTTACAAACCCCCCAAAAACCTTACAAACACCGTACGACTCGTACGGTGTTTGTAAGGTTTTTTGGGGGTTTGTAAGGGGAATCAATAATCATTTATAAGGGCAGTTATCGGCAGAGGTTGACAGGTATGCAACCAAGTGAGTCATCTGAGAGCAATATTTGCTAATAACTACATCAAATATGTATAAAATCGTGGTTTTCATTGGATGGAACAGTGGTAATATCAGCAAATATCTGGTAAGAATGAAGAGTCACGAAATTGCTAAAAAGGACAACATCCCAATCCGTAGCCATTGACATACTGGACAGCTTTCTAATAATAGCACAAGCGCACGGTTCTGGACTCTAGCACTCCAGCTAATTACTGCCGTGCATCAGCTTCCAGCCAGTCACATGACCTTTCTGACGACCTCCTTCCTACTTCCCCGCAGAGCGAAGTAGGCGCCCCGCGTCGACTTTACATCTACCGGTTCCGTACAGCTGTCACTTTAATACTTGGGATTTTTCACCGTGACGTTCGGTACCTAATATAGTGGCGACAGCGCGACCCTGCCGCTAGCCTCCTAACGTAATTTGCAGCGGCGTGGCAGACCGCGAACAGGCAAGCACGGAGCTTCAAATTGAATTGGGTTTATAAATACAATTTGTCTGCTTCCCCGCGCAGAGGAAAACACCTCAAAAGAAGACTATCAGTGCTGAGATGCTATTTGTCGGGGTTGTTTTTGTCGACTATTCTTAGCCCAGCGTCTTCCCGCTAAACATCTACTCGGATCCTCTCACCGCTAATTGTCTAGTCTAGCGGCTAATGATAATCATGAAGGGAGCGTTTAAAGCCTTCGTATTTTAGCGGGGGCAAGGTTTCTTGCAAGTCCTGTTGCTGCTGCTGGGGAAAAATAGCCTTCACATTTGGAGTGAATTTTGGAGTGAATATGAATATAAAACACCCGTGGGGGGATTAAGACAACTGCACCAGCTGTCTGCGATAGGCGCGTCTTATGGACACCGTGTTTATTTAGATTCACCGTCTTGGTTTAGCCGCCATCGCCGCTGATAGATGTCCAATCCATTTGAACTGGGAGGGTTGGCAGACCCACCCTTCCAGTTCAAATGGACGAAAGTCTACGAAAAATATTTTAACGCCATTGAAAATGATCCCAATGTTAGCATGACTTTAGCCTTGGCTACACTACTCTTGTTTCAGACGTCTATGGCTATCAGTGGCACTGAAACGCAATGATCGCGTTTACTGAGGCTCACTGTTCAGAACCTGGGGGTGAAAGAGCACCAAACAAATGTTGCATGATCAACGCGGCTGAATTATAGGTCGGAGCGGAAACGCCAAGGGGGGCTTGTTGACGTCCTTTGGCTTTCTTTTTTTTCTGCCCGCCAATCAGACTGCATTTTTTTGTTTGGAAAGCAAACTTGCTTTGCTTTTTAGCCCCAAAGTGAAGTCGCTGAAAGAAATAGAAGTGTTTTGGGGCTTGTTTTAAGTCCCGTTGAGTCATCTTCTGTCATTGGACGTGTTTTTGATGGACAATTTCCATTCCACAACATATGTCAGATTGCAAGGTTTTTTTTTGTCTGATCGGTGTTATTCCGGGTAATTGCTTTTATTGGGGGAGGCATTGTAGCAGTTGGGTAGCGTACAGTAATGGTTGACTAGCTTCTTAAGTTAATCCAAATTAACTACATTTTTGCCATACAGAGCTCGATTTGTCATATTTTGAAATTTCCTCTCCTCGAGATTCCTTTTTTTCTGCTGCGTTTTGAGATTTCAAGAAAAGTAACCCGCGCAAATGTGGAGGTGAAAATCGTGAATCAGGGGGCGGCTTATACGCGAGAAATTGTCAAATTCAACAATTTTAAGGGTGCGGCTTATATGCGAATATATACGGTAATTGCTGGATGTTGGTGGTTGGCAGTTTGGCCTTTTTCCGTTACGACAGAACTCATTTTGATGTTTCTCCTCACTCTTTATCAAAGTATTTTGTCTGTTTGACAAATAAAAGATGTGTATTCTGGCCATCTCTGTGCCTCATTTTCTTCTCTGTGCTCCAGCTGGCAGTTTAGGACTCGCCAAAAGGTCACCTCCCTCCCCGTTTTGAGATTTCAAGAAAAATAACCAGTGCAAATGTGTTAGCGGGTAACATGTTGACATACTAAGGCTGTTAACAGCAATTTCATGATTCTTGGGACAAAACGATAATCCAAATAGATTTAATTCAATGGTTTCCAACTGATATATTGATCATTTGGATAATTTTGTTGCTAAAACATTCAGGACAATTGAATGTGAATGATTCTTTTCAACAAAACGATATGATTGGGCGCTTTCTCGTTTTTTCCCCCAATGATGCTTAACTTGGTGTCGGCCTCTGACGGTGGTGGATGTCCAATCCATTTTGATTGAACGAATATTAATTTGCCCTTCCCACTCCAAAAATGGATTGAACATCTTGCACTGTCCATGACACGGAATCGTTACTATTGACATTAAAGTGTGTGGAAAATAGAGTGAACCCTGCATGGGGTCACTCATTAGCCGCCATTGACAGTGCTCGATGTCCAATCAATTTGTGTCTGGAACCTGGCAAAGACTTTTTTTTTGTATCGCCGTCAGCGGCCCTCAAACACGTGATCGCGTTGAGTGTCCATTTGCGGGACTCACCAGGTCTTTGGACGTCCCCAGTCTCTTGAGGCCGTCCAGGGGCAGCAGGTCAGCCGAGTCCTTGTGCGTAAACTGAGTGGCCTGCTTGAGCCGGCGTTGCTGATGCAGGATGGCTTTATCACGGATGGCCAGATCGCCTTTCTTGGCTTCGCTCATGGTACAACACCCCCGCCCCACCCCTAAAAAATGCTAATACTAACCCCTTCCCTGAGAAATTGCATAAACTGCGTCGATGTCACGCGTCGCTCCCGGATGTGGCTCTGGCTGGGATGAGCATCCTCCTGTGTGTTTTCCCCGTGAGCAGATTCTCCTCCCTCCCTCCCTCGTTGCCTCCCTCCCTCACTCCATCCAACCCCCTCCTCTTCTCGTCAGACGGCGACCGAGAGCCAACGTTGGCTTCCTGTGCAACGCTCGCCGATTAGTCCCGGCAACCTTGCGCGTCTGTCGTTGGGTAACGATGGATTCAAACGTGTCAGGCAAAGTCACTTTTGGGTTAAATGTCTACATAGGCGGGCAGATGTTTTTTGGTTAAACATGTATGAATTGTTGAGTCCTTGTGAAGGTTAAATTCAGTTGGGTTCAATGGTGGTATTTGTTGCCATCTCTGGGCTAACTGGCCACATTACAAGTGGATTTAGCCATGGCTTTTTTTTTTCAAGACCTAGTTTCACACATTTCAGTGCCATTGACTGCGATAGACGTCCAATCCATTTGAACCTATTTAGTATTATATTCATTGTGCTTGCGTGGGTTTGCATATATCATTCATTTTAAAGGCTTAAATAATGTTCTTATTTTTTTGCATACATATTACATACAAAATTGCTATACGTTTATAATTAAAGAAGGTCATGGAACAAATTAGGCTAATTCATTGTAAAATATGTTTCTACTTACAAAAATTCTAAATCATGAAACCACTACTGGCACCAATTAATTTTGTAAGTCGAGGTTCTACTGTAGTATTTAATTATTAAAAAATAGCCACTTGCTCTTAAGGGTTAAAGGTCTTAAACTTACCCCATCACTGGCAGCCAATGAGTTAATGACTAATCCATTAATCAGAGCTATGAGTTGCAAATTATTAAGAGTATTTTTGTGATTAACAAAGCAGTTAACATTTAACTTTATTAGTTTCAAACCAGCTGACATTTTGATGCATTCACCCCAAAATTCCCCATGTCTTCCATCAACATCCTCTTGGTTTCAACATACACAAAAAAACAAATGATTAAGAGTATTTTTGTGATTAACAAAGCAGTTAACATTTAACTTTATTAGTTTCAAACCAGCTGACATTTTGATGCATTCGCCCCAAAATTCCCCATGTCTTCCATCAACATCCTCTTGGTTTCAACATACACAAGAAAACAATAGTTTTGGTCGTTTAGTGGTGTTTGGGGTTTTAAGTTAATGAGGAGACCATCATGGGAATTCTTTTTAAGGCTGATAGTGAATACAGACAGTACTTATAGGTCGAGCCTTTGTGATAGTTATCACCATTTTGTCCTCGTTTTCATCCACAGTTGAAGTATGGGATGTTTGAAAGTTGAGTTTGGAACATAACAAAAAGTAGCATTTGTGAAACGCTGCCGTGTCAAGTGCAAGTGAGCTCAATCCTGCCTAACAGGTCAGCCAGCAGTCTCGTATCAAAGCACATCGGGGAAGTAAAGTGAGCTGAGCAGCATGTTCCGTCCGATGCAGCGCAGGAGCCTGAGCGAGTCCCAAGCGTCGGCGAAAATGTCGTACTTGAGAAAGACGCGGTGCTCGGCCCCCGTGCTCCAGCCCACGTCGCGACTCATGATGTAAATACCGTCGTTGTGGAGAGCGCACGTCAGGTTCAAGCCCGACTTGGACGACTTCTCCTTCAGGCGCAGCCACTCGCCAGTGGTCACGTTGTACGACTGCACGGTCAGCCCGTCCTCCGTCTCGCCGGCGCGCTCCAGCGTGCGCGTGTAGCCCCCCACCAGGTAGATGGTGTCCTCCACCGACACCATCTGTTGCTTGCGCACGTGCGGGACTCGCGGGTGGAACGCCGTCCAGACGTCCGCCACGGGGCAGTAGCGGAGGAGCTCAGTGTTCCGAGCTGTCCCCGCGGACGACAAAACACCGCCAAAAAATCAGAACGCGCGCGGCCGTGCGTGCATGGAACCATCTGCGGCATCACCTCTTGCCGTGTAACCTCCCACGACGTAGATCATCCCCTGGCACTCACAGGCCGAGAACTCCACCAGCGGGTCGGGCATGGAGGACACGCAGGTCCAGAAGTCGTTCTCGGGGCTGTAGCACTCCACCGTGCCTAGGCACTGGCCCCCCACGGCGTACAGCTTCCCCTGGGCGGCCAGAAGCTTGAAATTGGACCTGCGGGAAGCGGGCCACAGTTTGGCGTGGCGCTTCTTTTGAGCACCCGCACATTCTGCTCTTACCTCTTCTGGTTGAGCGGCGCCACCTGGCTCCATTCGTTGCCGCAAGGATTGTAGCGATGCGCGGCCGAGATCTCTTGGCTGTTAGCACGCCAGCCCCCGACCACGAAAAGGTAGTTGTCCAGCACGGCCGAGCCGTACCCCCGCACGTTGACCAAGTCCGCCGGCGGGTTGTTGGCCAGCGGCTTCCAGCGCCGTTCGGCGTCACCGTACCGCAGCATGGACCAGGTCTGGTCCCGGTCGGGCGCGTCGGGGCTGCCCGAGGCTTTGACGATCACTAGGGCGGCGGTGCCGCTCATCCGCATCTCCCTGGCCCGCTCCCTAACGACAGCGGGCAGGCGGTAGAACTCGGCTCGCCTGGCCATGGGATGGTAGTGGAAGCTCATGAACTTTAGGCAGGCGTCTCGCAGCTCGCCGGTTCCGTAGACTTCGGCCAAGCCGTAGAGCTCCACGCAGTTGTCCGGCCGGATCTCGGCCGTCAGGAGTTTGAGGATGGAGGTGACCTGGAGGAAGGAGGCGGTCTCGATGAGGTCCTCCAGGCTTTCGTCGGCGATCTCCACTTTGGAGGTGTTGATGAACTCCAGCACCAGCTCCAGGCCGGGGGCGCTGAGGCCCCGCAGCTGCACCGAGTCCTCCGCGGATTCCCTCATCCCCGAGTCGTACAGAGCGCGGAAGTAGTCGCTCTTCTCGATCAGCTTCCTCTTGCTCACCGCGTAGGTTTTGTCCTCCGTTACTATAGAGACGTTGGTCTCCGACGACATGTCGGAAAAGAGTGCGGGTCACTCGGCCTGATTTCGAGGATATTGTTTACATCTCACCGGCTCCCGGCGATCCAAATATGGCCATGTTGGAGCGACTTTCTCAAGCCGGGGAAGCTCACCAGACCGAAAAGAGGCGCTCCTGGACACTGGTACGCCACGATGGACAGTTAAAAGTCTCGCCGGAATGTTAAACGTGCTGTTTATGTCATTAAGCCTAGTTCCGATTATGACTGTCTTGAATCCCGTCTTGTTTTGTGGCAAGTTTGACTTTGATTTGGCTCTTCTTCTTTCTTGCGTTCTTTCTTCCTCTTTTTGCACTGCCGCCGCCTGGCGGTACCAGGTGAACATTACCCCACCAGGTTTGGTTTTAGAATTCGCTGCTTCTTTACACTCTATAATGAATCCAAAAGATTAAGAGGAGCGTGGATAAAGCAACCCATTCTTGGATGCTATTTCAAGATCGGTAACAATAAAACGAGATGAGGCGCTTTTAATTTGAAACCAGGAAATGTCATCTCCCTTCCGCGTGGCTTGACGTTTGGATGTGCAAACAGACAGGCGCGCGTCATTGATGCGCACGCCCCAACCGAATCGACGCTCGTTGGAGCGGGCTGTCCGCCGTTCATAATCCGATTCAAGGATGTCGGAGCCGGCGTGGGTCGCGCGGTCCAACCGCTGCTCGGCGGTAGTGCTCGTCGTCATCGCCGCTCTCGGGGCAACCTGCGCGGACGCCACGCTACCGCCGTGCGATGAGGTGAGCTCAGTAAAGCACTATTACATCCTCGGCTAAATATTATTTATGACTTATGTTCCTGCTTTGCGACTGATTGTAGTTGTCAGGGATGATTGACGTCCTGGTCCTTATTGGCAAAGCAGTCATTGTCTTTGTCGGTTTTCCAAATCTACAATCGCAAAGAGCTGGGTTCCGTCGTACTCAGCTCCAGTTGTTGCTTTTTTGGTCGCCCAAAAAAATCCCCCAAAATACTGTCCTCGCATCAGTCGCCATGGTGACCGGCATGAGTCACCCGGGAGACTGGGAGATCGTTCCTCGGCTCCTTATCGCTTTCCCTGCCGTAAACACTGTTTGTATTGGCTAGATGGCTTGTGGCGGGCCGCCTTTCTGCCCGAATGAAAAGATGTGTATTTGTTGCATCGGGATTAGCATGGAATGCACAAAGCAAAATTTCAGGAAAAAAATGACAGTTGATGTCGGTCAGTATTCTGCAACCGTGTCGAAAAATTCTGGGTAACTTGCTCCTGATTGTCTCAACTCAAAAATAGTGACCACAAGGAGATTCTTTTATGGGGTTCACCATCGGAGATATTGAGCCTCTTTGAGTTAGGAGACAAAAAACTGACATCTAAAAAGTCAATCCTATCTTGTTTTGGCGAACAGCGACTGAGTTCAACACGCCTCGCTGCTCTCGTCCTCTCTGGCCCATTAGCGCGCTGCCTGGCAATCGGTTGCCGTGGTGATCAGGGTCAGCGCTGCCACTTTGGACCTAGCGTCCATTAACAGTCGCGTGTCATAATAAGGGATGCTTTACTCTTGCGTCAGATGGACTACTACTTCCAGTACACTGAGTGTGACGCCATGGGATCCCGCTGGAGGGTGGCCATACCGCTCAAACCGGGCAGCTGCTCCGGCCTGCCGCCCCCCAGCCGAGGGACCGATTGCAGTGAGTGCCCGCCGATCGGTCGTCTTGCCTTGACCCGCCGTGTCTTTGATATAAAAATTCTGGATGATTCTCTGTTCAGGCTTCTCCTGCTCGGCCGGGAAGTACCTGGACATGAGCACGCAGTCGTGTACGCCGTGCGCGGCGGGATCCTACTCGCTGGGCAGCGGTCTACGCTTCGACCAGTGGGACGCGCTCCCCACTGGGTTCCTCAGTATCGGGAGCTTCCTCAACGCCAAACCTCCCGACGGCAATTTCGAAGCGTGTAACAAGTACGGTAGCGTTGTTGCGTACCCGGCGCCAAGTTTTGCTTGGATTTACGTGCATTTTTTTGGGGGACGGCGCAGCTCCACGTGGACGCCGAGAGGTGTGTACCTGGAGTCCAACCGGGACGAGTGCACCGTGTCCTTAGTGTACGTGGTCCACTTGGAGAAGCAAGGCTCAGTTTCCTTCACCTACCAGTACCCGGATAACAACATCTTCTTTGAGTTCTACGTGAGCGAACCTCAATCCGCCACCTCTGCGTTCACTGCGAGGGTTTCCAGAGTCAGACTCTGTGCCTTCAGGTCCAGAACGAGCAGTGCCAGGAGATGAGCCAGAGCGAGGAGCAAAAGTGGATCAAGGTCACCGGGAATGGAGAATGGGGAACGCACGCGGTCAGTGGAAATGCTTTTACACGCAACTCTCAACGTGGTATTCCCACAGTTTACGCAGACTTGTTGTAGATCAATCTGTGGGCCGGTACCAACATCCTCTACTGGAGAACCACGGGTATTCTAGTGGGCGGGAAGATGGTCAAACCCGTGCTACTCAAGGACATCGGAATTGAAGGTAAAACGTGTGAAAGTTATGCGGGAGGCCCGTTGAGTTAATGCAACTTTTGCGCACTTTAGGCGTGGCCTACACCTCCGAGTGTTTCCCCTGCCGACCCGGCTGGTTCAGCACCAGCGCCGGCTCGTCGTCCTGCCGGCCGTGCCCGACCAACACTTTCTCCCGCAAGAAAGCCACTTCTTGCGCCGCCTGCCCGGAAAACCACTACTCACGTGCGTGCCTTCATGTGAATTTATCGGCCTCCGTCGACATCGACACAAATAATCTGCGCCGTCGCCGCCGATACATGTCCGATCCAATTGAACCTTCCCTCGCCGCTGACCCTCCTGGCCCAAATGGATCGGACGTCCGTACCTGTCAACTTATACGTTTTTCCCGTATTTCAAATTCAAATTGTGTACGTCGTATAACAACTTTTGTCCAGGATTTTTTAAAGTTAGTTTTTTGTAAAACCGATCTCGTTTTACCCATTTCGGCTCTAATCCGGGTCGTCTCGGTCACTGGTAGCAGACGAAAACGTCATCGTCGACTGCTAATATTGCCTTGCTTCAAGCATGATATATGCACGCGCTTTCCCCTTTCACACGTTCACCTTTTCACTACATAAATATAGCTAGCGTGTTAGCAAGCAATCTACCCAGACAGTCAAGCTACCAGTGTCATACAGCGACATCGACAGAATCCTGAATTTAGTGCAAACTAATTGGGCACCTCGTCCATTTTGGAGAACATTTTAGACTTTTAAGTGCGCCCTGTGTGAGTAAATATGTGCCGCGTTGCATTTGTACGTTTTTTCATCGTTTAATTAGGAGAATTGCAATCATTAATAAGGAGACCAATTGGCCGAGGTTGACAAGTATGGGCGTCTGTCGTCGACAGTGCCAGTCAATGAACGACGCAAATTGGGAAGACAAATAAGTTTTTATTTTCTTTTTTTCACCACGCTTGTCTATCAGTTGAGGGATGGGCCGAGTGCAAGGTGAGGCCGCCGTGCGCAGAGCGGGACTATTTTCAAATCCACACGCCTTGCGACAGTGAAGGCAAGGTCAGTGATTACACATGTACTTTTTCCCCTTCCTTGTTCCTCATACAGGTTTGATCAAAATACCAGTTACGCAAGAGTAGATAATTAGGTGTCATGAATGTGTGAAGTGAGCGTTGTTGTTTTTTATCAGACACGGGCTGTGTATCGCTGGGTCGAACCCAAGATCTGCGATGAGAACTCCACGGACGCCGTGGCGTTGCCCCCGCCGGAACCGAGGGAAGCGTGCCCGCCGTGCAACCCGGGTTTCTTCAACAGCAACGACTCTACCTGCTCGCCGTGCCCGCCTGGAACGCGCTCAGATGGAACCTACGGTACAAATTAGTGGAGATGTCGACTCTGCCAAGGCATGTTGTTGGACCGGTTGATCCCGAAGAAGAAGTTGTCTCTGTGGGCCGGGGGTCAGTGACCAAAGTAACGAACCCTTAACCCTTTAGGGACCAACGTATCATTTTTGAGACATGACTTTTGAGGATCGTGATTTTTTTTTTCAGCTGATAAAAACGGGTTTATCGTAGACGTGATACAAATTTATGAGAAGGACGGCTAAAGACAAAAGTATAGTGCTGAAAGATTTTTTTTCTGGGTCCAAAAAGCACTCTGAGGAATGCTCCTTACGTAGCGCCGAATTTGGTGAGCCTTGTGCGTGTACTTGCAGCCTGCACGCCGTGCCCCTCCGGGACAGAGCCGGTTTTGGGCTACGACTACAGATGGTGGAATGTCCTTCCGGCCAACATGAAGACGTCCTGTTTCAACGTAGGGAATTCCAAATGTGACAGCATGAACGGTGAGTGCTCTAATGGCCTTGGTGATGGAAGCCGAGCTCCTCGTTTGTACATATGTGTCGTCACGCAGGTTGGGAAGTCGCCGGCGACCACGTCCGGAGCGGAGCGGGTTCTTCTGACAATGACTATCTCATCCTCAGCCTGCACGTGCCTGGATTTAAGTAAGACGAGGGTGCAACATTTCTATCGGTGGGCGATCGCTTGACAAAGTGTCGGGTGCAGGGTACCGGCCTCGCTATCGGGCATGAGCGGCGGCGAGGTGGGGCAGGTCACCTTTGAGTTTGAGACGGACTGCAGCAGCGACTGCGAGTTCTACTTCATGATGGTGAGCAGGGAAAAAATTGCGCTGTTGTTTTTCACCTGGCGAGGCAACGGCACCCTTCGCAGGACGTACGCAGCAAGAGCACCACGGTGGTGGAGTCGTGGCAGGGCAGCAAAAGCCGCCAATCGTATTCCCACAGCCTGAGCAGAAACGACTCGGTCACCTTCACGTGGGCCTTCCAGAGGACCAGCAACGCTCAGGACGTAAGTTCGGAATCAAATAATAAGTATTGATCGTGACGTTTTTATCTTTATCTTTGTTAATGGCAAATGTCTTTTGTATTCCCTCACATTGACGTCGACATGTTATATTTTTGCACCGTGTTTGTTATGTGTGGTGATTTATCACACGCCTGGTTTGCTGCTACGAGGACATCTAGTGGCCTTTTCACATCTTTTTTAAAGAAGTGCCAGCTATCAAGCGACTCGTAATAATTGTCGCTGAAATGGAGTCTACTTTTTTCCTAGGTACGTCGCTTGGTGTCCGACTACGCCAAGGTATTCACCATCCACGTGACCAACGTATTAGAAGGCGTGGCCTCGGGATGCCGGGCGTGTGCGCTGGTTCCCGAGAATTCGCAACAGGCGAGCTCCTCCTGCGTGCCGTGCCCACCGGGCTTCTACATCCATGGCGAGAGTAACCGGTGCCGGGAGTGCCCACCTGGCACGCGCCTGGCGGGGCGCCACACCTACGGGCTGGAGGCATGCCTGGCGTGCGGGCCCGCCGCTGTCAGCGACAAGGTGACTTTCATTTCATTTATTAACGGAACATAAAAAACACACCAAAAAAAAACTCCAAAATGGGTGTCGTCACCTAGGAGCATTCTCGATGCTACAGTGACTGCTCCTTTTCGCACACGCGCGACAACCGCACGCTAACCTACGACCTTGGCGCGCTGAGCGACGTCGTCACCCTGGCGCTCAACCCCAGCTTCACCACCAAAGGCACCAAGTACCTTCACCTCTTCAACATCAGCCTGTGTGGACACCAGGTAATAACGCCTCCACGTGGGGGAATGATTTATTTCGCGTAACGGCGACGGGGCACGCAGGGTAGGAAAGCGGCGGCGTGCAGGAACAACCTGACCGACTTCGGCGCCGCATTCGACAAAGACCAGCGAGGCGGCGACATCCCGGCCGAGGGATTCCTCTGCCAATCCACCATCATCCCAGCCGACGGACACGGTTTCCGGACGCCCATTTCATCCCAGTCCGTCGTCCTGGCCGACATGTTCCTTGGTACGCCCATTTTTCAGAGGGTTTTGCGGGAAGCGCCAAGTCACCCTTGCTTTTTTTTTTCAGGCGCGACGGTGGAGCGCTTTCTCGACGGCGTGAGCGTCAATGCCGAGCTCTTCCCGGTGAATCCCAACCATTTTCCAGATATTAATTTCTACTACAGGTACACGTCCTAAAAGCTCTTGTTTGTCCGCTTTCCAAATTGACGTTTCTTTTCATTCTTCATCTTCCAGGTCAACACAAGCGACGGCTTCCTGCGATCAAGGCCGTAGTTCGGTCATCGTCGTTCGCTGTAATCCCCAAAAATCGGAACGCGGGCAGATCTCTGTGCCCAGGTCAGACAATTATGATAAATGCCATGGCAAAAGTACAAAAACATGATTTTGGGGAAGATATTTTATGAACTTGCTAGCCATTTGTAACAATAGACCAATGTTTCCTAACCAGTGTGCTGAGGACACTGGTCAGCAACTTGTCAAAAAGTCCTACATTGCAATATATTCGTACCTCTACTTACGAAATGAATTGGTTTGTAACTTGGATCAGGCTGGGATGTCCCACGCGCTATCATTTTGTTGTTGTATTTCTAGCTCATGCCCAGCAGGGACATGCGACGGCTGCACCTTCCACTTCCTGTGGGAAAGTGTTAGCGCCTGCCCGCTCTGCACGAGGGACGACCACCACCAGCTGGACGGCGCCTGCAAGGGTGGCATCCAAGTACGTGCTCGCCCGCGCCCAATAACATCCCTTCTCTGATCGCGCCTATCTCCAGGAAACCTTTTACCTATGGAACGAGCCCAGGCTGTGCGTCAAAGGTGTCACGCTTCCTCCCAGAAGATCCGCCCCTTGCGCCTCGGTGGCGCTGTGGCTTAAGGTGTTCGCGGGAGGCGGCGCCTTCTTGGCCGTGCTGTTGGTCACCATCACCTACTCCTTTTGGAAGAAGAACAAGAGGTCATTTATTGGTTTACACGAAGATTGCGAATCCATCTTAACTTTCCTCCCACCCGCCAGGTTGGAGTACAAATATTCCCGTCTGGTGATGTCAGCCAACAAAGAGTGCGAGCTGCCCACCGCCGACAGTTGCGGCCTTGACGAGGGAGAGGACCCCGACGATGACGACGATGGCGCGTACACTCGGAAACCTTCGCTGCTGGGGAAGCTTCGGGCTATGGCTAAGAAGGTGAGTGAATGTGGCGTTTGGATCATACAAATTTTTACACAGCACGTGTCTTTTAGCACGAAGGAGGTGACAGCAGTGAGTCTGTGCAGCTCAACAGCTCCGAGGCAGACCACTGGGTGCTGGGATAGAATTTGGCCAGGATGGAATCTACTACTGCCTGCCTTTGACAGAAATAGACGTCCGATCCATTCGGTCAATAGCAGTGAAATATGCTCATGCTGGGGGTGTCGCTTTACGATGTCTTTTGTACATTTGTTGTTGTTGAAGGTTGTTTATTTATATCGGTGTTGTTTATTAACGTTGAAGAAAGTCCTTTTGTTTGTTTGTTTTTAATGGATAATTTTGTATTTTGTCATTTAACTGCAGTACCTTGATCGGCCATTGTTTTGTTCAGGCAGTGTTGGAAACGAGCATTCAGAGAAGGGGCACATTTTAATATATAAAATAAAAAATAAATTGCAGTAGATTTGTTTTAATTGTGTTTTGAAATGGCCACAAAAGATGCATTTATTTAAAAAACAAACAAACAAAAAAGTAAACAAACAAGACGTTTCCGGTCGATGTGTTCATCCGCCTCAGAAGAACCTCCTAAAACCGGGGATGCGCTTCGGCCATCGGTAAAAGTTTGGGAGGCCACATCGACTACAACCTTTTTTTCTGCTTTAGTACATTAACTTTATCCGAGAAGAAGCATGTCAAAGAAGAAAACTGGCGTTCCGTCGACGGAATGATGATCTTCACGTCATAGCGTGGTAAAAAGTATGTAGTCCTTTTTTTCTTTTATGCTTGTGCTTTTCTATCGCACGAAAGTGCTCAAAATCAACAAGTTAGTAGGATTTGAAGTATGATTTTCCTTTGATGGCTTATTATCGGTCGATTTGGGGGGGATCAAAATATAGCTAGGCGTTCAAATGTTCATTTTTTAAAACGCTGTTTGATTTTAAAGCTCACTTTGTTTAAGGCTCAGTTGACGCGAGTGGTGACGTCATGCGCCAAGTTTGTTTTGAGTCGGAGACGATCAAAATATAATTATAAATTGGATTAACGTGGATAATATTGCGTTTCAAGTTGTAACTGTGTGTTAACTTGCATCACTGGCAAGTTTTGCCTCATCAGAGTCCAAAATTAATGGCAGCCATTTTATGGATGTATAAATAATTCCGTCATTGTTTTTGTTTTTCCAGCCCATCTTAGCCTCTTTGTCATTGTATTCAACTGGTAAGTTTATTTTCATTTTGCCATATTAATTTACATTTGACATATTTACTAGGGATGTCCCCGATTTAATCACTTAATTTCTAAAAAGGTAAATGATCACTTGTACAAGGACAAAATAAACAAAAAATTATGTTGTATGGGTGAAATAGATGTTTTTTATATTTGTTCATAGCTATAAAGAAAAAATCAAGATGGAGAATAATTTTATCAATAGTAGCAAAAGTCTATGTTTTGCCATAAATTCATTAGCGAAGCATTGGATGGGTATTCGGCGTCAGCAGATTGACTTGAAGGATTTTATTGTCATTATACAAGTATAATGAGATGAGGTAATCCAGACTACAACAATATGTGATTGGGGCAATGCTACGTAATAATTCTAATATGTATTAAAAGTCCTGTTGCAGATTCTGTGAGTGACACCATGGCTCGGGGCTGCGTCTGCTGCGTCAAGTACATGCTCTTCCTCTTCAACCTTCTCTTCTGGGTAACTCACGCTTCCCGGGAACCAAACCTGCGCCTCCAGAAATGAGAGTGACTGACTAATTTTGCTCTGCAGCTGGGCGGTTGTGGCCTGCTGGGCGTGGGCGTGTGGCTTTCGGTGTCACAGGGAAATTTCGCCACTCTGTCGCCCTCCTTCCCGTCTCTGTCGGCTGCCAACCTCATCGTTTTGCTGGGTACGGTCGTCATGGTAACAGGTTTTTTGGGATGCCTGGGAGCCATCAAGGAGAACAAGTGTCTACTGCTCAGCGTGAGTCTCACCGCGCCATCGATTGACCGGGATTTGGAACCTTCTTTTGTTCGCCGCTACCGCTCGAAGTGGATTTGGATGTTAAAAAAACCACTTTTTTTCCAGTTTTTCATTGTCCTGTTGATCATCCTCTTGGCTGAGCTCATCCTCCTCATCCTCTTCTTCGTCTACACCGACAAGGTTGAAGGTGTTTCCGTTTTTGACTTGCGACTATATAATAATTGGTCGCATCTGCTCGCAGGTGAGTGAAAACGCTAGACGTGATTTGAAGGACGGCCTCGTCCTCTACAACACGGACAATAACGCTGGCCTGAGAGACGCGTGGGACACCATCCAGGAGGAGGTGAGATGTTCTAGTATAGCTTTTTTCCAAAAAAAATCAGGTCGCTCATGGTGACGCCCTTGCATAGTGGCGCTGCTGCGGCGTGACGAGCTTCAGCGACTGGCACGCGGCGCTGCAAGTCAACGCCGTCCCCGACAGCTGCTGTCAAACGCGTCGTCCGGGTTGTGGACGCAATGCTTCCGACGCCTTCTGGACGCGGGTCAGTCCGCCAAAACAAAGGACAGTTTGAAAAACAGAGAAAATGTCATCTTTTTTTTTTGCTTATTCAGGGCTGCTATGAGAAAGTAGAAGAGTGGCTGGATGACAACAAGCACCTGCTGGGCACCATCGCCATGTGTGTGTTGGTCATACAAGTGAGTGAAACCCCACCCCGGGCAGCCGTTTTGTCATGCGGCACATTTTAACACCCCGTGTTTGCTCGTAGCTCCTGGGTATGGCTTTCTCCATGACGCTGTACCAGCAGATCCATCGGACAGGCAAGAAGTATCAAGCCTGATTAGGTACATATACAGCAGCGGTCCCCAGCGCTATAAATATTAACGTTTTAAAACTCACGCACACGAGGCACCGTGACGCTCAAGTATGGAGATCATAGATATTCCAATGGCACGCTGCACAGGGTTGCCAGATCACAAAAATCACATACTGACAAATGATCATTTCAATTCCAACGTGGAAACACATATGCCAGTCCGCGAGTAAATAGGAAATGTTTTACTAGTCCGCAGTGAAAAAAAAGTTGGGGACCGCTGATATACAGTACAAACATCTAAATATTCTCAAATATACTTTTTGTATGTGGAAAAAAAAAAGAAGCTTGACAATGAGTACCATTTCATAGACATTTTTGTAGAAGTCTCCTTGTATGTTCAATAAAAGCAATTCTGTACAAATGGGGAGGACTGGAGTTGGTGACCGACACTATTGATCTCAAAATTAAATACAATTTAAAACAGGAAACTAATTAACATAAGGAAAGCCCATTCATAAAAAAACTCAAGACATTAATAAGGTCATGAATCAAAATGCCTGGTGCGTTTATTTCACAAATAACTCAATGATTTAACGTCAAACTTGCGCTTTTGTCCCTCCGGACGTCTTCACACGGGCAACGTCTTCTCGTTGTCGTACACCACGTTGCCCTTGATGACCACGTAGCGGATGAGTTCCTGGTGTCCGCCCAGCTGGTAGATGAGATGCTCCCACCTGTAGAGCAAAAACACTCAGCATCCTTCTCATGAGCGTCCAGGGTTTCGAGCGCTACTGACCGGGGGGCGTTGACCAATAGCAGGTCGCCATCCTTTCCCGCCTCTAGCGAGCCGTGTGTGTGCGAGCGTCCCAAGGCGTAGGCGGCGTTGATGGTGGCCGCAGCTAATGCTTCGGGCATGGACATGCCCATGTTAACGCAGGCCAGGTGCATGACCAGGGGCTGGGAAAAGTTAAAAATTCAATTTCCGACGTGTTTGTTCTTTCGCTGCCATCCCCCCCGCTTCAAATGGATCAGACGTCTAGCGCTGTCCATGATAGTTGATTGGTTTGATCATGGGTTGAGTGGAGGAATGACGGCAACCTCACCATAGAGCAACAGTACGCGTTGGGGTTGAAGTCGCTACCCAGCGCCACGATGACGCCCGCGTCCAGCATGGCTCGCGCCCGCGGTTGGCGAAGCCTAGCCAGGCGGAGAATCAAAATAGACGTGTGCAAGACGCGTGCAGTTTCTCGCGCTCGGGTTACCGAAGAATGTACGCCGTCGTGGGTAGCAGGACCGCGGCCGTCTTGGCCCGTGCCATGGCGGCGATGCCTTCGTCTGTCACTTCCTCCAGGTGGCTCACGGCCAAGGCGCCCAGCTCGGCCCCCAGCTGCGAAACAAAATCTGGCCTGACGCAGGGCGTCCAGAGACTGAGCAAACGACGACTACCTCAGCGGCCTTCACAGGGTGGAGCTCGTCGCCGTGGAAATTGGCGCGGAGGCCCATGTCCATGCCCGCCCGCAGGATAGTGCGCGCAGACGGTACGTCGAAGACGCCTAGCTCGCAGAAGACGTCGATGTTGTCCACGCGCAGGGTCCCGGCTTCCACACGCTCCTTCAGCGCCGGGAGTTGAACCTCCAGGATGTCACGCGTGGCTTCCTCCATACTCTTCCCTCTTAGCAAGGAGTGGAAATACCATTTTATTTTTGGCTAAAATTGCTTTCTCTTTGGGGACCTACTTGGGTACAGCATGAGCGCCGCAGTAGGTGGAGGAGATGTTCATGGGCAGCGTGAGGCGTGCTTGCTCCGTCACCTCCAGCATCTTCAGCTCGGTGGACAGATCCAGACCGTAGCCGCTCTTCACCTCCACCAGGGTGGTCCCGGCCCGCTGCATGCGCTCCAGACGGCTGCTCAAAGATGCCAAAAGTTCCCTGGCATCGGCTGCCCGCGTGTGCTCCACCGTGAAGTGGATGCCGCCCCCGGCGCGGTGTACGTCCATGTAGGTGGCGCCATCCAGCTGTTGAGAAGATTGACAAAGAGGCCTCAAAAGTGAGGATTTGGACAACTTTGTAGTCTAAAGTGTCTGGAATGTACCTTCATGGCGAACTCGTGCACGCGATCACCGGCCCAGTTGGGGTGCGTGTGAGCATCGACCAAACCTGTCGTCGTGATGATCATATTTTGGAATTGAATGACAGGTGAGATGTTCGACACTCACCAGGTAGGACACACATTCCCGTGGCGTCGATCACATGTTCGAAGGTAGCGCGGGAAAACTGAAATCCAATGGCGTCGCTGGGACCCACTGCTTTGATTCGACCGTCACTGACCAGAAATACAAATAAGACCGCCCAACACAACTCGTGTCATCTTTACCTAATTTATTTATTTTTTAATGACTTGCCCACTCACCTTCCAATGACCACGCTTCCATTTTGGATGATGTGAATTTTGATGCCATTCTCTCCTTTGGTCAGGTAATCTTCTCCTTTGTTGCAAATAACCACCACCTGTTCAGCATTCTGCACTAGAAGTCTCAAAGTGACTGCTGACATGTTCTCTCCTTTTTTGCTTTATGTGCTTTAACACTTCATTGAGCAACGGCGCTTCTATTCCTTCTTCCCCCACCAAATATTTGCTAAGCAGAGTTTAAAGTGCACAAGGGGTGGAGTTTACCCCCTAAAACAACAGGTAAGACTTTAACTCAGACATGATTTCATGTTGAAATAAGCACAAATCCATTTCAATAAAAGAACATGTTTATTGTCGCACAATGGGGAAAAGGGTACAAAAAAATCAAGCATTCATTCCGTTTCACATGGTGAAAACACAAGCACACTTTTTTTTGTCCTGATCGTCACTCTCTCATTTCTCCATCCTCCTCTTCTTCCTCCACACCTCGAATGTACAGAACATTGTTGCACCTGCGGGTGAAGCACAAGATGGTAACCGATCACACGGAAACGCTGGTTTCATTCGGCGTGGGATACCTGATGAGGACTTCGCCGAGATGTCCAGCTAACGCTCCGTCCACGTACTCCTCCGTGTTCGCCAACTGCAAGCGAACATGAACACGCACGATCACCGAACGGTAAGATTTTTCTTTTAACACTTGATTTTGCCTACCTGCATGTTCATGTAGCCGTCCACGGATACCAGGTAGCCTTTGTACTCCATTCCCCACTTGAGCTTGACCATCACCGGTTTTCCCGTCAGCCCGTTGAGGAAGGGCTTGGGGTTCAGCGGTAAACTCTGTACACAAACGTAACAAAATTATCATTCTAATCAAGTCGGGTTAACAGTCGAAAGTGTAAAATTCAAGGGATCTCGCGGTGTTAGCATGCTAGTCGCTTCATTCATTCCATTGAAAGAAACAGGGGAAAGCTAACGCAGCTAACTGCTAAAGAGCTCAAAACATCCTTTTTTCGGTAAGGAAATGATAAAACCTAAGACAAGGCGGTCCCAATGGCGCAAACTTACCATTTTGTTTTATTGGGAGTACGATCACGTTTAGTTTAAGTTTAGTGTAATTGTCGTCACTATAGCGTTTGGAAGCGCACGCTCTACCCGCCTAACCGGAAGTAAAAAGGGCAGTTGTCGTTCTGTGTTTTAACCTACTGCCGTCTAGTGGAGTGAAGTGCACATTGCAGGACATTTGTTCACCCATGGCTTTGAAAACGTTTTCTCAATGCTTTTCAGGTGAATTTGGAGCAGCTTTGGGAATATTCGGTGACCTATGGCTACATTTGAGTTTTCAAAACGTAAATAAGAAAAATAATTAATAGGTTAGGAACGTCTAATTACACTTGCTGAAGGAATGTGATGGTTCTTCATCTAACAAAAAAAACCATAATTGTTTCAATTTCACATTTGCCGACATGTAAAACACATTCCAAAGAAAATATTTGACACCCACTTGACGTCACCGTAGAAAGTGGAGTGAAAAGTGAAATGATTGTCGTATATGGGTCACGGTCTCTTGTGTGTCTGAGCTCTTCTTTCTCTGTAGGCGCTAAATGCCTTAAGTTGTGGCTCCTTTTTTTGCGCACCCGAGTGTTGCTGCACCATCCGGCAAGTTTAAACCTGACACTTTTGCCGTGCCAGAGGTTGCCGTTATTCTCGCATATTTGGAATACTGCGGCTCTGACATCACCTTTTGACCCGTTCATAAGCGACGTGTCTGTCAGCAGGATTACGCGCACACCGACAGCTCCGTTTGCGTAAAGCATTACCCCGCCGGACGTTTTTCTGTAATTGTATACCACGCGTTGACCCTTAGAGGGCGCCCTATTTAATTTGGAATCATACAATTCAAATTCCGTATTTATTCATACATAAGAGTATAAGCCGCACTGTTAAAATCTCCTTAAAATCATTGAATTTTACCATTTCTCGCATATAAGCCGCTCCCTTATTCACAATTTTCACCTCCATATTCATGGTTTTAATGGGGAGTACAAATGTATTACTTTAATGGAAAAATCTTTAAAAAAAATCATCGCATGTGGTATTTCTGAGATACTGTATGAATAAAAAGCATATTATTAGGGTCAATATCTTAAGGAATTTAGTAATTCATCCAGTAATAGTTGTTTTCTTACTGCAAAACCGAAAATAACCAACAAATAGTAAATGTTACTTTGCCGACATCTACTGGTGAAAAAGAGCATAGAAAGTCCTGTGCGCATATAAACCGTAGCCTTGATTCAGTCATCTTTTTTTTTAAGTTACAAATATATGCGAGAAAATACGGTAGGCTGCCTGGTGGATGAGTGGTTGCCGCGCCGGCCTCACATTCTGGGGTCGTGGGTTCGATTTCAGGTGGCTCTCTACTGTATGGAGTTTGGATGTTCTCTCCGTGTTCGTGTGGGTTTTCTCCAGGCACTCCGGTTTCCTCCCACATCCCAAAAATATGGTTGAACACTCTAAATCGCCCCTAAGTATGAGTGTGAGCGTGAATGGTCGTCCGTCTCCTCGTGCCCTGCGATTGGCTGGCCACCGATTCAGGGTGTCTTCCGCCCTGTGCCCGCAGTTAGTTGGGATAGGCTCCAGCACCCCCCGTGACCCTCGTGAGGATAAGCGGTTCAGAAAATGAATGAATACAAAAGCAAATATATGGTTAATTAGCCCAACAACAAAGCTCCTCAGCTCGCTTGGACATAGTTTCTTCGCAGCCAAATGCCATAAGATGTAACGAAGCACGTTATTGTAGTATTTTTTTGGTTGTTGTTACTGTTTTGACAATTTTAGCTTGTGCGCATGAGTGTGGCGTTCAATCCCAGGGAAATGTTCCTTTAAGTGAAGCGCAAGAGCTGAGGAGGAGGAGCCGGCTCTCTCGCTCGGTGGCCGCGCGCTCGCTCGGAGACGCGCGTGGAAATGAAAGACGCTGCTGGTTTCGGGGCAGCTGCATACGAGCTGGACTCTCACTCTTCTTCTCCTTCCTCATTGTTGGGATCATGCCTCCTCCTTCTTCTCAAACTGGACTTGTCCATCTTCTTCTCCTCCTCAGTGCACTTTTGCCTCAGATGAGTGACGGACAGAGGCCAGAGCGGATTTGAACCCCCAACTTTGTTCTTTTTTTTTGGATCGAAGAGCTCCACCTGCCCTGGGTTTTTCTGGATTGCCGTCGAGCGGAGTCGACATGCTGCCACGGCTTGCGCTTTTGATGACTGTGGCTGTGTGGTCAGGTGCAGGTCAGTGGGGTGCTTTGCTTCTCATACATCTCAACTGTCATTTCCATGCTGAAGTCCAGTGGGATTTCCATTTTTGTTGTTACATAGTCCCCAAAACATGGACTGCTCAATGTTTATTTTACCGTCACTAAAACATGACCGTTGTTATATCTATTTTTTTTTAATCTGATTCTCAGAAATGAGCACAACAAGAGTGTTTTATTCCGTGCCATGGGGGTCCCATTACAGCTGTCATTTTGCGTACAGAACGAGCACAAGTGGAGGGAGTTACTACCAACTTGTAACATATTTTCCCACTTCAATTCAATGCTTATTTATATTCGGCCCCAATGGGAATAAGAGAATTTTACCTTAATGAGAACAAGAAGAGTGCATATTTTAGGTTGTTGTTTTCGTAGGATTTGGATTTAGCGCTGGTGTTAAAAGATGACATCTTAATGAATTTTGTCACAGCATTCTAAGAGGACTGAATAGTAGTTCTTTACTCTTAATTCTGCAATAACATCCCCAATCTTTGTCATCTCATCAGTTCAGCACAATGGGAGCAAATCTGTCACTGTTGTTCATTTCCTGAGAATTAGAAAGAAGTCTAGTCTTGAAAGATGCGTTACAAGTGTTAATTTGCCCCCCGGCGACGAGCACAATGTCTTCCTCTCCCCCACCTGCAGACGGTTACATAATTTAGCAGTGGCTCCTGTTTAACAGAAAACAAGCCCCTCCAGAGCACCCCGTCCGTGTCCGAGGCTTCATTTTTAATACGAGCCAACGTGTTTAGTGTCCCAGGCACAAAAGACGATTTAAGGCAATCAGTGGGAGCGGCGGCGGCGGCCCGAAGGGGCTTCTTGCCCAGCGTCTGGAGGGCGTCCGAATGCCGCGCTGAGCTGCCAAACTCCATCTGCGTCACAGCGCGGGCCCGGCAGGTGCACAATGGCGCCATTATCCTCTTTGCGTAACGCTTCCGATTGAGGTAAACCTCTTCGCTTGTGCACGCGCGCGCTCAGATTGGACACTTTCTCGCCAAAAAGTTTACTGGGTGGCCTAAATGTGCGACTTTATTTGATCTTTTTTTGGGGGGTGGAAGGAAGTAGCACGTTCCTCAAAATGTCACCGTGTTTGTTTTGGTGCAGGTGCCCCGTCGGGCGTGGCGCCCCGCTGCGAGAGCCGCGCGTGCAACCCCCGCATGGGCAACCTGGCGCTGGGCCGCCGCGTGCTGACGCAGAGCACCTGCGGGAATAACGGCACCGAGCCTTACTGCGCCTACGCCGAGCCGGGCCCGACGTGCGGCGGCGGCGCCAAGTGCGGCAAGTGCAACGCCGCGCTGCCCCACCTGTCCCACCTGGCGGGCGCCATGTCCGACTCATCCTTCCGCCACCCCGACACCTGGTGGCAGTCGGCCGAGGGCGCCGAGTCGGAGACGGTGCAGCTGGACCTGGAGGCCGAGTTCTACTTCACGCACCTGATAGTCGTCTTCCGCTCCCCGCGGCCCGCCGCTATGACGCTGGAGCGCTCGCAGGACTTTGGACGCACGTGGCAGACGCTGCAGTACTACGCCCGCAACTGCAGCGCCGCCTTCGGGCTTCAGGAGGGAAAGGCACTCGGAGCGGGGCGGGACGGCGCCACCTGCATGTCCAAGTACTCTGGGGCGTACCCGTGCACCAGAGGGGAGGTGAGGCCAAAACCGTCACGTGTGGAGTTTGCATGTTCGCCCCTTGCCTGCGTGGGTTTTCTCTGGGTACGCCGGTTTCAAAACATGCACGCTAATTGACCAGTCTAAATTGTCCCTAGTTATGAGTGTGAACGTGAATGGTTGTTCGTCTCCTTGCGTCCTGCGATATTGCTGCTTCTCGTAGTTGCCTGGTAGAGATTCTTGTGAGGATAAGAGGGACGAAAAATGAATGAATTTGTCAATCTAGATTTTCAAGTTACCCAAAGTAGTCAGTGGTCATGCTATGAAGGGTTTTAAATTGAGCAACTTAGCACTATCTATCAAGGCTTGAGAGTTATTTCATAAATGGATCATTCAAAATGGATGGCCGTCATTGGCAATGAAGGAGTTAATGGTTAGCTGGGTCCCAAAAAAATCTCTCAAACGTTGGGCTAACCAACATTCATTTTGACCTTTTTATGAGGCCTAAATTCACCAAAGGCCACTTGTAATCTTGCTCGTCCGCGAGTGGGGAAAAAAATCAACTAAGCCTGGGTTTAGGGGTCTAATTCCATCAAAGCAGACTGGACTGTAACCTGGTAAACAGGCACAATGGGCATTGATGGAAGAAGTGGCGGGTGGGGGGGTGTCTGGCTCATAACATCCATCAGGCCAATAGCGGCACTTCCTTCCCAGCAGGCAAATACGCTGACTTGAAGTGCTTTTAAAATGGAAATGTGTGGCGTTATCCCTCAGGAGCTCAAACGTTGGCAACCTCAAAACTGTAAATGCCTAAAGGGAATGTGAACATGAACACCTCAACCCGCCTTCGTCTTTATCTGATCCAAGAAAAGCGCTTTGATTGAGCCCTCCTGACATCCTCAGCCTATTACTTTTCCATAAGTCAAGGTGGATTAGGCAAGAAAAAAAATCTTGATTGGGGCTAGGGGGCCATTTTGGCCGTGTTTAAAACACTCACTAGAAATGGTGCAAAGAAGTGCGATATCCCCACTTTCATAAACTCATTTTTTGTTTATGGACCTTTGTCAAAAAGATTTCAGCTGTTTGTTGTGCTGACGTCAACCATCATGGCAGCTTTTCAATCTGCTTGATAACAAGCCGAATAGTTCCTACTAAGGATGATATGATACAAATTTTAATGATTCTCAACCTATTGATAACAGCCTATTAGAAATATCAGAGGGCGTAACCAAATCAGACGATGTTAAATGTTGGCGGACCAACCTTATGTGTAACTTCAAGTGAGTACTCAAAAACACTCACTCTTGCACATGCGCGCCAAGTATGACCATCGTATGTTGCGTGAGCGTCTGGGTGGATTTATTCCGGTCGGGTGGACAACCATCAATCATTTATTGCCAGCGCATTTCACGCCGCCGACACCGCAGTTTGACCCCGATAAAGCAAATCGTCCAGGTGCTTTGGAAGCAAAGCGGCCGCAAAACGTTTCCGGGCGGGTAATGTCTCGCGCCATCCGTGGCAGCCAATGAGTTCAATGAGCGTCGGTCAATGAGTTAATATGCAAGCACGGTGCAAAGGTTATACTGCGGTTAGACCTGAACAAAATAAGTGGCAGGGTCCAGGTTATTTTGGGGGAGAGAAAACCCAATCACATTGTTTGGTGAAGAGGCGTTCTTGTTTTTGGTTGCCGCGTCTCAGTCCTTTTGTGGCTCTTTGAGTTATGTGCGTCCTCGTCTCTGTCACCCGTCTTTGTGTGAGCGGTGCTCCCCCGCGGACTGGCGCGCACCCCCTCATTTGCACCTCACAATGCCGCGACCCCACCACCTTTTGCAATGGCGGGGAAATTAATAGCTCTCCTCCCATGGCGCTGTCGGGCCGACCAATCGGGGTAGGGCGCACGCAACAATGTCGCTGACAGCCACGCTCTGATGAAGAGGCGCACTGCAAACAGGCATTTTCCTCGGGGCGGCGGTTACCAGCGGCAGCCGTCGCCGTGGCGATGGCAGCCCATAGAGGGGATCTTCGGTTTTCAAGGATGTCCGGCGCCCACGTGGTCACATCGTCGTGGCGACGGGATGCAATGTTTACAATCCAAAAAACAAATTGGACAAAATTGGGTGACTGTACAATTATTATTATTTTAACTGGTTGATTGTCATTGACTGGGACGCATGCCTAATCTGGCATGGATTTGGCCGCCTGGCATGGATTATTCGCTGAATTTAGTATGAAAGTGTGTTCTTGCAAGAAGGCTTTCAGCTCTAAAGATGACAGCATTCCGTGTCCAATCAAGTTGGACACGGAATGCTTTTGAATTTTAAAAAACAGTGGTGCCTTTACTTACAAATTAAATTAATTCCAAGAGCATATTTTACATTGAATCAGCATCATTCCCTCTACAATTTTTATTATTGGTCACTATAAGCCCTTTAAATGGTTAAAACTATTCCAATCTAGTATGAAATATGTATGCACTCTATTTAATACGTAGTTTATATTAATGAAAGGATTTTGGTAAATGTGATAGTTTAGAGTCACTTTTTGGGCCCATCAGAAGATTGTTAGAACCTCAATTTACGTTTATTTTGCTAATTCTGCCCTCAGGTGATTTACCGTACCCTCCCCAAATGGGAGTCTCTGGACCCCTTCGGCCTGGAGGGCCAGCAGCAGCTGCGGGTCACCAACGTGCGCATCCGTCTGTTGCGGCGCCAGCCTTGCCCGTGCCAGGCCAAAGATGGCGCCGTGTGGCTGGGCGGGACTCCGCCCACGCGCCACTTCGCCATCTACGACCTGATCGTGAAGGGCAGCTGCTTCTGCAGCGGGCACGCCGAACAATGCGTGCCCGCGCCGGGGTACCGGCCCGTCCGTGACCGCACCAACCACGTGGTAAGTTAACCCGCTCGCCACTGACACCAACGTGTAGTTAGAGGAACTACAACACCAAAAGGCCCAAATCCCCGTGCGTGTTCATTCGGGACGCGGTGTCTCGGTTTTTTTGTTGGCACTCGTCTTAAAGATAATAATGTGAGCTTTCTCTGCTTCCTCTCTACTTTTGCGCTGTTTCCTGCCGATCTAAATGTAAAACTTGCTCGCAATCAGCGACGGGAAACAAATGCCTTTGGTCTATTTCCTATTTTTCACTTGAGACTTTTAGCCGAGTAGATCTTGTTTGCTTTACCGTTTGTTTGCGTTCGCATTTGGCAGCAGTTCTTCAAAAGTAAAGTACTTTGTTTCGTGGAAGTGCGTCGGACGGGCGCGGCGCCACTGCAGGAAGAAGCCGTGGAATTTTGGTGAGGGTAAATGAGGTGTTTCTCTATTGTCGAGGGCATCGTCTTGATGACAGCGTGGGCAAATATGCATGAGAAGGCTTGGGGTTTTAAGTCCTTGGTCACCATTGATGGCGCTAGCCGTCCAATCCATTCGCTGCGGCAGCGAACGAACGCCGGCGAGCGATTGGCTCATTAAAATTTGCAGACAAGGATCATTGATCCGTTTAGAAAAAAAGTTGCAAAAAAAATTAAATAAATAATCATACCTTTATTGCACCTTATTTGAAAAGCCAGATTCCAACGCCGCGATATTGACTGCAAATATTTGAACAGTAAATCCTTTCTGGAGTGTCCGCAGGGCGAGTTGCACCTGGACTGATTTGGGAGCGATGCTTACATAACCGCCGCGCGTGGGATTTCTCGCACAAAACCCCCAAACAAGGGCGAACGCGTTCGTGTGTATGTGCTAGATTGCCGGCTAAGTCCCAGGAAATGAACAGAACCGGGAGCAATATCCTGCAACTGTTTCGTGCTTTTCATGGGCTGGAAAATAATGTGATCGTTAACCGGTGCAACGAGGGGGGGGGATCGCCAAGTGTTTTGGTTCCACTAAGGGGCTGCGGAAACCGAGTCATTAGAGTCCAGACAGTGAGTGTTTGGATGAAGGGAACTCCTGTTCACAACGATTACACTGTCTGTTAGTTAGCCACAAAGCTAATACTCAGATGACGTCAACCGCGAGCGAGCCGGAGAAACTAATTGCTAAACTTGCAAACGCGTTTCACAGTCGTTGACAGAGATGAGTGTCCAGTCAGTTCGGCCCGGGAGACCTGGCAGAAACGGTTCGATCACAGTGCAAGTGGATTAGATGTTAAATGTAATTGTCACTAACGACCACAATACATATTTTGACATAGGCATAGTTATACATAGACCTTGGCCTGTCGTGAATGAATTTATGATACGTGTTTTGATTAGATTAATCGTGACAAACTACTGCCCGAATGTCATCCGCCGCCGGGGCGTTTGCGACGCCAGCGCGCGGGTCGTGCCGATCCCGGATCAGTTCAGATAGAGGACACGCTACTCCCGTCACGTGTCGTGCTCGAGTCGGCGACACGTCTCGCGCGCCGTGGGAAAATTATGATGTCGGAGTGATGCAAAAGTACTTTTGCAAGGCATGTCGCTTAACTGTATGTGTGTGTGTGTGTCCCGCATGGCAGTGTAACGCAAACAAATAAAGAGCTTCCTCAAATGCCTCGTGGCCCCCTCCGCCACCCCCCCTCCGTTCAATCATTATCCAGCATACATGGCATTCCAGCTCTCAGGAATGACAAGGAGATTGTTATTGTGCTCTCAGTGCTGCATACTTGCACTCTTCTCATGCACGCACACACACACACACACACACATCATACACACACCAGGCCTTTTAGGCCCGAGCACCCCCACCTTTTTTATTGTTTCCAGCCATGAAGCCAAACAATCAATCTCTAATCTCTAATCAGCGGAGGGAATATGAGTGGGTGGACTGTCCTAGAGGGTCAAAAGTTGTCAAAGGTGAAGAAAGAGCGCTTTGGCTAACAACATTCTGATTTGAATCCGCTGCAGGTCCACGGGAAGTGCGTGTGCCGACACAACACGGCCGGGGACCACTGCGAGCGATGCGCCGCGCTCTACAACGACCGGCCCTGGCAGCCCGCCGACGGCCTGACGGGGGCGCCGCACGAGTGTCGCAGTGAGTGGCCACGTCAGGGACTTGAACTCGACCTTACCGACATGGCTGCCCGACACGCGTATTCGCCAAAGTGGCGAGCCCTCCCACGAATCTGTCATTCGTTTAATCGGCCAATCCAAAATGTCTGTCGGTCCAATTAGATGGGTCGGCTAGCGCCGTCGATGGCAGCCCACGAGTTGAAATGCCTCGTGTGTCAGGCGGACACGTTGGGAAGGTCGCTTGCTAAAGAGTCAATTCCTGTAAAAAGTATTACTTACGAGCTATTTATGGCGACTGTTAATTGAAGTCTGGTTGCAACTTTCTCACTTTCTGCCCACCGGCCAGAATGCAAGTGTAACGGGCACGCTCACAGCTGCCATTTTGATTGGGCGGCGTGGCGCGACTCGGGCCAGCGCAGCGGCGGCGTGTGTGACTGTCTGCACAACACCGAGGGGCGTCAGTGTCAGAACTGCAAGGCCGGCTTCTACCGGGACCCCCACCTGCCGCACACGGCATCCGAGTCCTGCAAAGGTAAGTAAGACTCCTTAAGAATTTCTTAATAGCGGTGGACGTCAGATCCATTTCCACCCCCAAAAAATAAATTCAACTTTTTTTCGGGCTATAAAACACACTTAAAATCCCTTATTCATAATCCAGTGTGCCTCATGTATGAATTCTGGTTGGGCTTATAACCTTGAACCAATTTTTGTTTAAGCATATTATATATATATTTATTTGCTGCTCCAGTAAAGTGCTCAGGATACAAATTAGGCATTTATCAAACCCCAGAGTTAATAAATGATTTAAAAAAATAAATAAATAAATGGATGACAACTGTTTACACTGGTGTGCTTTAGAGTCCGAAAAATACAGTAAATAAATGAATACATATGAAAAAAATATTAAATGTTTTGTCTTAGTTTGTTTATTTAATTGAGTGAATTGAATTGTTTACAGTTTGTAAAAAGATCTTTTTATTTCACTGCTCAAAAAAAGTGAGAGGGTTTCCAGCAAACAATGTTGAAATGGATTGGACAGCCACAATAGACAAAATGAAAGAGATGAACAGAAAGTGTTGAGAACGCGATGCGGCCTCGGCGTCCAATCGAGACGAGAATCCCAAAGCAAGTACAGCGTGACTCACTCGCCTCAGAATGAGGAAGCGCGCAAGCCAGGACGTGCTCGCTGATCACGCCGATTCCCAAACGGTACCGGTGCCGCGTCCAAGGTTTACGCCATAGTTAATCATCAGATGGCGGCATACCTCGGCCGTGACTCACGGGCCGCTCCATCTCTCGGGGGTCGAGCGGCGTGCCGCCGTGCCTCCTCTTACAAGATGATTCTTGAGTAAACACCAGATAGAAAAGATTGAAAAACGCACGGAGCTGGCTACATTCTCACTGGCGATTATCAGTCAGATGCGACCGCGTCAACCAAGCGGGTGTGCCGAATGCACCAGACCGTACCAAAACAGGCTGCGTTTCAGTCAACGACGTGGACGGATTGACGAGACCCGCTTACAAAATTTGCCCATGTCTATGTTAAATTCAGAGTTGGACTAATCCCTATTTGTCGTAGCAGCTATTTCCTAAATAAAACGACATTTAATGCTGCTAGGCCTCCCAGTCGAGATGATTGGATGTCTATCGCTGTCAATGAAACGGACGCATAATCTATCACCCCTAATCAGTCATCATTTCTAGTGCTGCTCATCCAATATGTAGCTATTAATTATTACTTACTAGTATTTACAGCCAGGCGAATTAACACATGTTAATTACCACGCTATTTTAACTGCGGATGAACTCAATGTCTCATTGGGAGTTAATATCGTTTATATTTCATCCATTCCCAATCAGTGTTATAAATTTTACTTTTGCAATTATTCCAAATTAATCTCACAGTTCATTGTAGCTTCGCATTAACTCCTTGTTTCCCTTTGAATGCTCGCTGAAACTTCATTCGCTGTCAAATGGATTGGACTTTTCATTGCCGTCAATGGCAGACAAAATTTAAGATTCAGTATTTTATTAATGCGTCAGTATGCTTTTTAGGATGCGATTGATCTATTGCCCTGCTACTCTTTTTTTTTTTTAAATCTATCCAGCTATTGTTACCAATGGCATACCTATCAACTTATACGTTTTTCCCGTATTATATATGTTTTCACTATATAAATATAGCGCGTCAGGAAGCAATGTACCCAGACAGTCAATCTGAAAGGGCCATACACCGACATCTACAGAATCTTGAATTTAGTGCAAACTGATTGGGCACCCCGTCAACTTTGGAGAAAATGTTAGACTTTTAAGTGCGCCATATGTGCGACATTGCATTTTTACGTTTTTTTTTTAAATCGCTTAATAAAGGCAATTGCAATCAGGAATAAGTGGAGCAATTGGGCGAGCTTGACAGGTATGCAATGATGAGCAAAAATCCTACCTGGTAGAGGAATTTCCCTCTGTAGCGATAAAGATTTTCATCATTCCAGAGTCGGGGGGAAGGTGAGGGGGAGTTTGGGGCGGTGGTTTATGTAAAGAAAACAATCTTGTCATGCGCTACACAGCGCAACAGCATAGGGAGGGAGGGTGTTTGTTTAAAATAACCAATTTGGCGGACCCGCCGCCGTTAACGAGTCAACGGTGCCATTTTATTTTAGTGCGCGTGTTAGCATCACATGGGAACCGACCGTAATCTCTGTCGAACATTAACGCGGAAGATAAGCGTGTAAAAACGAGCCAAGTGCGATATCTTTTATGAGGTTTTATTGGTCCCAGGTGACTCGTCCTCGACTCTTCTCACGCTCGGCCTAAACGACGGGGATGCTGTGAGTCTGCCTGACTAAAATCCTTGTTTTTGTTTTATTCCGCCAGCGTGCGACTGTCACTCGGTGGGCTCCATGGCGGTGCACAGCAGCGACGCACTCTGCGACCCGGCTGACGGCGACTGCATCTGCAAGCCGGGCGTAGGGGGGGCGCGCTGCGACCGATGCATGGTGGGCTACTGGGGCTTCGGCGAGTACGGGTGCCGGCCGTGCGACTGTGCCGGAGACTGCGACCCCTTCACGGGCGACTGCGCTGTCGGGTAATGACTTCATAATCCAGTTAAGAAGTCAACAATTTCAATGTAAAACGGCACCTACAAATGCCTGAGTTTCATTTCTTCATGAAACTATACTTATTGATTACCCCGGGTGCCTTACAACCGTGTGTCTTGCGGCAGGTCGGACTTGTACAACTTGGAGGGAAACTCCAGCCAAGCCGTCAGCATCTTCAGAGCAGACGAGCTGCTCTCCGCTCTTCACTACTCAGGTGCGTGAGCTCGTCCCGGCGCGTGGAAAATGAGCATAAGTCAAACCCCGACGCCACGTTTGCCCCACCCCTGCAGAAAAGTGCGAGTGCAAAGAGCAGCCGCTGACCAACAGTAAACTCTTCTGCACCATGAACTACGCTTACGGTAAGCGCCCGGACGCCGCGAAAAGCGAGTCGGGTTCTGACGGCGACCTTTGCAGTGCTGAAGGCCAAGGTGCTGTCGGCCCACGACAAGGGCTCGCACGCAGAGGTGGAGGTGAAGGTCCAGAAGGTCCTGAGTCAGAAGGTGAAGCTGCAGCGGGGGCACGTGACTTTATACCCGGAGTCGTGGACGGCCAGGGGGTGCACGTGCCCCATCCTCAACCCAGGTCAGTTCTCCCGCATGCTGTTAGTCAAGTGTGGCCGCGTCGTCCTTTTGATGAGTTGATGATTAAATGTCATATGCCTCTTGATTACAGGCTGCACTTTACCATCGTGAATTTGAGCTCACGGGAATTATTGATCAAGGGTTAGGCCATAAAAGTAGAAACTCCACACAAACGCTCTGCTTTTAAATAAACAAGGCTTTGGCTTTCACTCATGCTTAGCCTTTTAAAAAATAGGGATTCAAATGAACCAGCATAAATTCTAATCACAAATACGGTTAAGTATAATAAATTAAAATTAAGTGTAGTATGCGTGAATCAATGAATTTATTTGATATATTTATTTCAAAGCAATTCACCCCGCCATCCCTTGCGAGGATGAACGGAAAATGGATAAAATCATATTCATTCTATTTATTCATTCATTTTAGCCTTACAAAGCTTGCGTTGTGTTTACATGTATACATAACATTTAATTACTTATGTGAGTTGTTGTCTTTACAGTGACTTTATTTTATGTAGGTATATCATACCCCATTTTTTTAAGGTTTTCATGTGTTTGAAAACACAGCTTTGTATTTTTTTTAAACCTATTTTTTTATCTGGAAGGTAAACATCAGAAATGAGACCTTTATTTAGCTTTTTTTTTTTCGCGGAATGAATTGTTTTTGTTTCATCTGCCTTGTTTGAAAATAGCTGACTTTGCACTGGCTTTGCGCCTCAGGTGCCGAGTACCTGGTGGCGGGGCACGCCGACAGGAGGCGTGGCCACCTGCTGGTCAACATGAAGAGCTTCGTCAAGCCGTGGACGTCCAGCCTGGGCCGCAAAGTGCTGGCGCTGCTCAAGAAGGACTGCAACTGGTAGACTCGGACGCCGCAGCAGCGACATTTTTCCCCACCGCCGTCCTCCACGTGGCCCGGGATGCTAATTTTGCGCTGGTTTGTTACCCGCATTGACTGAGGAATACGTCTGTGCGCACTTTAACCAGCCACACGGACTGGAACGAAATATGGACGCAAAAAGACGGTGAAAGAAGAAGCCATACGAGTGTGGAAACGGCCAGCCACGGCCCCCGAACGTGAATGTATTTGCCCCAGCGAGCGCCAGAAGAATCCAATGAGGAGGTCGAGCTCATTGATGGCAATAGACGTCCGATCCACTCGGCTCTCACCCAAAGCGGATCGACATCTGTCGCCGTCAGCGCCACTCAAACATTTGCCGCTTCCTATTTGTACAGTGTTATTTGTATATCAATTTAAATATTATTGTCATGTTTTCCAGCTTTACGCTTTTTTTGTAGCACCCGACCGTCTTCTGTCCCGGCGGCTTTTTTGCCCCCAATGCAAGGATAATACAATTATCAACGCACAGTGACTTTTTCTGTGTTTTGTTGACCTGCCCTGCCTGCGGGCCTTGTTTTCACGCCTTCTTAATCTTGTTTTGAGCATTCGCCACGCAGGCCTTGACATTCTTGGCCAGGATTTGTGGAAAATGTCCTTATCGCACACGGCTTTCCCCGCTGCCCTGATTCGCCTTCGCACGGCGCCGTGGAATGTCGACTGGCGGCGACAATCGGGCCGGCCTAGAGCTGCTGACGCAGTCTCACCTTGGACCAGTGGGATCACCTGTCAAGACCGTTGGAGGTGAGCTCATTTCGGGGGCGGCGTTTGGGATTCTTCTATCATGTTTCATGCTAAATGCCAATGTGTCATTTTGGTATCTTTGCATAATTTCTTTTTGTGGGCAATTGACCCGCTGACCTCAGGTTTGACACCTGTGGTTTAGAAATTCATTCATTTTGTGAACTGCTTATCCTCAAGAGGGATGCAGGGGGTGCTGGAGCCCATCACAGCTGACTTCGAGCACCAGGCAGTGGACAGACACCCTGAATTGGTGGCCAGCCAATCCCTGGGCACGATGAGACAAAGGACAACCGATCATAGCTAGGGGCAATTTAGAGTGTTCAACAAGCTAGCTTACCATCCATGGTTTTGGACTGGGAGGAAACCAGAGTACCCAGAGAAAACCAATGCAAGTTGGGGAGAACATGCAAACTTCACTGGAGGACCGACCTGGGATCGAATACACGAACTGCGAAGCCGAGGCGCTAACCACTGCGACAGACCCTCGAATAGATTGGACGTCGATAGCCGTCGACGGTAGCCAACGAGTTAACTTGAGGATGTCCCCCGAGGCGAGGACAAGAAGTGTCTTTCCCTTTCAGCAGACGTGGGAAAGTGTCGGCCGGTCGGCCGGCTGGCCGCCGAGCTATTCGGCCGCCGTGTCCGTTGTCCACGGCCGCTGTTATTGGGACGCGGGCAGTGCGCGTGTGTGCATCCCTGAAAAGGCGCACAATGGCCCGCTTGTGCTGCCGCAGAAGCCAGCCAGTTTATGGCCTTTTGTCCCGTCCGCATTCTTGCGCTGCCATTGGCCCTGACGCAGCTCCCCGCAGACATGCGGGGGGATGCGTGCACCCTTCCCCATTCCCTTATGAAACCGGGCCAAGAAAAAAGTGGACATCTCGCAACGGTTGTCTATTTTTCAGAATTCTGCTAGAGGGGGAATATGCTTCATTTCAGAGTTTTGGGACCCAAAAAATGGACTGAATTTGGGGAATAATGGTCAAATTGTCATTTAAAAAGGGAGTTTAGTAATCCCTCGCTCAATGTTGGTGGCTTCGGTGCATCGTGGTATTTTCCACAAGTATTCAAATTCAAAAAATGTACAGAAAGTTTCAAAATCTGCGCTGGGTGCAGGGACTGCCCACTCAACCCAATCTTGCAAGCGTGACGCGTGGAAGAAGGCGGTGGGCTCATTGCAGCTTTGTTTGGATGGATTTCACACATGACAAGATGATGACAACATGGTCAGAGCCATTGAATTTGGCAGTCGTGTTGAGGCCATCACGTCGTTGGACAGAACCAAATAGCAACCACATAGATTAGATTGAAATAATACATTCCAGTATTAAACTATGTAACGTTTAATATAGACTTCATATTGTATAGACGTGAGGCCATGTACGTATGGTAGAAATCAGTGGCGGTCGGTGCATTTTCTGGTAGCGCCTTCAACGCATCAATCCAACCCTCAAAAACTATTTTATGGCTATAAAGCCGCTACTGCAGCTACAGCTGCGACACGTAAAAAATAATCAATAAATTAATGCACAAAAATGGGGTAAAATCCACTTCCTGGCAGCATTTCATGATTAAATACAAATACTGGAGCTTTTCAGACATTAAAACCAGGCCAGGGGGGTGATTTTCCCAGGAAAAGAGCGATGAACGTCAATGGCGTACGGGCAAACATTGCCCGAAAATGGGGTAAAATCCAGCCGAAAACAGCATGTATTGATTAAATACAAATACTATTGGAGCTTTTTAGACATCAGAACCGGGGCCCGGAGTATCATTTCCCCGGTAAAAAGACAGTGATGAACGTCGATAAGTCCATACGTGAAATGACAAAAAACGCACTAAAATTAGGTAAAATCCACTTCCTAGCATCATTTATTGATTGAATACAAATACTGGAGCTTTTGAGACATTACAACCAGGCCAGGGGGGTTATTTTTCCCGGGAAAAGACAGCGATGGACGTCAATGGCGAAACGCCAAAAATTAAACTGGGGTAAAATGGGGTAAAATCCACTTCCTAGCAGTATTTTGTGATTAAATACAAACACTGGAGCTTTTCAGATATCAGAACCGGGCCCACAATTTAAATATTATTTAGGAATAAAGCCATATTATACTCACCAAAAATTCTTTTTAACTGTACACAATATCCATCCTCCTTTCTTTCTTCCTTCTTTCCTATCGCCATCGAAGCTAATGATGAAAGTCGAGCCTGTCCTGTCATATTTCCGGCATAGTCCGTTTTGAAAATGGCTTTAAATCAACACAACAATATATTTGATGGTGCAGCTAAGTTAGCACACTGAAAGTGGCGCGCACACACCATTTTCCCGGCTGTAACAGGCTTGCTAGCTTTGGAGTTGACCGCCCTTTCTTAATGATGTCCATTTTTTTCTGGAAAAGTCCGTCTGGAAAATAGCTTTGTGAGCAAACAGAATCCATTTGTTTTTGCTTCTGTCGGCCATTGTGTTTTTGTACGTCCTTGTGGGAGGATTGTTTACTTTGGATTATGTCGTCTTTTCGTCGGAGTGCGTATTTGTCATCCCAGGTTAAGTTTGTTTTTTTGTTAATTTTACCCAGATTTAAATTTTTAAATTTGTTATGTTATTTTTTTCATTACAGATTCTAGCAATGGTGTATTCGCTTTTAGGAAAGTAAAGACCGACCAATTTACAAGCGTACATTCAACAAAAAATATATACACCATAATCCGGCATAAAATAATTTCTTTAAAAGAAAAGAATGTTCAGCACTACAAATGGACAAAAATAGTCACTTTTCACTATGCGCTAACCTCAACTATTTCTCCATGGACCTGGCTTATCTGGTCATGTGCTGGGAATTATCCCGTCGCTGAAGATTGTGAATATGGGGAAAACACCTCGGAAGTTAGAATCTTAGAATATCATCTCTGGCACCCCCTTTTCCTCTTTACACAGCTCGACTTAATTACCGCTAAACACATGCTCGCACATCCATACGCATGCACACACACGCGCATCAGGAATGCTTTAGACTTTAGAGCAAGCCGAAACAGGGAGGGTTGACATCGGCGTCGATCACCGATTATTATTACCCGAGGCCTGACGTCATCCAAAATAAACATGAACAAATTTAAACTGCATTTGGCAATACGTGATAAACCTTAAAGGCCCCATATCATGTGTGACGGTGCTTTACTGAATTTGATAGTTGGGACTTCACTGAGTCACGACTCAGTCCTTTTCTTTGGAAAATAAACCAAAAAGTGCATAATTCAAGTTTTGCCGGACTACTCCATCCTTTTAGTAGTTTTTGTCGAAGGAATTGGACACATGCAACGAGTAGCAGCCAGTAAGTAGTCTATGCTGTTGTTTTAAACTAAATATTTTCCTCAAGGCTGCTTTGACCAAGTGACAAATGACATGTGGCCAATGAGTTGGGTTGTCTTTTGAGCTAAACTGCAGTAAAATATACTGGTGTTAGGTGGTTAGGATATGGGCTAACTACCCGTAGTCAACATTTGCATTAGAACCAAAACAAATGAAAAGGTGCGTCAAAATCCACCATGTGGGTACATTGTTTGCTGACGCGCCATATTTATGTAGTGAAAAGGGCGGAAGTGTGAAAGGTGAATGCGGTGTCGACGTTCATGATTTATTAAAGAGGGCCAAAGTTTAGAAGTGTCATTCATGTGTGGACTTTATGGTACTACTTGTATAATGACAATAAAGCGATTCAATTCAATTAGCCATCTTGTCCACTAGGTAGCGCCATAACGACTTGGAAAGTCCAACAACGTCAATGCGGGTGGTCATTGACATCTGAGCATTTTGACATTCAAATTCAGATTTCTTTCTCTCTAACAAGTTTTGGTCTAATTCCAATCATAAAATAAATAATCAAACAGCGATCATTCTTTTTCTAACAAATTGACCATGTCGAAGGTGTTTGCGGTGTGATACACAGTCACGTCCTTAGTGTTGCCAGTCATAAACATCCAGTCCATTTGGACTGTCAACATTTGACTGTCTGAGAGAAGTGCCAAGTTTGCATTTAATCGGTCGTTAAGGCCGCACAAAAATGTGTTTGTGAGAAGGGGGGGGGAGGGAAAGAAGAAGAATCGGCAGCCGACATGTACCGACACGAAGGCCCGCCAAACAACCAGCCAGAAAAACATTACAAGCGATTGACTTGGCACATGAAGACATACCTTAACCTGACTCACACAAACACATCTGGGGGCGTGCACGTTCTGGATCAAGGCCCAAATTAAAAAGTACAAGTAGTGACAGTGTCCAATCCATAACACACACACACAAACACAAGCATGTCTACAGCAGGTTGTTTTTCATGTTTTGGGCACAACACTGATACCATCACCAGCAGTGGCCCGCATTGGGCCTGCACTACATTTGAGCTGCCACACCTGGATCACCGCCCGCATAAAAATATGTCCTGATAACATCCACGCATGCTGTGATCCAGAAAACTGTTTTATTAGAAGTAAACATTGAGTTCAAGGTACAAAGATTGTTTATTCGTTCCATTTGGTTAGCTAGTTTTGATGTACATTGGAGAGAATCAAAGTAACCCATAGGGTTGTTTTTGCCTTTGCTTGTTTTCACTACTGCTTTTCCCAGTAAAATTGTATACGTACAATACAATGAAGCATTCTTTGCGTTTCAAATGTTAAACTTTTAATGGAGTCAGATGACCTGGAATAAAGGTGAGTTGATGTAAAATACTAAGTAAAAATGTTACTCAATATTTGGTAAAAAATTTACACACTGTTTTATAGCATTGAGACCATGGGCATTGAGTTGGGAGGACAAACCACCTCGTGGAGCGCGGTAAGCAAGCCACCATCTTTTTCCACATTCAATATGGCGGGACAATATGGGCTTGGTTACGCCAATGTCGACACATCTGCGTAAATTATGCACATGCGCAGTATTTCACCCTTTTGAACAGTGTTTTTATGCTGACGGACGACTAGCACGAGGTAAGGCGTAGAGCAATTTACTGGGCTAAGTGCTTTTTTATCACGCTACTGGGAGATTTTTAGGACTCAATTGAGCTACAAACGCCAACAAATCTGTTAGTTTAATGCCAGGTTGAACACATCGTCGACAATTTAAGTTTGGGCTCCTTTTCCCCACCGTCTGTGTGCCGTATGTGACTAGTTAGCATTAGCGTCACGATGACGCTTCCTATTTCACTTACAAAGTATGTTGTCCCTTTTCTCTCCCTTATTGAGTCGTGTAGACTTAATTTAATCAAACAAAGCCGAGCTATCAACGGACAGTTTTCTGGGTAAAGGCTCACTCAAAAATGACATCCAGAGGCACGAATTAGTTCCTGGTGTGTTGTATGTAATGAAAGTTTTCACTGCGAGTGCTAGACACCCGTTTCCAATTTGTAAAAAAAAATAATGTATACAAAAATTGTTAAGCCAACTGTCTTCTAGCTGTTAACATCAGTCTGTATACTTTCTAATCGCCTTGTCTGGAAAAGGGAAATAGCACAGAGCACTCACTAACTTAATTTCATTCTTTATCTTGTTCGTTTATTACATTTCTGGTAAGATTTCTCTTTCCTTTAATAATTGTTTGGGAACTCCCAAATAGATTGGTTAAATCAAGTTTTCCCTGTTTAGCATCAAGATGCAGCTCTCCCCGCGTGCCCAGATAACTCACACCCATGAGGTTACAGGAGAGAAGACTGTGCCAGATCAAGGTAAAACTAGTTCAAAAAAAACACCTAAGCCTATCTATTGAATATCCAGTCTCTATATATGATAACTTTTGCTTTTGCTCATTGCAAGTTTTCCCTGTTTAGCTAACATCAAGATGCAGCTCTTCCTGGGTGCCTAGAACACTCATCACACCCTTGAGGTTACAGGAGAGGAGATTGGGCCAGATCAAGGTAAAACTAGTTTTAAAAAAAAACACCTAAGCCCATCTATTGAATCTTCAGTCTCTATTTATGCTAACTTTTGCTTTTTTGTTTGCATGCAACAGGACCGTGTGATCTTCCTCGGATGTTGCCCCTCTTGCATCGTGTGGTGTCTCTGAACTCTGGGGAATGCTGGCAGGCTTCTGGGAGGTTAATGTATTTCTTTATTGTAGAATATCCAAGTATTGATCCAAATTAAATAAAATCTTAAAACATCACATACATACATACACACACATACATACTACATACACACACTACATACACACACATACATACTACATACGCACACAAAATCCCAAGAAAAAGTTGACCACGGTCATTTTTGCAAGAAAATAGCCTTCAATCATTTAGGAAGTTTAGACAAGTTCCGGTGCCGTCTATGTACTGTAATTTGTAAAATTATATACACGTTGTCCTCCAGTGGTCAAACATATTTACTGCAAATTGTTTGGACTGATACTCCAGTATATTTTGGATTGCACAAAAAAACGTCTTGTACTACACAATACTAGCCTATAGAGGTCGTTCAAGGCTTTCCTTCCATTTTTTTCAATGTGCTGCGTAAGGTAATGTAGGTTCACAACTCATTTCAAAAGAATTCATTAAATGCATCTTGATTTGTAATTTATGTGATTTTTTAAAAATAAGCTGTTAGTCAGTGATTCTTTTTTTATGGAGAGAGGGATATTTTGTTCATTCATTCATTTTCTGAACCGCTTATCCTCACAGATTTAGTCCAAAAAGTATGGTCCATATTTAAGTTTCTGTTTTCCGATTTGAGCTTCTTTTCAAATCTTTGCGATCTTTAACACTCTTTCACGTTGTACAGTTTGTGATGCCCCATTGTTTGCATTCTCGTTACCCCTGAGACGCAAGGCATTATGGGATTGAGCAAGTAGTCAATGAACCCATATTCTAGCCCCATTAGATGAAATTTGCCAGGGATGTTTAGGGGGCTAAATGAATATTTTAGGGGGGCTGAAGACCCCCTAAAACAGGCCTAATCAAGCTCTAGAAATTGACCACCAAGACAACCTTACGCTAATGAATTTGCCTCCAGCTCGATTCATCAGCGTGCTCGCGGGATGCGCAGCAGGTCAGGGGAGATGAAGAGCATGCCTCCCATCAGCCACCTGTTGTGGCATTGACCGGTGAGGACCAGGCGTTCTCTGGAACGCGTGCTTAATGTGTGCTGTCTGTTTGGGACATTTTTCTTCTGCTCCCTTCCCATACCAAGCCTTCACCTTGGAGCCAGAGTGACAGATTGTACGCGGCGGTGGGCGGAGGTCTGACAGTATAGACTGACTGCCTCCATGGTCTCCATGGCGACCGGACGGCACAAAGCCACGTCCCGAAAGATGCTCGGGAAGGGTCCGGCACGGCTTCCGAGAGCGATTGGAAATGGTGCTATACTTCTGGGCGAGGTTTGCCTAAATGATTTTGAGATTTAACTCAGACGTCCAATCCGTTATGACCGGGAGTGGCCAAAACGACGTAGCGGCCTAGAGCGGACCTTCTGGTTTTGAGTTTGCCCCCAATGCAAAGAAAATAGTTGGGTTTGCTAACAAAAGCTAGCGACACACTGAGTACTGAAGAGCAACTTTAATATGCTTAGCACAATGACAGAGCGGTGGGACAAGATTGGCAAATTGAACTAGCTAATTCCGCTAAAAGGTCTTAGCGTTCGGTCTCGGTCATTTCCAGGAGCCGGACTTCCCCTTTGCGCTGCGAGAGGTTTTGGACACCTTGGAGCCCCGCTGGTGATCGCTGACACGGTTTCGCAGCACGTAGATTTCGTACTTCTGCCGTTTGAGCTTTTCGGCCAAGTCGAATTTGTCGGCGTGGAGGAGGCGCAGCCGCTCCCGCAGCTCCAGCGCCTTCTCGGACAGCTTCTCCCGACCGAGGTGGTCCACGTTGAGTGGCTTGCGGCGCTCCAGCAGGGCCTTTTTCTTTTCCTCGCGCGCCGTCAGCTTCTTGCTCTTCTTCTGCTCTGCCTTCTGCAGGTAGCCCCCGAAAGACTTGTTGGTGAAGATCTTCTTTTTCTTGGCCTCCTCCTCGGCGCGCATTTTGGCCGCCTCCTCCTCGCGCCGGAGCCGCTCTTCGGTCAAACGGGCCTGGCGCTCGCGCTCTCGCTCGGCCCGCTCCCGCTGCTGCTCGGCTCGGTCCGAGCGCCGGCGCTCGATGCGGTTGCGCAGGGCCAGCAGCTCCTCTTCCTCCTTCTGCCGGGTGGAGAAGTGGAGCTCGATGAGGCCCCGCAGATCGCCGAAGTCCTTCTCTAGGCGTTTGCGGTGGAGGTCGTCGAAATCCACCTTCTCGCCCTCTGGCAGCTTGGGCGGGGCTATGTTGGGCACATACGTGGTTTTGGGTCGCGGTCTGGAGCCTTCCTCGTGCTCCCGTTTGTCATCGTCTCCCACTTCTTCATCTTGGAACTCTTTCGCTTCTTCCTCATATTCTTCTTGTTCCTCTGGGATGTCCTCCATGTCTGACATTTCCAGGAAGTCAAAGAACCATCGACGCGGGCCGCCGTCTGAAGACTGATCGCCGGGTCGGGCTTTTAACGCTTTGCCGGGATCACGTGACGCAGCAGAATTCTTGTCAGGGGAGGTCCCGAGACAGATACGAGTGTCTATTTTTTTCCCCGCCTTTCCCGAAGATCCCCTGGCTAGGGTCCGACCCCACTGTGCTTCTCATTCCTTTGTCGGGACGGCAATAGAGCCTATTTCGGAGGCGCGACAGATGCGCTAAACAGCCAATAATATTAAAGCGTGTGGAAGGCTGTTAAGCCATGCCAGCGCTTGTAATGCCAAATAACATATGGTCAACCCATATAAACACTGAAGCCATTTGGCGGCCGCTGACGGCGTTGGATGCCTAAAGTCTGATATAGGCGAGGACAGGGCGAAGTGGAAAAGGGCCAAAATGTAGTAGTAGTAGTAGTCTCCGATTTTTTTTGCGCCAAATTTGAGCTGAATTTTCTTTGAGTCCAAAACATGGCGGGCTACCCAAAATGATCGGTACACGGTCGATTGGTCGCCGGTCTTTTGGTCGCCGATCTTTTGCTTGCCGGTCTTTTGGTCGCCCGGAAGGTGAGTGATAATTACCATTTAAATCATTGCTCAAATTCCCTAAATACAAACTCTTATACACTCACACGTCGGCTCAGTGAAACTGCTCATGGCCATTGTTGGCTTTTATTGATGCGTAGACGTGTTGTTTTACCTTGTTTTGTCGCCGGTCTTTTGGTCGTCGGTCTTTTGGTCGCCAGTCTTTTGGTCGCCCGTTGTTGCGGTCAGGGCGACCAAAAGACCGCGACCAAAAGACCGCGACCAAAAGACCGCGACCAAAAGACCGCGACCAAAAGACCGCGACCAAAAGACCGCGACCAAAAGACCGGCGACCAAAAGACAGCGACCATAAGACCGGCGACCAATCGACCGCACACACAATGATCAGGCAATCACTACCGGTCCAAATGATTGTGCGTATATCGCTGTCAACGAGTTCAGTTTGTGTTGATGAAGCCTAAGGCAAATCACGGTGGAATAATTCACCGCGATCTTAACCTTCCTTTATTTACGCCAGCTGTCCACAACTGGCCATTCATCCTTCCGTACGGACGTCCATTCGTCTGTCAACGTTTGCACGTCTCTGTCGCCACTTTGGAATGGAATTAAAATGCGCCCTCCATGGAGAAGGTTAGCCTGAGAAATAGCCCCGGCGCGACAACATTTAAAGGGTTCACTTTCAGCCGTCGGGTAAGGTCGTTTTTTGTTTTTTTTTTAACCCGGCGGATGGCTTTCATAGCTGAAGCTTCTGCAAGCGACTACTTTTTACGGGAAGATTCGCGGCGACCTCTCGAGAGCTGGATGTCAGACAAAGAGTGACAAAAGGGCAAAAGGACTCGGGCCTCGCGGGTTATTTGTGGAAAAGGACAAAAGGCACTTTTAAGAAGGATGATCTTACTAAGTGACAACAGGAACAGGTGCTCGCTCTTTATGGTGGCCGAGAATCCCAATCAAAATACTCCCTTTGCGATTGCTGCGTTCCATGAGAAGTCATAATGTGCGGACAAACTGGGCATTCAGCCAGACTCTGAATCACAATGTAAACATAAGCTAAATGAGTATCTATGTATGTATATATGTACTATACAACGGTGACAAAGACGAAACGACATACCGCAAGACAATGCGGCAGATTCGGTAATTTATTTCAAAATAGAGAAAACTGAAGAGATAAAACGCTAAACAAAATTTATTTTGACGTCTATGAATGTAAATTCAAGAAGAAGAAAAAACTATTTTGCATAAAATATGAAAAAACTCACTTTTGCCTGCCATTGCTCGCTCAGGGTGCTGCCATCTTACCTAGGATGACAAACTAGATTGCTACAGATACACTTCCTGGTTACACTGCTCACGTGACTTCCTTTTTCAATTTGTCCACGTGCAAGCAACACCCTTTCGGAATATGCAATGGCATGTGCAATCCAGCAGACGATCCTTTCGATTCATACAGTATCTAGAAAATACCGATGATTTTTCTTAAGATTTTCCCTTCAAAGTAACACATTTGTAGTCAAATTCAACGATTTTAAGGGAATTTAAAGGGTACAGCTCATACGCGGAGGCGGTTAATATGCGAGAAAAAAACAATAGTTCCAGAACTTGTTTCGTAACTGTGTAACGGGTGCGCGCGGGTAATGCTATGCTCGCATCGGTTGACGTTTATTTTACAATATGCAGCTGAATTGGAGCCATCATTCACTTTAATGAAGGTTCCATAAAATTGCACATTACGACCTTGATGACATAACGTAACTGTCCACTCCGTTATCCCCCAAACGCCAATTGTCCTCAGAATCGGAGCGCCGGCTACCGACTCGCCATTAGCGACGTGACTTTTGACCTGCTGCTTGTGCGATGGACAGCGTCCGCGTAATGAGAAAAACTGGATGGTGCAAATCCCCCCATTTTATGCCTTTTATGAATATTTACACTATTATTTTTCAAAAAGTACTGGATGTACATTGTCAAGAAACAAGACAAGAAAAGTACATGAACCCTTTGGAATTTCTGGTATTTCCGTATCCCAGAATAATAATAATTATTATATTTGGCATAACGTGTGGGTAAAAGTTCGCAAAAGAACACCTTTATGTTCAACAGCGTTCTGGGACAACATTCTTTGGACAGATGAAAAAATAATGGAGTTATTTGGATGGAACATACATATGTGTGTAGGAAAAGTGGCACAGCACACCAGCATTAAAACATAAGCCCAACTTTAAAATATGGTGAAGGAAGCATCATGGTTTGGGGTTGTTTTGCAGCCTCAGGGCCTGGACGGATTACCGTCATCAATGAAAAAATGGTCTCCAAAATGGAGCAAGCTATTTAGCGGAAGAACATAAGACCATTGGTCCACCAGCTGAAGCTCAAACAAGGATTGCTGATGAACCCCAAACATATAAATAAATCAACAATTTATATATATTGCAGCAGCATTTTTTGGAAATTCAAGAAGAAAACTCTGGAAAACGGTGACTAATGCTGCAGCTGGATTGTTAACGTTAGCCCAGGGATAAAGCCTGCCTGTCTGCCTTTTAAAGTCAAATTACAATTATTAGCGAACCGGGTAATTAGGACATCCTAAGTAGGCTTCTACAAGGGTTCGTTGACATTGGAATCGTCTCCTATTTGTGCACATCTATGCCGATATTAAAAGTCTCAATTTAAAAATCTAGTGCTCGATCATTTGTGTTTTCTTCCTGCGTGGCCCTTAAAAGGATGGATTTGTTTTTCATTTATCCATCTTAAAAGCATGTGTACGTTCTTGCGACATTTAACAGTGCGGTAATGCAAACCATGAACATGATAATAAAACCATATCCTTGTTCATTTTTTTTCCGTCAGATGCAAACAAAAGGGGGTGACGAAAACAGACAATACTTTTTTCTATTTTACTCGTGAGGCTGCAAACGGTTTTCGGAATGAGACGTGCTCAAAACAACACCAAAAAAAGCCTCGATCATTTGCACATGATGTCGCTTTATTTGGTTAAAACGCCTATGAAATTGACACAATAATGATATTCAAAATTTGGACTTTGAATTACAAAAGTTATCACAACTGTTCAATACATGACGTGACGTCGTTTGTACAGAACCCAAGAGGAACGTGACTCCACTGTCACCAAACAATACAAATACATAGACTTTTTATTATCTACCAGCACGATAACATTTTTCCTTTCATAAAACATGAGGCATGCTACAAAGAAAATATTGAGTTTTACCAAGAACGGCAGTGCAGAAGAAAGCGTCCTTGTACCATGTGCTTGTAATACTTTCATAACAGTACATAGCCTTTTTTATTGTTAAAACTGACAAGACACTTATTGTAGATGCATCAACACTTGTATGGCTTTGTGTGAAAATGTACATATTCATTTCGTTTCCAAACTAAAAGAAGACGAAAATGTTACTATTTTTGATTATTTCTGCAATTGGAAAAATTCTAACCAAACTAAAAAAAAAAAGTGAATGGATATATTTGTGAAGCTAGCAATCTAGCTCAGTGCTATTTTGTTAGCACCGCATTGCTCCACACGAGGGAGTCGCAAAAGTTAGTTGAAACCGACGACAAATGGCACAAGTTGATCAAAACGAAAAACAAAGACACCAATCTTGAATACTATCCTAACCATCATTAGTGAAGCAACCTGGACCAAAAACGTTGGATGCAGTCATTGTTTTTTGTAACTTTTTTTTTGTCCGGTAGGTTTTTTTTGCACGTTAGACTGATAAACATTGCCTATTCAATAAACTCTTTAAATTTCATCCACAATGAAACATCCATTGATAATTGACTTTACTGTACACCTGTATTATTTACTATATAGACTTTTTATTCGAATGTGCAACCACAGCACAACAGTAGTTTGACATTGATCATAATCTCAGTATTTAAATACAGGAAAAAGCCGTTACGTTACATGTAGTAAATCATGTTTTTTCCTTTTTCTATACATACGGTATGTCTGCTACATTTAACTGCCATATTTGCGCTAAGTATTTCAATATGGGATCTGCTTTTGTTGACTGATGCATACTCTGAGATATTAACCCAGCCCTTGTGCATTCAGTTTTTGCTAAAATATTCATACCCTGTCAAATTTCCAGGGGTGTCAAAAGTGCGACCCGCGGGCCAGAAGTGGCCCGGTAGCGGGTCCGATACGCCCGGCTGGTTTGTTCCGACGGACACTTTGTAGCTCAGTCTTACTGTACAGATATGATTAAATGCTTTAATTTTTTTTTTTTCGGCATGGGCGCCGCAAAACCAGATGTTTCCAACTTGACGTATTGGTATTGGTGCTACCTTATGGCGTCAGGGGAGGTTTGGGTGACGTACACGAGACTTGACTCTCGAAGCTCGCACCCCTTCCGGGCCACTAAAGGATACAGTAACGCCAAACACAGTCTACGGTTTAGATCCAATTCATTTATAAACTATTGAACGTTCACGGGACGTCCGATCCTTTTCGACCGAGAGGGGCGGACCGACGGATGTGGAAACGGATTGGACGTCCGGCGTCGTCGACGGCGGCCGATGAGTTCGACGAGCGCCCCGTCAAGGGTTAAAGCCTACCTCTCCCAGAGCGTGCCAGTGGGTAATGGGCTTCCGTGGGTAAGCCAGCATCTCGTTCCAGTGATCCCGTCCGAGGCCCTCGGCGTCCGGCCCGGCGCGACAAACGCCAATCACCTCGTTATGTCCCACCCTGTCGGCGAAATGCGTTTGCCGCGGGATCGAAAGTCGCCGCGCACGTAGACGCGGTGGTCGTAGGCTCACCGATCGTAATCCATGACCAGGATGGAGAGGCTGACTTGTTCCACGTTTTCCGGGGGTATGTCAAAGATGATGGCCTCGTTGTACACGGGGTTGAGTGTGCTTTTCTTGATGCTTGTTTTCCTCTTCTTCAGCCTGCGTCCCTCACAGATCAGGTGGACTTTTACATACGGATCTGAAAGACCAAGCGGTCGGCGTGTTTTCCATAACTGTTGTGTATTTTAGCGTCTATCTTCCAAGTTGGCGATTTGAAGTGGCGACCTGCTGCCGATTTGCTACCCTGTGAGCGAGTGCCTTTTGATGGGCGGCCATACCTGAGGAGCCTGTGATGTCCATGGCTTTGAGGTTTCGGCATTTGATGACCGTCAGAGTCATCCTCCCCGCCGTGGGGAGGTAGCACAGCGAGTACATGATCTCCCCTAAATCAACAGTCTCCTAATGGGAGAGAACGAAGACTTGGTTATGAAACGAGTGATCGTAGCGGGTAGACAGTCATCTAGACTTGATGATGTAACTTTTCAAACTCAAAAAGACATTTTTATCCAGTGGAGACCGCTGCGAGTGTAGCGGTGTGACAGAATCAGAGTTTATAGCGAGATGGAAAGGGCAAAATAACGAGGCTTTTGCATCGCTTGGGCAAAATAATGAGATTTTGCATCGCTTGTATTAATAGTGCTGCTCCCAAAGACATTGATTTCATTCTTGGAGTAAAATGGTTTAACATGCCTTGCCTTTCTAAGTGTCAGTTGTTTGGATCATCAAATGTTTTAGGTTTTGTGATTGTGGGCTTTGTTGCTATAATTGCATTCATAAAAAAGAGTTTTTTGAAACGTGGGCGTGATTCAGCGTATATAATGTCTTTCAATTACCCCTTGTGAAGGATGTCTGGGACCCACTTCACAGCAGCTATAAATAATTGTTTTTATTCACTCGCCAGGAGATTGACCATTCTCCCCAGGAATCTGCGATTGCGTGATTCAAAGAAGATTTTGAGGAACAAAGGGTTACATTTTAACGAATGTTAGTTGTTGCGGTTAAGACCTTAAATTTATTTTTATTTTTCAGCAGTAAAGTAGCAAATAGATTAGTTGGGTTTGTTTTATTCAATGGATTGGTTTGCACTCTCCAAGTTCTCGCTGCATGGTGTAGACCTGTGTTTTCAATATCTACACCAAACAGAATTGGGAAAACTTGCTTCGGAATTGTTCTTTTATTGTTGTCGTTTGTTTTATCGCTCAGGGAAAATTAAGTTCAAGATGTGGAATTAGGTTTGCTCTCCACAGAACAGGATTGTCGAGGCTTTTTTTTTCTCCCAGAGGGACAAAATAACTCACCGTGGTGGCGGCATGGATATCTTTCCAGACCACTGCCTCGCGAGAAAGGTCAGAGAGCTCGAAAAGGTTGTCCACCACCACTTGGCCGATCATGTCGTGGCTCGTGAAACGGTCAAAGTCGTAGATGCTCAGGTGCAGCTTGCGATTGCAGAGCTCGTCGTAACCCACGGGGAAGCGGAAGCTTTCATCAAAGGTGGGATTGAGGTTTTTGCGCTGGACCCGCGTCTGGAACTTTTTCTTCCTCTCAGGCAGAAGATAGATCTTCACGTAAGGGTCCGAGGTCCCCGTGAAGTCTTTGGCGGGCAGATCCACGCCTTTGAGGATCTTCACTACCAGCGCCCGCTCCTCGTAGTCGTAACGCAGCGAAAAGCTAAGTTTGCCGCAAGTCTCAACGGGTTCTCTGGGCTCGCCGTCCGAGTCCACGGACTTCTGCTTGTAAAGTTCCGGTTTGATTCTGCCGATGCTGGCCGTGGAGGATTGTCGGAAAGGCACGGCGTCCATGCTCAAGTCGAAGCTGTTGACGTTCATCTGCCGTGGCAGGTGTCGGCGGAATGAGTTGTGCCTGTGGAAAAATCCATATTTCAGTTTTCTTTCATTTTACTCCTTGTTCACATTTCATGGATTCAAATGTTATTTCTTCATACACAATATATTGAAGTCGTGAATGAACATTTTCTTAAATCCCATTTTGATTCACCTCAACGACATTTCTTTACTAATTGTTCATAGTTTGGCCGACTAAAATGTAATGTCCCCCATGACAGATTTTTTGGACTTATATACGTACAGTCGTACCTCTACTTACGAAATTAATTGGATGCAGAACTTTTTTTCTAAGTCGAATATTTCGTAAGCAGAGCAGTTCATATGTAAATACTCTAATTTGTTCCACGGTTCCCACAGAACTACCAACGAAACCCTTAAAAATTCAGCAAGATGTCCCAAAAATGAGAGAAAATGATCACAAAAAGATTTAATAAGCCATTAAAATGTAAAATCTATTCAGTTGAAGTGCATGTGCACAAATGTCTGGAAGCTAACGTTAGGCAAGCATAAGTTTAAGCATACAACGGCGGTCAAAGAAACACGGAGGGTTGTTGTGAGAGAGCCAATGAGAGCCTGATAGAGTGAAGGGAAATTTTCATCTGCGAAAATTTCAAAATAAAATAACGGATATAGAAAATGTATTAAAGTTTTCGTAACTTGGATCTTTGAGGCACTCATTTGCATCTCAAAAGGTTTCGTAACCTGAACATTTTGTACCCAGCGGCATTCGTAAGTAGAGGTATGACTGTATTGTGGTTTTCTTGTCACAACTATAGTTAAATGACACGCGGTACGGCTATTTCCTAACCATTCTAACTATAAACGCCTCACTGTTTGAGTGGGAGTCAAACTAGCACTTTTAAAAATACAAATTAAAAGCACGAGCAAACTGTCAGACAAAGGTTTACGCATTTTTAATGTTCCTCCCTGGCCTGGTCATCGAACAAAGAGGCGTTTAAGCGTACTCGTAAAGTTTAAAAACAGCCCAAATAAAAGTGCGGCCTCTAAGCGAGGTTTCCTATCGGAGATTGATGAATCTTTAAGTTTATGACAGAAATCACCGCCTGCTCATTGGCATTTAATTAGTGATCCTGAGCGGGTCCACATGCGTGTGCACAGCTGTCTGCTCGCCACGTCTTTGGGCAGCCCACGGCAATGCTAATTATGGGCATTGGCCTTGAAATGCCATCCTGGAAAACAAAGGCAAAGTGTGGCGTGATTGTTTAATTACTGGGCTGGCTTGCAGGCGTTGCCATGGCAGCTGGGTTCACACGTACAGCAGATAGTAGTTTCCCAGGACTGCGCGACATCACTTTTAGCCTGGAGTTGGGTTTTTTGTTTTTTTTTACACACAGCGAGAGATATAATCCCCACAAGAAGATGTAAAGGTCAGCGTGACTGTGACAAAAAACGGCCCGCGGACGACACAGGTCGACGTGTGAACGTGACCCGATCGGACAGGAGCTACCTCGAGGACGACGTCGGCTCAGTGGTCTGTCTCTGGATCTTGGCCTGGCGGCTCGGCTTCTCCCTCAGGGTGGTCTGCACTTCTGCGGGGATGTCCGGGGACGTCTGGCTGATCTTCATGGCCGCCTCCAGGAGCTTGACCGAGCTCCTGCCGTTCGCCTTGGCCTCGGGCGACCGCTTCTTCTTTTCCTCCACCGCCGATATCTTATCGGGCAGGGGCGGCGAATGGCGGGCCGGCGAGTCGGGAAAGGCGACGCGGAGAGCGCCATGTCCTCCGTTGACGGTCATCGCCTTGCTCCTCCAGAAAGGCCAGCACAGCTTCCAAAAGACAAAAAGCGACACCACCAGCAAGGCAAGGCCGCAAAAGCCCACCACCACAGCCAGGAGACTGATGGAGATGTCTGTGGAGAAAGTCATTTCACTGCCGTTGCCGGCGACGGATGTTCCATCGCATGAAAATCTATCTATTTTTTCACTTGTAGCCGTCCATCCATTGGGAGGGTCGGCAGCGTATGAATGTGAGGTAGCAAGATTGTCAAATATCAGCCATTCAGATAAGCTGTTTTTCCCACAAGTGAGGCTCGTGAGTTTCTGGTGTTAAACTTCACACTTGAGTTGTTGTTTCTTATCACAAATGCGGCGTTTCATTTCTAATTGTTAGCCGTTTGCACATTTCCATCTATATCGAATATGTCAGGCTGGTTCAGAAATATTTGCCCGCCCAGATTACATTTTGGCCTCCAGTTGACCCATAGATGACACTTTACCCAATGAGATTTCTGCAGAAACAAGACAACGCATTGGTGAAAAGGTGTCCTCATTATAGGTCGGAACGAAAACCCGCACCCACTATGGTTTGCCCACCTGACCTAGTATCTGGGTGCCCGTGGGAAACCTCGAGAATGACTACAATTTTGGATTTTACGGTTTAAAGCAGGGGATCTCCCTCCTCTACCACACCTTAATCCGATAATCAACTCTTGAGAAAGCTGTCCAAGATCTTGGTAGTTATTCTGATTAATGGACAGGAGTTGGTGACGGCTGCTTTAAAGACAATATCTGCCTGGAAAAAGCACGTTAAAACGGTCTGGATTGCCAGGATTGTCTTAGTCATTTCGATGCATGCACAGCTGAAGTTGCCAGAAGAAAAAAAAGGGTTATGACTTTATGGCCATTTACCTGCATGTCCTTTACCTGGTATGCTGCTGCTCTCCAGGGGGAAAATATCGGAGCATTTCTCCAGGTCCACGTGTCCTGTCAGGCAAAGGTCCGTGACGATCTGCAGAGCCCTCTGGCACAGCGTGATGCCATCTCCGCTCCGGACGCTAACGTCTCTCCGGTTAAGCCATTGCATGCCGGAGGAGGACGAGCCCGGGCGCCCGGGGTTCATCTGGCCCGCCGGTCACAGGGAAGTCTCGCGGCAGAGGCGGGTGATGGCACCGTCGGCGTCCATTCTGAGAGATGATGCACTCATGCTAGGGCTTTTGAGGCGAGTGAGCGCAACAGGCGAAAGCGCGCAGAGCTTGCAGCTTCCACACGCCTTAAGTGTGTGTGTGTGTAAGTGAGGCGGACCTGTTGCACACTCGGAGAACTCCCCCTACTTTATGTGGGACCACCCACTCCTCTCGGGAATGTAGCGCGGAGAGATTGTTGGTGATGCCATTCTTATCGGAACATACAGTCCTACCTCTACTTACGAATGTTTCAACATACAAATTTTTCGGGTTATGAAACTCTTTGATATGTAAATTATAAACTGTCCAAGTTTAGGACAATCCATTTTGACAGGGAGGTGCAAATAAAAAAGGTATTTCAGTCAATTTGTAATTTCATAAAATGTAATTATGCTTTTTCCCAACCTTTATTTCAAAAATATATGGTCTACTTAAATTTTAATTAGAAAATCTAAGCAAGCCATATTGATGGAATGAAAATATTTAGTCCAAATATGCTCTTGTGTAGTTCATATTCCTATGACCAAGATTCATACATAACAGATTTCGTATTTTTACACATTCATCATATAGCATAGCTAATAGAATGATGCTGACACGTGCAGGAATGGTAAATGGTAAATAAGTAAGTATTGGAAAATGACAGCATTGATGGTGAAAATCAACCCAGCGGCAATGTACTTGCTGTTCTATTTTTGTCATTAAACTTGAGTAAACAGAAAAGAACAGACTGGACGCACCATGGTTACTGCCTCCTCAGAAGGTCACTACCTGCAGCAGGAAAGAAAATCCCTTTTTGCATTGGCTGAGGACATTTTTTCCCTCTGTAGCTGCTGTAAATCTTTCTTTCCTAAAAGGCAGACTACCCCAGATTGGTCGCCAGTCAGCCATAGGGCGCACAGAGGGTCAGATAACCATCCACAGAAAGAACAAGGCCGCGCCGCTCTGCTGATCTCACTTGGACTACTTATTTATTGATGATGTATTTGTCTGTTTGTTTGTTGTTATTTGTGCACTTTGTGTTGAAAGCTGTAAATCTCATTATTCTCGTGTAATGAGATAAATTCTTCAAGAACGGGTGCCATCTAACTCCACAGGCTGAAATTTTCTCAGGTCTTGCATGATTATGGATCAGAAGTCCTTGTTAAAAAAACATTAGCGCATATCCCTTGCCTCTACTTGAACCCTGAGAGGAGTTTGATTTGACTTAATTGCCAAAGCGAAATCTCCCGGCGCCAGCCACGCAGGTGTCTCCAAAGGCTCCGTCTCCTTGGCGACACACGCAGAATTGTTTGTTAAGCGTCTGCTCGAGTCCACGCCGCCGCTGTTGCTTTTTCGGTAGAGAGAAAAAGAAAATCCCGCCTGGCGTGCACTTATCTGAAAAATCACTTCATAAGCAAGAGAGTAATTGTACTTTTTCAAACAACAAATACATTCAAACTCATTTCCCTTTGCGTAAAAGGTTATCGTTGATAATTGCGTCTCTCCTTGGAGTGATTTTAAGGGTAATCCTAATTATGCTGCGGTAGTTTAGACGCCTCCTGTTGCTATGGATACAGTAATTAATACCACTTGTAACCTCTCGACCTGCTGTCAGAAAAGTACACTTTAATTACAATCTAGAAACATGACCTCGTGAGTGCTGTAAGGAGATAAATGCAGTATTTTGCGGGGGGGGGGGGAACGGAAAATTCTGACAGAGCCATTGATGCAGAAAGACATCCAAGCGTGTGCCGTGATTTGAAATGAGTTCATAACTAGTATTTGGCTTTTGAAATAGGGTGGCTGGCGGCGAATCAACACTTATTGAGTACCAGTTCTTCCATATTAAATGGATTGGATATGTGTAAATATCAAGAAGTTGAAAGGAAAACCACAGCAATCGTATTCAGTATAGATATTTAGAAAGGGATTTAGGTCCCGCATTTTCTCGCATATTGACCGCCTCCGTGTATAAGCCGTACCCTTAAAATTGCCTTAAAAATCGTTGAATTTTGCAATTTTTCTGCTATAAGACCCCCCCGATTCACAATTGTCACCTCCATATTCATGGTTTTAATAGGGAGTACAAATGTGTTACTTTGAAAGGAAAATCTTAAGAAAAATGCATGTGGTATTTCTGAGATACTGTATGAATTGAAAGGATGGTTTGCTGGATTGCACTTTCATAAAGGGTGTTTAAATTAAAAAAGGAAGTCACGTGAGCAGTGCAACCAGGAAGTGTGTCCGTAGTGATCGAGTAATCGAGCAATGGCAGGCACAAGTGAGTTTTTTCACATTTTATGCAAAATACAGTTGATTTTTCTCTTGGATTTCCATTCATAGACATCAAAATAAATTTTGTTTAGCGTTTGACCTCTTCATCTTTTCTCCATTTTGAAATAAATGACCGTATCGGCCGCATTGTCTTGCGTTATGGCATTTTGTCTTTGTCACCTTGCAGTTTCGTGCATGTCAAGTCTAATTTGTGTGCATATAAGCCGTACCCTCGATTCAGTCATCATTTTTTTTGTTACAAACACAGCTTTATATGCGAGAAAATACGGTATTTGTTCATGACTATCCTCCACAGATGCTATGATAATGACCATTTTTGGCTGTCATCTCACTGTTTACAAAATGACAAGCATAATTGTTTATTCTGGAAACATTAAACGCCTCATCTGCTCTGTTTGCAGCGCACAAACAGCCGCCAAATTGTTGTTTAACTCTCCCGAGCAAAGACATTTATTAGAAGTTTGATGGTAAAAATGTCAACTGTAAGCAAAGAGCTAAAAAAAATGGCTGACATGTTTTATAACTGTCAGACTAGCGTCGTCTCGCACGGATGAAGTCTGTAGGTATAAATCTCGCTGGTCTTGGTGGACGATACTGCAGTGCAGATGTGTTCCCGATCCCCCGCTAGCCAAACGCATGTCGAGCGCACGTGACGTGTCGCTAAGCCGGTTGATCAATAATCGCGTGGCTGCGCCGGTGATTAAGGAGTAGCGTGCTCGGCAAATTGCCTCTATCTTGCTTTGGAATCAAGACGCGATTGAACAGGGACACAAGAAAGGATTGAATTGTTGATGGCTCATCAGTCACGATGTTTTGATTGTTATCACGGTGGCGTCCAGAGCCACCATGGTTCTCCTTGAAAAAGCTGTAGTCACGGCGACAGGATAGAAGCGGGGTAGCACCTGCATTAGCGGTTAGTCAACGAGACTCGCAGCAGAAACTTTCACACTGTCGTAACTTTTTTTTTACTTTCTACCGAAGGCCGCAGATGGCTCGGGAGCTTCCACGGGGGCGTCAAAGACTGCAATAAGCGTTCCTCATCATTCATTTAGCCGCCGATTAAAACCCTTCCCTAAATGGATGAGGTGAAATCCTACTCCTGCGAGACATCACAAATGCAATTTTGTTCCTATTGAGCGTGCTCGCGTTACCGGTGGAGTCAAAAGCAGATTTCCTTCGTGGATGACGCCTTTTCTACGCCTAATATAGAAAAGATGGGGTGTCTGCAACTTATCCTGCATTTTTAATTTCCAGCAAAATCAATATTAACTCTTATGACACTAACAGTGTGAGACGTCCAATCACGTGGCTCTAGAAAAAGAAATGAAAACTTTTCCAATGAGTTTAGCACGAGTAGAAGTCTACGCATTTGAAGGAGCGTTCCTCCATTGGATCCATTGGATTGGACACAGTGGGGTGCCGTCAGGGCCTTCAAGGCCTTCTCTGCTGGCCTAAGAAATATCTGAATCACAGACTGGTGTGAATTATATTTTGTCCATGAATACTTATGAAATAATTCCAAATTGTCTGTTAGCTTCCTTTCTTTGCTTTTCCCCCTGGTTGCACTGCTTCCCGATGTGTGTTTTCATATTGAAGCATTTAACCAATCACATTTCAGCCATTATTTGTTGCCAGGGTCAGAAATCTGCCTAAAGGCCTTCACAATCAGTTCTGCAGGCTCTGCTGCATTAAACAAGCGTCGATAAGACTGTTGGTTTAACCAATCAGAATTTGATTTGGTGACACCAAGGCCTTCAGGCAGGCGTAGGGATACGTCATTGCCTTCTCGCAGGCGTAGGGATACGTCATCGCTTTCACCAACTATGATTGGCTAGTGATATCATGGACTAGCCAGAGCTACCAAACTGTATCTGGAGCAAGCTGCACAAGCAAATATATTTTTGTGTTGATTTAATAGCGGTTTTGTCAAGCCGCAATGGCTGAAGGAGGAGAAGAAATGAATTTGTTTGCAGATTTACTGTCAAAGCCATTTTCAAGACGGACTTTTCAAGAAAAAAAAGCTGGACATCATTAAGAAACTCCAAAGCAAGCCAGCGTGTCACAAGCAGGAACGAAAATTTTGAGCACTAAATCGAATAAAACGTATGCCAGAAATACAACAGGACAGGCTCGACTTTCAGCATTAGCTTCAATTGCGATAGAAAGGGAGGAAAGAAAGGACAATGGATTTTGTGTACAAAAAAAATATTTTTGGTGAGTAAAATATGACTATATTCCTAAATAATATTTCAATTGTATGAGTTTATTATTGATTGGATTGGATAACTTTATTCATCCCGTATTCGGGAAATTTCATTGTGACAGTAGCAAGAGGGTGAGAATGCAGATACAGGAAAGGCATTGTTACACATAGTTACAAGTTAGACAGTACAGTCGCAAAGGCCGCAGAACAACAAAGCAAAAGCACAAAGTATAAAGCAAAGCAAAAGCACAAAGTACAAAGCAAAGCAAAAGCACAAAGTACAAAGCAAAGCAAAAGCACAAAGTACAAAGCAAAGCAAAGTAAATGGGACCATTAAGAATCACCAAATCAAATCATTAAGACAGAAAAGCAGCAAAAACACAAAACGAGCAAGAGTGGACGGAGCTACCGCCACCGGCTGCCACTTGAACGGCGTCATCTTGGTTGCGGTAGCAAAAACGGATACAGACTCAAGAAAAAGACGTTGTAAAGATGATTTTTTTATGTGTCGCAGCTGTAGCTGCAGTAGAGGTTTTATAGCCATAAAATAGTTTTTGAGGGTTGGATTGATTCCGACAGCTGAAGGCGTCACTAGGAAAGTCACGGACCGCCACTGATTGGACGTGTCCATGGCAGCCAATGAGTTGTTATAGAAAAAAAAATGTTCGGTATGCACTACAAACAACATGTAGTCTTTGTATTTTTTTGTTCGCATTTATCCACTAGAATGCTATTTTAAAAAATCATGTGGCCAGTAGTCTGCAGAATATTGTCTGTTGTTACCATGGCAACTCCCCACGGATCAACTCCTGTATGTCTCTGTAATAATGGCAAATCGGGCCCACAAATGCTCTATAAGCGCTGAACTAATATGACTTACAGGGAGAAAACTTGTTTTCTATTGGACCACAGGTGATTCCAGTTTCAGTTGGAATGAAATCCAGCATCCTCGTGGATTTTTGTGGAATCGTTTTGACACCTGGGATTTAGACACACTATGTTAATGGTTAAAAAAATAAAAAATAAATCTCAATCGTATCATTTTAGCTCATCTTTTGTGGCGGGCACCGTGCGTCGTACCAGTGCTAAGCGAGTGCCACATTTTGTTTCAGTTAAAATGAAACCAAGACCCAACATGAGCATGCATATGTACGCATTTGTTTAGAGATGACAGGAAAAAAGGTCAAGTTTGTAACTAGTCAGTGTTTGTCTGGCATCCACAGAAACAAAGCTGAGAACGCAAAGGTCAGATATCGTCGGCTTGGAGCGGGAGTTTTCAGGAGGCTTTTTCCCAAAATAGCCCACCAAGTGTGAACATTCTTCTTTTATATGAACTGCAACCGAATCCTCGATTACAACCGACGACCATAGGTTTGAAAGTATGACGATTTGTGCCACAATTCCATCAGCAAGATGTGAATAACCGCGTACGTAAAACGTATTCCAAGCCTCCATTTGTGATCAGGAATCAGGAATCGATATATTGTAAGCATCCATGTTGTTTGATAGTTACAGCAAAAAAACATTCGTTATGCAACAACATAAATGGCATTAGTTCCAACACTGACCACAAGCAAGGTGGTTTATCATGTGACGCGTTTGGATTAGTAGTATATGCGTAAACAGCACTATGGGGATTATTTGCAATTTGGCGTAAGAGCTCAAGACAAAAGAGCCATGATTACTTCTTTTTCCAAAGCTGCACATTAGTGTCATGAACGCAATCCCACGGCGCATGTTTCCCTCATGTGCCTTTATTGTCAGTCAATGTAGACCCTCTATCTTTGCTTTTGGGTGGCCCATTGGCTGGCCACTGATTCAGGGCATAGTTAGCCAGGGATAGGCTTCAGCACCCCCACAAGCCTAGTTAGTATAAGCGGTTCAGAAAAGGAATATTGCTTTTTGACAGGCATGCAAGTTCTGCTCTCAAATGCCAGCTTGCCAAGAAGAAGGTAACAAGGACATCTTTGACGGCAGTGGCATTTTTGACGATAGCGCCCCAGTGTCAGATGTGCAAAATGTAGAATGAGGATGAATTATGGGAAAATATCATCGCCCTCTTGACTAGACAACGACAAAAAAGTAGCAGGATTCTGAAAAGACACCTTTAAAGTCCAGCCCTTTTCCAAGGACGTTGACAGTTCTTTTTTGTTCAGACTTGAGTTCGCATCTTGTCACATGTCTCATCACGTGTGCGTACTCCACCGATTGTGTACTTTATCACTTCCAGGCTTGCTTGCATTGAAGTTAACATTTGACCCCAATATCATAATACCTTGCCAGAAGGACCGGTAATTTCTAAAGCTACTTCATTAGCAATTAAACACGGAGAAGAAATGTCAGCACTCCGATTATGGTGGGGGGGACTCACGTGTTGACTGACGATGGCCAACTGTGTTAGCTGTGTGTCACTACTTGCGTACAATTCGCCAACGTCACAGTCAAACCTTGATTACAGCAATCCGTGACTGAAACAAATAAGTTGACGCTTTGAATTTGGCTGCTTAGGCTGTTTTCTCAAAAACTTTCCCTGGTAACAAATGCAATTTTTTTGATTTGTCCCATTTAAATTGACACAAAATTTGAGTCTTTCTTCAAATAAAGGACATTTTTTTGCCCAGCAAAATGAGACGTCTATGTATTCGCACTTTAATGTTTAATGTCGGATGCAAAAAGAAGAAGTAAAACCACTTAATGACAAATTAACTGTGGCACCGCCAGCATGCTCTGTGGCATCCCGCTCAACAGTCCACACACATTAGTCTCTCGGAGGGATGATTTGGCGCTCTTGATGCAAGACGCCACTCCAAAGAAAATGTGAGAGAGGCAACGAGCGTGGATGATATTACGACGACGTGGAAACGAGCGGCGCGTTATTTTCCACGCTCGCCTGAATCAATGCTTGTTCTGCTGCTGTCCAATTTCCATCATGGCACACAAAGGAAACCGCCGAGTTAATGTTGGGTGAGGACAAAAGAATATTATTTAGCCATCTTTTTGTCTTTAATGTATTTATTACCGTCACAAGGGTTGAAAACAGTTGAAAACAGGTAAGTCAGGGACGAATAATACAAAAAAAACAGGAACAGCCAAGGAAACATACAAAGACGCTAGCACAAAAGACGATAGTCGTTACTTAGCTTCCAACAACGAGGTGACGCACTGGCAAAGGACACTGAAACAGGGGGTACACAGTGGTACCTCTACATATGAATGATATTACATACAAAATTTTCAGGTTGCAAAACCCTTTTAACATGCTTCATTGAAATCAGTTTAATATGATTATGTTACACTTCATAGTGCATTCCCTGTATATCAGATTGGTTCAAAATACTATATTTCAATTTTCCAAGAACGTTGAATTTGCAATTGAAATAGTTTTTGGTCTTCTTCTGGTCATTGTGTACGGAACCTGACAAACATATCTGTCCTCCCCCCCACCGGTTGGCTGTCACTTTCAATCATCTGCATTTTGCCGCAACGTCTTGTTTACGCCCCGTCAGAGTCCATCGCGGTGGGGTCCCTTATGTAATCCCGCCGTCATTATATACCCCTCAACAAAGTCGCCTAGTATTTTAAACCTTCACGCTGAACAGTCACCGTGAAGAGTGTCAGTGTGAAGCAAGCGTTTCACATTTCCAAACATCCCGTAAAAGATGCGTCTCGGCGACAAGCGCCATCATTTCCCCATCGCGGACGCCTTTGCCTGCCTTTGGCACACGGAGGACGGAAAACCCGTTGACCTTTGCGGCGGCGGGAGGCACACAAAGCTTACTGGGAGGGGAGCGAGCGTCCGTCTCATCTGAAAGGTTACAGCGGCGAGAACGGTGTAATTAAGTGCAAACGCCAGCGTGAGGGCGCTAAGTCTCGCGTGTGCTCGCTTTGGTGCAGTTTTTGTCTAAAAAGTCTGCTCGTTAACTCTTTATAGGCCACTTGTTGAACTCGTTGGCTGCCATTGACCGCATTGAGTCCAAAATTACAAGGCTGCACATACCTTGGATGCAAACCTAACGCTTACATGACATGGACAAGGACGCGACAAGAATTGAACAAAGGGGAAATAAGGGAAATAAATACACAGACATGGAGAATAGGTGAGTGACACAAGAAGGCAACAAATCTGAGACTATAGTCTGAGCAGTTACACAGGGAAAAATCCAAGACTAAATCAACAGCAAAACCCCATGAACCTAACTCTTACGAATGCTTCTAGATACGAAATGTTCCAGTTACGAATCGCTTTCACATGCAAATTACTGCTCCAATATACAAAAATAAGATCCAAGTTTTATTTTTTTACAGGTATTTATTTATTTATTTTTACTACTGCGAATGAAATGAAGAAGTGAACATGCTAATGCCACACAAGAAGTTTCCAAACCTGGGATTGAACCCTCGATCCCTGAACTGCAAGGCCAATTCATTTTAAATTTTGCGAGGGATTTGTTTAAAAGAAAACACTTAATTGTCATTTTATATGTTGCCAAAAACATAACTTACAGATATGTTCCTTACATTTCAAAAGATTTACCTTCAGATGCCAGACAAAAATGACTATGTGATGATTAAAAGTTAATTCCAATCATACTCAGGAAGTTCCATTTGGCACTGCTCCATCTTTTTCGATTGATCTGGCCTGACCTCACTGGAGCGTCATTAAATTTCACTTTCAAAGTGCACAGCCATTCCACTAATCGACTCCTACTAATTGAATGCAACGAGGCTTAGCGCAATTGGGCCAGCACAAAAATGGACATTCCGCGGGACACAAATGAGCTTCATGTCATCTCGAGACAAACATCTGGTGGACGCGGTAATAGAAATCCTGGAGTGAGATTTATTACCAGCCGGCAGCAAAGCGATTCATCACAATGTGACGTGGTGGTGGTGGTGGTGGTGGGGGGGGGGGGGGGGGGGGGGGGGGAGGGCGGGGGATCTTCAGGGGGGTTAAAAGCTTATTTGATGCTGGAAGAAGCACAAACACGTGCTTATAATAATAATAAAAAAAATAACAGCATGCTCTCAAAAACGATCTGTTTTTCTTTACGCACGTGCTGAAAATTCTCACTCAAGTGAAGAGCAGGTTAATATACGGAAAACGCAGAAAAAAAACTCAATCACTTTCCTGCTCGGTTGACAGCAAATATTATTGCTTTTATGCACGTTGGTGTTATCCAAATAATAATAATTTTGGGGGTGGGAAGATACAGCCGGCGGGATTTCAAGTGTTAGGAATGTGTGCCCCGTTTGCGAGTGTTTAGAGCGTTGGCCTCACATTTCTGAGATCAAAGTTCAATCGCAAGTTTGGACTTCCCTGCGTGGGTTTTCTCCGTGTACTCCGTTTTCCTCCCTCAACCTCAAAAACAGGCATGCTAGGCTAATTTACGCTAAATGGTCCCTAAATGTATGCTAAATGTATAGTAGGATTGATGTGGAAAATATTGGCTGTATGGATCTAGTGACAGATGGAATGCGCCAAACGGTAGGATGGATGTTATGAACATTGGAACAGAGTAATTGCTGGATACATGTTGTGAAGGATGAAATTAAAGACTGGTCTGATCAATGTTTCGAGAGTTGGATGATAATGAGAAAATAGTTCATTGGAGAGAGACTACTAGTCGTGAATTAGATGGTTCTTTTGACCATTTGATGGATTTACTGGAGTAATGGCTGGACAGAGGCAGGTTGAACATGCAGGCAGACTAATGACCCGATCTAGCAAAGGATAGATGTGAAAAACGGCTAATTGCTGGCCTGTCTGCTCGTCCAATAGCATGATAGGATGTTGGTGGAATCGGAGCCATGTCTGAACAAGGAGGAGATTACCTTGGAGACAGACTAATGTCTGACTGGTGCCCGGTTTATAGTGATGGCCAAACTTTTGAACGGATCTTTAAAATGTTGGTTTAGGATTCACATTTACAATTTAGACCATATTTGAAATACTGCAAGTCGCTAAATGTGAGAAAATATTTTGTGAACGTCGCCCATACCCGCTCGCTATTTTTAATAGCATTCCTAGCTCGCTATTTTTAATAGCATTCCTAATGCCAATTTGTACGAGAAAGTGAAGTGACGGCCATTCACGTCAGGTGCCAACGTCTAAATTAGATGTCACGTGTGATTAACTGCTGCATTGTCACCTCGCGGCTGCGTCTGTATTTTGAGATGCAAAGAGAGACCTGCATCACAGATTAGATTAGGATTACAATTAATATTATAGATTATGAATTTGAATGTCACTTTATCTGAATGTCACACACATTAGATTATCACCAATATCATCCATTTGCTGAAGTTAAAATGGATGGAAGATGTCTGTCATCTTGGATGGAGCTGAAGGGGTTAAAAGAACAGTGTTGGATATAATTCGGCAGGTGTAATGAAATGCAAATTTTCTCTCCGCGTTGTACCGGGGAAAGCCATTAAGATAACACTCACAAAAATGAAATGTGCCCTCCAGTGGGTCCTAATTATAACAATAATAACAGTAAAGGAAAATAGATGAATGGTCATGATAATAAAAATGAGTTTACATAATGTAAATAATTATAGCCACCAATGTCTGAGAAAAAGAAAAAAGTACCATGAATAATAATAATATAAATAATACTAACAAAATACAAAATACTACTTCTGATTAATATGTAAATAATGGAAAGGCAATGCAGAAGAATCTCAATGACTTTTTGAACTTGGTTGTCCTTGTAAGTAAATGTAATTATTATGGAAAAATGATAACTATTTGCAGATAGCGCAGAGTTTAAATTGAAAATCATATGTGCCTCCTGTATGGACAGGTACATCCAAGCAACAAGGTTGCCATGGTCACAGAGGGTCGGATGAGGTAACAAGGCCAGACACGATGTTTCCACAAAATACACATGTTTCAATATTTTCAGAAGAATAATATTAATGAAGATACTGTACTGTACTGTATAAATATAGAGGAAAATATTCGTGCAACTTCAATATGTATAAGTGTAATACAGCACTAAGCCGTCTGTGTGAGGAAATGTGCATAGAAATAACTCTAACGCCCTCTGCTGGTCAACACTGGCGTGCAGAAAAACTCACAATACAAATAACAGTTCATGCAAATTTAGTTTCAGCACAAGCGGCAGTTTTATTTTGAAAGACCTTGGCTGGCATCCTGCTTTCTTTTCCCTTCCAGGCGACGTGAAAGAATCGCCCTCCCTTTCACACAAGTCAAGTTAGTAAATCAGATTGTGGTGGTCTCGCAATGAAGCTACGCTGAAACCTCCTTCAAAGTGTCTACACTTTTCTCAAAGGATTTTTCATTATTCATATATTTGACCAACCGGTGAGTTTATTCAAGTTTTCTTTTACTTGTTTTCTGTTGAATTCATATTTGTAATCTTTTAAACTGTAAATTAGGAGCCATCACACACACACCATTTCACCCTGATCCACAAAAAAACATTCAATAAGCATTCAAGTAATATATATATTTTTAACATAACTTGACAGTATTACAATGTTTACATCAACATAAGCATTGTCTGGCACACACGTTTACAGTAACTGTCATCTCTACATTAGTGATTTTTAATGCATAAAGTGATTTTATTTTTAAATCCCTCAAGTGCAATTTGATGCTACGCAGCTTGCAGAATGCAAATTAAAAATAAACTAATTCTTAACTCAATGTTGGATTTTGAATTTATCATCTCCAGTGAGTGCAATGGCTGTCCGATCCATTTGAACTGGGAGGATTGACAGCAAATAAACACGCTTTCATGCAAAAGTCCCAGTTTCGATTGGAATGGACGTCAATTTGTGATAACCCCATTTCAATGAAAGGATGTAAAGCGCCACACGATTGGACGCCTTTCTCCTTCAATGGCTTTGAAGGAGTTAAAAAGCGTAAATATGAGTTCTAAATGGATAAATCGCACATGATCCGCATGCTGCATCCATTTAGTATGTGTTTGCTACTGACTAGTTGGGCAAATTAGTGTTTTTGGAACTCCTAATGTGGGATTGTTGTTGTTTACAGCGTTTTGCTGTAATGAAGTTAAAATCTTGATCTCATTTCAAATTATTGGCCTCTTGTGACCACAATAAGATGATGTTTTTTTCCATGGACTTGGGAGAGAGTTGACCCCAAATGTGGCAGGAAGCGCTTCCTGGCGAGCCCACGCCAGGCTTTTCCTGAGGGGTCGCTTCAATCCCTTTTATGGTTCCGTCCCGACGAGGTGGGAGCATTGCAGCCAGCCCGCGAAACGTGACAGCCGTAGCGGGGATGGGGAGCTTCTGTGGTCGCCCGCTGATTAACCGCCGGTTTTTCTTGGCCCAAATTCCTGACAGCCCGCAAAAACTTAAAATGCCGTGAGATCTAGGCACCTCGGAGCTCCCGCCATCTGATCCCACTGGTTTGTGGTAGGGGTAGAAAATAAAATTGCCCTCAAAGTGGGTACGTCCATCAGCGTGACCTCGGCGGTGCCCGAGCAAAAGTCCGCTGAAGCTGGAGTGTCAACAAAGACCATGTGACGTTCACTAGCAGCTTCAAATTCTGAGTTGTGTTGGCCAAGGACTGTTTTTCTTCACTGGATAAATTAGATTTTCCAACATGAAAGCGTAGTTGCCCCTTAACCCTTTTTTTTCCAGACGTCCATTTCCGTTGCGAATGAAGCTTGATTTTTCGACTATATTTTTCAACTAGTTGCAAAGTGTAAAAAGACATTTTAACAACAAAGAAGCTTAAAAAAGTACAAATGAAAGAGCAGACTAATGCCTAAGCAGCCAAATTCAAAGCATTGCCATATCCGTTTTATTATGAAACAACTTAACACGGATTTCCTTGTTTTTTTGGTGTTGTTGTTTTTTACCTCTGCGATCTCTGACCGCATTAGATTAGAATTTTATTTCATCCCGTATTCGGGAAATTTCCTTGGTCGCAGTAGCAAGACAGACACACAAGACATTGTAGACCTAGGTAAAAAACTGGAGCCACACACAGGAAGCATTACACCATTGTTACAAACATATCCTGCGAGTTTGATGCAAATCCCTTTATTCATTCTTGAGTTAATTACCAAGATATTAGTTTATCACTAGTAGACATCCATTCTTGCTCAAACTTGGATTGCCATCACTGTCCATGTCAGCCAATTATTTAAGGCTTAAAAATAACACTTCAATCTACCTGACACTTTGAGATATTGTATCGTCTTAATCATGCCACAGAAAAAAAAGTTGCTTTATAAAATCTGTAAGGCTAATTTTAACATTGTGTATGTTTACGTACAATTCAAAAGTGGCCCCTAAAATGATCCCTGCTGGACTCATTAGCGTAGGTTCATCAACCTTATGACTTTTTCCAGTTGCCCATCTGGTAGGAGTTAAAAATATATTATTTCAGCCTACTTTGGCAGCTTGTTTAGTCGAAACGTGCTTTTCGTGACCTAGATTGGTGGCGAGTGTGCGAAGGTGCTTACAAACAACGTGTAAAAAAAAAAGAAGGACCGTTGTGTCAAATGTAAATAAAGCGCCGATGCTTGTTTAAATTTCAAAACGAATGATTGGTAGCGTAGTCATCGGATACCCGGTAGGAATCTAACATCTGCGTTTCTTCAACGCATTCCGATCCGACGCAAGATGAGCGCTCGCTGTGTTTTGTTTGAGTGAGTGAAGAAGGCAGAGGTGACGAGGGTCCAAGAAGTCAGTGGGGTCGTCGGTACCAGGCGCTTCTGGGAGTTTGGGAGCGTTAACTTTCTCAGGAATGTGCGTAGGGTGGCTCGAGTGCACGTTATCAACCCTCGCTCGACCTCCTTGCGGCAATATTTTTCTCAGTACACTTGCCATAATGTCGTGATATGATATAAGATCACATGGCATATCCTACCACAAGATGTTTATTAGGGAGTTAAGCCAAGCAAAATTGAGGAGCGGGTGGGAACAGTTAACATAGGGAACCAAGGGGAAGAAAATGCATTCATTTTCTGAACTGCTTATCTTCACAAGGGGCGCTGGAGCCTGTCCCTGCGAACCACTGGCACCAGGCAGGGGACACACTGCATCGGTGGCCGGCCAATCGCAGGGCGCAAGGAGACAAAGGACAATCCGGCAATTTAGAGTGTTCAACCAGCTAGCTTAGCATGTTTCTGGGATGTGGGAGGAAACCGGAGTACCCGGAGAACACCCACACAAGCCCGGCCGGGGAGAACATACAAAGTCCTTACAGTGATGACCGAGTTGGGATCGAACCCTCGACCCCAGAACTGCGAGGCCGATGCGCTGACCACTGCTGAATACTCTAAAGTTGATATTTTTAAATTTCATGCTATTAAGTCTGCATGCCATTGACAAGGATAGACGTCCAATTAGTTGAAGCTGGGAGGATTGGGAATGCTTCTATTTCAGTAACATTGAGCTAAATGATTGGTTAAACTCAAAAGTTGTTCCACTTCTTAGTGAGCGTATTCTGAATTTTGAGCAGGATTATTATATTATGATAACTGAAATACGGTATGGATTTTGGAGGCATCCGCTTTATTTTTCTTCTTGTTGAGGTGAAAAGCTCACAGCTGATCAAACACAGCTTGCACCCCGCTGCGATGAGTGCTTTTCCGTCGTCCCGCGGAAATACCTGCAGAGAGAACATTTTACGCCGAAAAGATGACGTTTTATCACAAGGTTCTTGTGTTGTGCCAACCACGCAGGATATGATGTCAAGCCCATGTTGACCAAATATAATGAACAAGGAGTTCCACTGTTCTCAAATGAGTTGGTTGGGCTTACAGCATTTGTGGGAAAATTTCAATCAATCACTGACGGCGTGTTCCACGTGTGCCGTTTGAAACGGTTCGACTCAAGATGTTTTTCTTCAAGTGATTTTCTTCTTCCACGCCAGGTGATTAGAGGAGAAGATGATGTCCGACGCTAGCGAGATGTTGGCAGCCGCCTTGGAGCAAATGGACGGGATCATTGCAGGTAGGAATTGAGGAGCTGCACATCTGGAAGGAATTGCAGTGCATGCTGGGAAAACAACCCCCAATTCTACTCCTACCTTCTATGTAATGCGAGCCCCTCAGAATTTTAGCTTTGGAATATCGTCGCTTGTTCCTGCCACTGGATAGCTTCCTTGCAAAAACAAAAAAAAAAGTTTCCATTGTTCAGCAGCGTGACGCATGCTAATGATTTTTCAAGCATTGGCACGTTAGAGTGTCGGCTTGACTTTTTTCCGCAGAACTTTCCAATGGGAGGAAAGATCGCACGAGGAAAGGCCCCCAACCCCCAAAACATCCTTGCAGAGTGAATCATACGGGTTAACATCAACGTGTTGTCTTCCATTGACAATGTGAGACGTTCAATCCGATATTAGAGGGTCTACCGGGCGTCTATCGTTGATATTGGCAGACAATGGGCAACTCCTCATTTATTCTTAAAAGTTTTAAACTTGTTTTTTTACGTTTCAGAACAAAAAGGGTCATATTAAATGTCCTTTATTATTATTTTTAAATAGCTTAAATGTTTAAACCTACAACTGCAATGATTCATTTTTTGTGTTAAAAAGGTTACTTGTTATAGTGCTATTTTCTTTATCAGCTTCTAACCAAATCTTCGCTTTCCCCATTTTTATTTCCCGTATTTTCCGCTCTATAATGCGCAACCAAAACCCAATTTTATTTCATGTTTGAATCAATATTGTTTAATTATTATATGAAATTCCATCTATTTGATGTATAATACAACTCCTTACGACCACTACGACTACTACAGCGTTGTCGTCTTTGTCGCGTCAGGCTCTAAAGCAATGGACTACTCCAACGGTCTATTCGACTGCCAGTCGCCCACGTCGCCCTTTCTGGGAGGCCCGCGAGTCCCGCATTTGTTGGAGGACCTGCGCGGGGTTCTGGAGCTGATGGACAACGAGGAGAGGGACAACCTGCGCTGCCAAATCCCCGACTCCACCGCCGAGGGTCTGGCCGAGTGGCTGCAGGGACGGATGGTAAGGAAGCGAGCCCAGAATCCCACGCCAGCGGGGCGGCGGAGACGCTGAGCAGACGTGAGCCTGGTTAAAAGTAGCGCTCTGACATGCTGACGGCGCTTCCACATATGGAATGGAATGATTTCCAGCCGACATACCCGGGCCGTCCTTCTTCGTCCTTTGTGGTCGTCTTGTCAAAGCCAGTGTAGTTATGGCATTGACTCCAATCGGACATATGTCAGTGGTCTTAACTGTTCCAGACCGTTTAACCAATGAGATTTCTCCGGAAAAAAAGAAGCACCTGACGCTGATTGAACTTGCAAGACACCAGATTGGTGTCAGAACAAAAGCCCCTTGGGGAATAGTTTGCCCACCCCTGGATTAGAACACCATAAATGAGACCAATCCATTTGAAGTGGGAGGTCTGCCAGTGAGCCAACACGGCCTCCTACTCCAAATAGATTGGTCGCCAATCGCCGTCTAGGGCAGTCGAGGAGTTAACATTGGATGTGCTTGACATTTAGGACTTTATTGCAATTTCGAGCTGGAAAAATTGCGTTTTGATCTCTAAAAAAAGTCTTCCCTGTTGCAGACAAATGGCCAGAGCTCAGAGACAGTCGACCAGGAGCGCTTAACCCGACTGGAGAGTGACAAAGAGTGTCTAATCCTTCAGGTTTGTCTGCTTGGCTTTCTTTTGGAATTCAGAACCAGAAACACCTGCTGTTTTTTCCCTTGCATTGACGGCGCTAGACGACCGATCCATCTGAAGTGGGAGGCCTGGGGAGAGGATTGACCCTCTATTAGGGATAAACTAGAATTTAAATGGAGTTTTTAGAGCCAATTAGAAGCATTTTGGGGGGGAAAAATCCACCTAGATCTGGAAATCTTATGTCCGTCCGTAGGTCAGCGTCCTGACGGACCAGGTGGAAGTGCAAGGTGAGAAGATCCGAGACCTTGACAACTGCCTGGAGCGCCACCGGGAGAAGCTCTGCGCCACCGAGGAGCTGCTACAAAAGGTACGAAGGAGACACCGCCCGCGGCGACTTTAGTCGCAGCAGCGGCGTAACGATCCGCTCCCAAGGAGCTGCTGACCCGCTCGGCGCTGGAGAGCCAGAAGATGGAGTTAACGGCGGAGGTGTCCGGACTGAAGCTGAAACTGAGCACGGTGGAGCGAGAACGTATAGATAACGAGGTGGGATCTTCTGGAAGCGCCGCGTGTGCTCCCGGCTATTGTTTGGAGCATGGCGGAGGTCCGTCGCACTCCGTCTGGATCACGCGACGACATGTGTTTCATGTCCAAAGACCACGTCTGGGAAAATCACAGCTCGCTTCTCCTTCGCAGGACTTGTGCCAGGAAGTGAGCACGCTACGTTTGCACCTCGCTGAAATCGAGAGCGAACGACTGCAGTGCGACAGGAAAACCAAAGCTTGCGAGGTGAGTTTTGGCGCCACTTCGGGTGATGACTGACGCCTTTTAACTTTCCACTTCTCTTAACCTGTTTCTGGGATGCTAACGCCCCACGAAGCCTGCCAAGCGGACGGTGGGAATCGAGGTGAAGGTTTGCGTTCCCCATCTTCTTCTTCTTCTTCTCCTACCTTCTTCTTTTTGTGGTCTTCTGCTGCTTGCTCCTCACCGCTTTCCCTGAATTTTCTTCACTGCGGATGTAAGCGCTTGCCCTCGTGACACCGGTCCCAAAACTTATCGCCACAGTTCGATCGCTTCTAAACGGACGCTAAGTCAGCATTATTTTGTGACGGATGAATTGGCGTGCAGGAAGAGCTGCAGCTGCTACAGCGGGAGCTGGAGGAACGAGAGGCGGAGCTTCGGAGGTTCAAGGACGACAGCCCGCCGAGGGTGACGGAGGCAGCAGAGAGAGGTCAGCGGTTGTCTTGCCGTTTTGATCGGAGGAGCTGATTGTTTTCGTTTTGTTTTGTTGTCAAAATGGTAACAAATCATGTTATTTTTTATTGAAAATACAAGGAAAGGACTCTGAATTTGGCCCAAGCAGACAAATTCAAAGCATCGCGATATTAGTTAGAATTAAATTATAATTTTGACCTGTAATCCTGCAAGTATATTAATAACAATAGTAATGCCTCTTCCTTACGTTAACTTGAACACAAACAAAGTGAATACTTGATATTTTTTTATAATTGTGCAAAAGTGTAAAACACATGGTAGATAACAAAAAAATAGGCCCTTTCAATCGAAGAATGCGCTCATATATATTTTTAAAGGAACGTATAATAAAGGTTTAAAAAAAACTACACAAATGATTATGTTGAATGAAGGTTAGAAAAACAGGTTTTCCAAAAACTATGAATTTGTTCGCCGTTATATCACATTATTGGAAAATGGAAATTGAAAAAATCAATTTTGTGCAATGGTTCTGAAACACGAGCAGTCAAAGCCAGGAATCCAAGAATTAGCAGGGGGGAAAAACATTGAATTTTGCACAGATTCCTTCTATTTTGTCTCAGTCTCGCTCTGGTTCAAACAGAGGCTACTAGACTTCCTCTTTTCCTGTTAATCCTCAACGTATCCTCGCAGCTATTTGCATTCTACCCGACCTTCCGCTCTGTCTTAATCCCGTCGAGGCGTTTCCACGCCAATAAGAATATTTGCACAGAGCCGCCGTGATTAGACGGACCGCTTCCATTCCGCCCCAACGCTCAAACAAACGTGGAAGCGGGCTGACTGGGCGCGCATTTGCATCCCCGCCAGATGCCGAAATATCCCAAATAAAGACGCAGTTGGACGCGCTAACGTCGGCGAACGACCAAAAGGTGCGCAAAAACAAACCCCAGGCCGTTTTCGACACCATCAAATCGCCGATGTCTCATCTTTTTTTTTTCTCACTAGGAGCGACGGATTAAAGAGTTGGAGAGAACTCGAGTTCCTGAAAAACTCAAAGGTAGAAAGCAAACTCCAGTACTGACAGCGTTTTTTGGGGGGGGAAGCGTCCTGATATTTTTTTGCCCTTGTCCCCGAAAGAGGACGACTACGCCGACATCCCAGATGAGGTCAGGCTGGTGTCGGAGGGCGAGACAGGAAGGATCTCCGTGGAGGTAAACACAAGCCCACCGTCGCACACTTCCTTTCGACGTCAGTCGCAAATCCACACTCATTATGAATCCCTCTCTTTTGGCGAAATATGTGGCGGCTTCTTCCTGTTTTCCTTCCTCGTCCTCGCTGCAGTCTAGTCCCGGCATCGCGGTGCTGGAGGAGGTGGAGGAACTGGACCGAGAGCGACAGCTGCAGGCAGCTCAGAGGTACTACATTGCTACCTCTACTTACGAAATGAATTGGTTCCAGAAATGTGTAAATTGGATTTTTTGTCAGTAGAGACACATATTTTTAACCCTAATCCATACCTGTCAACCCTGCCGATAACTGCCCTTCTAAATTATTATGATTCCCCTTACAAACCCCCCAAAAAACTTACAAACACCGTACGACTCGTACGGTGTTTGTAAGGTTTTTTGGGGGTTTGTAAGGGGAATCATAATCATTTAGAAGGGCAGTTATGTCGTACGGTGTTTGTAAGGTTTTTTGGGGGGTTGTAAGGGGAATCATAATCATTTAGAAGGGCAGTTATCGGCAGAGGTTGACAGGTATGCTAATCCATGAATACCCATTTGTTATGGGGTACGTGAGAAACATCCAAATATGTGAGAAAACACCCAAAAAGATGAGAATCTTTATTGTGATTTTCTTTGCTTTTGTGCTTTCTGTTCTGCAACATTTATTTCAGAGTATATTGTATAAAACAAACTATATATACTTTTAGCAGTATATTATTTTAATTCACATAAGAAAAATTGCAATTTTTCACTTACTGGTTCTGCAAAGTTTGTTTCCATAGTGTAAATATAAATAAAAACTACAGTATTTTGTGTATTTTTTTAACCTGCGGATTATTTTGTAGTTTGTAGCCCTTTCACTGCCATTGACAGTTATATACCTCAAAACCATTTTAATTATCTGGCCCGAAATCAGCTGGGATAGGCTCCAGCACCCCCCGTGAACCTAGAGAGGATAAAGCAGTTCAGAAAATGAGATGAGATGAGAACTTTTTTACCTGATTCCGGTCTTAAAATACCTGATTGGGCACCATTTCCGATCACATGTTCAAATCTGGTACGTCCGGTAGTTTTTAACTCATACACGGCCATCAACGCCGATAGATCCAGTCCATTTGAACCAGAAGGTTAATTTTTTCCCCTCCTCTTTGTTACCACGTGGTGATTTTTAGATCGTTTGAGGTGCCTCCAAGCAACGGCGAGGAAAAGGTGAGCTCGCCCTTGTTCAGGTCAGAACCGCTTCTTGACTCATGTGTTCAATTGACATCTTTATTTCTCTGTCAAGGCAATAAACAAGAGTAGAATTTTGGCCAATGAAGAGCCATTTGGCGGCAGGCGGGTCCGCGCCTCCTTGGGTCGAGGATTATTCAAACTGCGTGGAACCAAACGCACGAATAGCACGCCAAATCTTGGTGAGTCAAATTTTCCAGTCGTTTTATTCGGGAGTGCATCGAGCATTGCATCGAGCGTGTCCACGCAGTTGAGACGGAGCGCAAAGTCCCGGAAGCCTCGAACTCGCCACCCGAGTGCAAGAAAAAGTCCAAAGGCTTGAGGAAGTTCCTGGGCAGGTACGCCGCCCGAACGCCGGCGTCCAATGGTCTCCTCCGTGACGCTCTCTTTCCCTCAGGCTGAGAAGAAGCCCCTCCGCGTCCTTGAACTCAGACGACCAAGCCGAGTTTCAACGCGGCGGCGTGCGGGCCACGGCCGGCCCTCGCCTGAACCCGTCTGATTCCCCCATCGGCGCGGCGGACGTCCCGTTCTCGCGCTGGAGCCGGGAGGACGTTTGCGAGTGGCTTCACGAACAAGGCTTGGGCTTGTACGCCGCGCCGGGTCACAACTGGATCAAGTCGGGGCAGAGCTTGCTGTTGGCCTCGCAGCACGACCTGGAAAAGGTGCGCGCCGGCGGACGACACGGGCTTTTCGCGTAACAGCGCGCTCTTTCCTTTCTAGGAGCTGGGCATGAAGCACCCTCTCCACAGGAAGAAGCTCCAGCTCGCCCTTCGAGCGCTTCACTCGCAAGAAGACCTCCCGAAAGGCAAACTGGACCACAACTGGGTCACTCGTGAGTGGACATCCATTTTCGAGCGTTCGTGGGATGCCGATTGCACCAATCCGTGCGTGTGTTCCAGGCTGGCTGGACGATGTCGGGCTGCCGCAGTACAAGAGTCAGTTTGACGAGGCACGAGTGGACGCGCGCATGCTGCACTACATGACTGTGGTCAGAATAACACGCACACGCCTTCACATGTTGATGTTTTCAATGCGGTCCAGTGGGTCTCAAAAGGAATAGCATCAAAATGTCTATATTTTTGTCATTTTTATTCAAAACAAAAAGAGAAATTTACAAAGATATGATTTATCCATGCTATTTTAGTCATGTTTTAACAGTTTGAGAGTTGAATCTAACCAGAGTGTACTTTTGGTTACATTAGGGGTGCCAAACTCGGTTTAGTTGGTGGGCCATATTCGCCCTCATGGTTCAGAAAATGAACGATGAACTAGACTTGAGTGGCGGCCCGGTGATGAGAGGTTAGCGTGTCGGCCTCACAATTGGGGGACCTGGGTTCAAATCCAGGTCGGTCCACCTGTGCGGAGTTTGCATGTTCTCTGTGTGGGTTTTCTCCAGGTACTCCGGTTTCCTCCCACATTCCAAAGACATGCGTGGTAGGCTGATTGGACACTTTAAATTGTCCCTACGTATGAGTGTGAGCGTGAATAGTTGTTTGTCTCCTTGTGCCCTGCGATTGGCTGTCCACCAATTCAGGGTGTCCCCGCCTCTGGCCCAAAGTCAGCTGGGATATGCTCCAGCACCCCCTGCAACCCTAGTGAGGATAAAGCGGTTCAGTAAATGAGATGAGACTATACTTGAGTAATCTTAACTACATTTATTCCATTGGAATCTTTCCCATATCATTAAAGGGAGCCCGTGTACCACGGATAGTACTCGTACCCCACTTTGAGGACCACTGATTTAGCATATCGCTAAATCAATAAGATAACATAACAGTGGTTTCTGTGTTTTAGGAGGATCTCCTGTCCCTGAAGGTGGGCAGCGTTCTCCACCACCTGAGCGTCAAGCGAGCCGTCCAGGTTCTGCGTCTCAACTCCTTCCGATCCGACTGTTTGCGACGCCGGCCCACGGACGAGGTACATTGGCGGCTCGCCGAATGTTCGGACGCCGCGCCCTCAACATTTCCTCCTGGTCGCCCTCAGAAGCAGACGCGACCGTCCGACGTGATCCAGTGGAGCAACCACCGAGTGATGGAGTGGCTGCGGTCCGTGGACCTGGCGGAGTACGCGCCCAACCTCAGGGGCAGTGGCGTTCACGGGGGTCTCTTGGTGAGGATGTTTGCCGTGCTACTTTCATTAGGAACGGCTCCAGGGGAACACTGATTTTGCCGCCCACCAGGTTCTGGAACCGCGTTTCACGGTGGACGCCTTGGCCCTCCTGCTTAACATCCCGCCGGGGAAAACGCTACTTCGGCGCCACCTCGCCACGCATTTCCACCTGCTCGTGGGAGGGGAGGCGCAAAAGCTCAAGCAGGAATGTCTGGAAAACCCAGACTACGTCGTGCTCACCGCCGCCGCTAGAGTCAAGGTGGGAAAATTTTACTCTTTCGGCGCCATTCATAGATGTCCGATGACATGAGTTTATCGTTTTAGCCGTCCGATCCATTTGAACGGCCAATGAAAGAACGCTGCCACCCCAAACGGATTGGACGTCTGTTGCCGTCGATGAATTAAAGCTAAAAACGGTTTCTCTTTACTTCCCGGTAGCCTCGACTTCTGTCGTTCGGAAATTTCGGGACGCTGCGGAAGAAACGACACGACGACCTGAGCGATTACGTGTGCCCGATGGATGTGGGAGGGCGGCCCCTCCCGGACCCCGAGGACCAACTGGAGCAGTTAGAGCAGGTATGACTGTTTGTCGGCCGTCGTTCCGCCGTGTTGTCGTTCTCTCGCCGATAACACGTCTGTCTCGGGTCAGATGGACGACTCCGAAGGCGCCGTGAGGCAGATCGGAGTCTTTTCGGAGGGAATTAATAATCTGACAGTATGGCAAAGTTTATTACCTAAATATGTTTTTTTGTTCTTATTGTCACTTGCCTAATTTTACGCCCTGCTTTCAGAGCATGCTGGAGGACGGGGATGTCTTCCGCGAGATCTCAGAAAACCCACGAGAGGACGACCGGTCAGATTAGAAAAAATAAATCAAATAAAAATAACAAGTAACGCTGCAGTTGCTGTGAGTGAGAATGTGTAAGGAAATCAGCTCAACATGGAATGAAGTAATTTTGGGAGAAGTTTTGTTATAAAAATCGTCGGGTCAAAAAATAAATCAAATAAAAATAACAAGTAACGCTGCAGTTGCTGTGAGTGAGAATGTGTAAGGAAATCAGCTCAACACGGAATGAAGTAATTTTGGGAGAAGTTTTGTTATAAAAATCAGCTGCATGAAGTTCTCTAATGTTTTTTTAAGCAATAAACCATTTTTAAAATTTTCTACGACTTTTCTTTGCTATTAAGTGCTGGTATATATATATATATATATATATATATATATATATATATATATATATATATATATATATATATATATATATATATATATATATATATATATAATAATCATCACTGACTGCTGTCAAATCATTTCAAATTCTTCTACTAATGATTTTATACTAATTTGCAAATTTCACTTTACACATTAAGACAACAAAGGAAAATTCCTTTTTCTCCTTTCATGATAAAAGTGCTACAAATATAAATATATATAAATATATATATATATATATATATATATATATATATATATATTTATATATACATATATATATATATATATATATATTTATATATACATATATATATATGTATATATATATATACATATACATATAAAAGTGTAAAAAATAAATAAACACATTAAAAATACTAGAAAAAATAAAAATAACAAGACCCCAGAAATGTTCAAAGCTCCTTTTTTATTCAGGCACAATTAGTGTACTTGAAAACAACCTGGGAACCATCTTGCTTAAATGTTGTTTATCGTCGTCCATCGTCTGTCTTTCTCGTCTTCGGTTGCTGAACGGTGGTTCCACCTTCTCGTTTAGGCAGGTAACTTTGTCCAATTAGGCTAATAAGCCTCCAAGCCGGGTGAATACTCTCCCTGCAAAGTAACTGAAGTACAAAGTGAATGACGTTTGCTTGACATTCCTTTGTATAATTTCTTTGTTCTTGTTTTTTTTTAAATAGATGCACCAGCACTAAGCCCCTTGGAAGCTAGTTATCGGTGGAACTGACTGTACAGGGTAAGTACTTTTCTAGTATCTACGGTAACAGAAGACTAACTTAATGTCTTAACCTTTTATGTTTTGGAGCCTCACAAACATCACGTGATAACTAAACGTGACATGTCGTGTTTTTTAAGTTTTTTAATTAACACTATGTACTGCCAGCCTGAACAGTTTTAACATTTCAATTCAGGCGTGTACTTATCAAAAAGTTTTATTTCCATAAACTCCATCAGTATCATCCACAAAATTGGATTCTGAACCAAATAAATAGGAAGTTATAGGCAAGGGTTGAAAATAAATCGTTTACAAACTTTAATTGACAAGTTGAATTTCATGTGAACGGTACTCCCTTTATTGACCACCGGAGGAAGCCCCGTACCAAATTTTGGAAAACAAATTCACCCTTTTGCTCTCAGATGTGTATGCAATTCCCACAAAACGAATCCACTGACTGCCATCCCTCCCAGTCCAAGTTGATTGGACGTCTGTCCATGGCATAGGAATGAGTTAACAGTAGTTCCGTTTTTAATCTCACAGGCATATCAGAGCTCTTAAATGGCCTAAAGCTAAGTTCTTTTAGTGTCTTTGGAATTTTTTTATTGGCACACATATTTGGATATGCAAATTTTTCAGATGATGTTCCATAATGTTTTGCAAAAAGCAGTCTGTTTTTGCCAGGGATGAAGAACACGCTACCTGCAAGATCCTCCCAGGATGCTCCACAGCGGGCATACCAGTCCAGCACACGGCTAGTGCCCGCTCAAGTGGACGTCACATGGATGGCGGCGCCGTACTTCCTCGACGCTCACATTCCCCCAAAGTACCCCCCCGATGGCGAAAGCTCTACTTGGTCTGCCACCCGCAACTCGTTCGCCAGCCTCCCGCCTCCGCCGCCGAGCCCAAATGTCGCTCCCGTCCCTGCCTTTTACACCTGGAAAGCCGACCACGTGGATATCTGCGACAATTTCCTGCTCGGTATTTGTCTGGCGCCCGACTGGTGCGAGATGCACCACACGCCGTACCCCTTTTTCTGGCAACTGTACAACACCTTGACGGACAGCTGGACGCACGTCAAGCCCAGTGCCCAACTGCTACTGGAACGCATGTACTCCAACGTCAATCAGGAGACCGTGAGACTCAAGGAAGGGTAAGTCCGATGATTGATTATCGGTTTACCTCAACTCCGGTGTGTTCCGATGTTCCTCCGCAGACCGGTCACCTTCACCTTGAGTCTGGATGACATGGAGATTGTGGACTTCCACAAATACAGTAGCGCCAGAAGACTGAGCAACTCAGAGAGTCGGCTCAGGAACCCGCATTTCCCCGCCAAGTGGCGGATTTACTGGTGGAACAGCGTGAAATGGATGGAGTATGATCAGGTTCCCGTTCATTTTCTACCAGGTTTTAGATTTGGGGTTCATGTTACCAACCCAGTTGGCAATTTGACGGAAAAAATGTTTTTTTATGTGGTAAAAATAAGGCAACAAGTTTAAAGACCTTGATTGGGCTGGTTTTCAGGAGGTGTCTGCCCTGCTCCAGGCCAAAATGGCCACCAAGGAGGTGGAGTGCTTCTTCATGGTCAACTCGCAAGAGTACAAGGTGGACTTCACCACCATGATGCAGAGCAACGTCACCACAGGCTTTGTTAGAGACGTCCGTTGTCGACCCGTATACCGTTCAATCAAGAGCCTTCACCCGCACCTCAAGTGGGTAACCGGGCTTGCTAAGTGCTGTATTTTTCTTTCAATTTTGGGATGGTGGAGCTTCAATACCTCACTCTACAGGACAGGAGTCCAGATGGAGCCCGTCTTGTCTGCTTTTGATCCCAACTTCAATATGGTTCCTTTGGAGTCCACATTGTTACCCCCCTCTTGGCGTCTGGGCTTGGAGGCGGACTGCAGCTTGGTGGACGTTCCGGTCGGCACCCAGGTTTTCCTGTCCATCCGGGAATTCTTCTACACCACCATTCCCGAGAATGAGGTGGATATCGTTGTCATCCAGCAGGTCCAGAACTTTGTGCATTGGGACAAGTACCAGAGGTAATTTTTTATTTATTTTTTATTTAAAGGCACGCGCGTTTCTTTTAATCACAGCTCGGAACCATGGAAATTTACAGATACTTTCATCCTCCCGTTAGTTGTGGTGACTCTTCCATTTTGCTCTGGTAGACACAAGGCGTTCATGGAGAGAAAGTACGCTGGTTCAGACGTACGTGTGGAGTATCACCTTTTCCACGGTACTACCTTAGATGCCGCGGAGAGCATTTGCCGCAACAACTTTGACCCGAGCTTGGCCGGCACCAACGGAAGGGCCTTAGGCTACGCCACCTACTTCTCGTCCTTGGCCAGCTTGTCCCACGCCTACGCCGTCAAGACGACGCCCGACGGCCTGCGCCACATGTTCTTGGCTAAAGTCCTGGTGGGGAGGGTGACCAAAGGGAACCCCGAGTACCACCTACCGCCCTCCCAAGACTCCAGCGCCGATTTTTACGATGCCTGCGTGGACTGCGAGTTCAGTCCCAGGATATTTGCGGTTTTCAGCAGCTGGCAGTGTTACCCGTCCTACCTCATCAGGTACAAAGATCTGAATGGCGTCGTCGAGCTCTAAGCCGTCGAGCCATCTGGAGTCTGTCCGTTCTGTCAGGAGTAAGTTAGGTCATGACAAAGAAAATGTTTTCAGGTCCTTCTAAGTTCCCTTTTATTTGTTCTTCAGCAGACCAAAAATAAGTACCTGTTGATTTTAAAATGGATAAGGTGTTGTCTAATTGCTAGTCTCGATCGGTGCCTAAATATTCACTTTGAATCTGGTGGTCATTTTAAACACCGCATTGCACTTAGTTAAAAAAAACTATCATATTTTCCATATACTACAGTTCAGTTTTGTCGTTATGGATTTTTTTTTTTAAATAAGATGTTGCTAAGATTATTTACTGGGTCTTCTAGGTTCTTTTTTTTTTATTCACGTTGTTTAGCAGACCCAAATAGCCTTTGTTTTTGAAATTGGGGAAGTGCTGTCTAAATTGCTAGTTTCGGTCTGTGCTTGTATAGTATTCCCTTTGAATGTGATTTTCATTTAAAACACTGCATTGCACTTTACTTCAAAACTGTATTTCTCGTTCACTACAGTTGAGTTTTGTTGTTAAGAACCAAATCTTTATTAAAATGCTGTTGCTAAAAGGATTCACTGTTTCATTTTACAGTTGAGATAAATGTGATTTTCTTAGCTTGTTTTTCTTTCATTACAGTACTTGTAATCTCTGCAAGTTTGCATGCATGTCAACAAGTCACGAAAGAAAAGCTATTCACAAAAACTCCAAAGGTAAGAATAACACACTTTCAATACAAAAAGGATAACAAATGGGAGTTTAATAATGATTGAAGGTGTCGAGTGAGGCAGTTTGTCCTGAGGGCGGTGCTTCAGGAATGCCCAATTTCATTCCCGAGAGAGCAAGTGGCGTCTTGGTTAATTGAAGTTGATCACCACTAATGGGCGGAGAGCGGTTCATCCGCATGTCATTTTGTGGTCGAAGCTGGATAAGCAGATGGCGAAAGCTTGCAAGGCACACATGGGGTAGTTGTAGTCCAGGGTGAAGATGTCCTCGGCTACTCGGCCAAACTGCATCACGATGTAATCGGCTAAAGCGGGAGGAAAGAAAAGGCTCGGCCATCAAGGATGAAGACCTGTCCAGAATTTCGGATACTTACGGTCCTTGTCGTGGACGATCTGAAAGTTCTTGATGGAGGCCTGAGTGACACGACCGTAGAAGTTGAGTATGTAGGACTGCGTGTCGTCGTTCCACATAGGCGCCTTGTTGTGAAGCTCGATCAGGTTGTCCATGGAGTGACTCTCCCAACGACTCAGCAGACTCTCCTGCTCCTGAGACGACGAGTTGGGGACGTGGGAAGGGGCAATGGGCTTTTCGCTTTGACGGACGTTCAGTTTTTACAGTAAACACGAGGCCCCTGGTGTAGCAGGTCCCCAGAGACCATGTGTTCCTGGTGTAGTGACCTCTAGTGTGAAATGTCTGCTGCCAATTTATGCCCACCGACCCCAAAAAAAGTCTGCAAATTCTCCTCGCTGTTGACATTAACAGTAGTGGTAGTAGTAAGAGATTGATGACTCACATTGTGGGGACACACGGGCACTCTGTCAAAGTTGTCACCCATTCCTGGGATGATAACTGTCATCTTGCGCGGGCCCTTGAATCCCATTAAGTTGGATTCCTGGTGGGCGGTAGAAAGAAGGCTTATTAGAGGAGGAGGAGATCAGGGCAGGGGACTCGGTTTTTGTTTGCCCGCTTACATAGTGGATGGCGGCAAGCTCCTGTCGAGTGCTGCTGTCCTCCGCGGCAGCTTGGTTCTTGAAAGGGTTGGTGCCGTTGTTGTATACGGTGAATTTGGTGCCGAAAAGGTTGGACCTGGCAGGGAGAATAGCCTTGAACACCTTGGAGCAATCAAGTGTGGCTCTCTAGTAGGTTTTTACCTCAATTTCCCAATGAAGCTCTCCCCCTCTCGCGAGAGATCGGTGGGGTCTACTGAAATGAGGTAGTGGGCAGTCTTGCTATACTTCCTCTTCCTCCCCGCTAACAAGAAGACCTAATGGGAAAAATTGAGCAAGACTGTCAAGGACTAGGTCAAAGACCAGACGAGGGCCTTACCTTTTTGCTATCCTCCTTCTCCATGTGCATGTAGTACGTGGGGTAGAAGTTGCGGTCCATGCCCTTGTTGTCACGGGTGATGCGGCATCTGACCGTGGAGCTGCAGGGGGCGGGAAGCAACACAAACTCCTCCAAGTTGGACACCTCTAGATGGAACGAGCTCCCGGATAAGGGAGAGCTGCTGGCGACCGCCTCCTATCGAAAGCGGGTGCCAAATTTGTTCAGATGCGGCACCGTGAAGGCAGAGCCTCACCGGAGAGGCAACTCACTGGGCCCTTGGTGGTAGTGGCGGAGCGGGGCCTCGCGGTCTCTTCGTTGGGCGTCGGGGATTCCGGCCGCTCTTCCTCATCGTCCTCGCTGGATTCGTCAAAGTTCATAATATCTGACAGGCCTGGACAAGGACATGTTTACATCCGTGCACGATTCCGAAAAAGAAATAGTTTAGTCACCTTGTTTCCGCAATAGGTCGGGAATGTTCATCTTGGGGCGGTGTATTATCTCCGCGTCTCCGGCCTTGGCCGCGTCCCCCGCGGCCACATTGGGGGAGGGAGGTGGCGGAGGGCGGGGCTTCGACTTGGTTATAACCTGGCCCTGGGACTGGTTCACCGACACAATCTGAACGTCCATGCCCTTTTTGGGAGTTTTGGGTCCTGGGTAGGCCGCCGAAGCGCTCATACCTACCGTGTGCGCCGCAAAAGGATGAGTTAAATCCCTAGGGTCAGATCTACCGTCTTTCGCCGTCTCACCTTCCGCGCCGATTTCGTCGGCATTGACGAGGGACTCTGCCATCGGTGGCTGCTCTTTCTCCTGCCGTGTGCGGGTCTGCCGGGGCCGGGCCTCCGTGTTGGGTTGGACCATGAGCGGTTCCTGACGCTTCCGCCGCTGCTTCTGCTCCAACAGGGACCTCTGCGACGGCACGCCGAGATGACGGCCAATCCACGACGTGACGTTAAAGCGCCGCTTACCTGTTTTTCTAGCTTCTGTTGCATGATGCTGTTGGGGTCATCAAATCCGCTGCTGACATGGGAATGGAACGACAATGGTAAGATAGCTTGACATTTGACAAAGAGTCTCTTAATGGCCCAGAAGAGTTAATGTGAGGTGAGAAAATGAAGTACAGGAGAAAAGGCTCCCGGGCGCGGTTGGGTAGCAAGGGGCCTTGCGTTGCTTAGCTACAGCAAAAAAGGGCAACAGCAGGGAGCGAAGCCTTTGGGGCAGACTCTTCTGTGGGAGTAAGTCGACTTGTGTCGTATGACAAATGTTTCGTGTGTATAAAGTGTCCGTCTAGATACTCCAGAGCAATTGTCGAATGACTTGTACTCAATTAGCTCGTCTTTCAGTGACAAAAAAGCAGGTGTTGTGAAAGGGTGAGTCGGGGGTGCGTGTACCTTGTTGTTGTTGTGGCGCTGGATGCCAGGCTGGTGGCGCTGGAGGGTCTTAAGAGGGCCAAATGTCAGTTTACCAAAAAGATAAGAGAGGAAAGAGTTTAGCGCAATAGTTCTTCATTGTTGTTCCGGGCAGTCACCGCTTTAGGTAATCAATATTTTACCAGCATTTTGTAACCATAGAGGTCGTGGTGACGGCAAACCTACTCTGTAATTATTAGTCTAATTAACATGGCCTTGGTACGTTGATGTCAAAATGATTCACTGACAGAGCATAAGAAACACTCAATGTTCAATTGGGAATGTGTTAATTGCTATGTCTGGGAATGTGAGTCTTAGTTATTATATTCAAATGTAACTAAGTAAAATAATGATCTTCACGGACCCAAATATACTGCATGTGCGGCTTTTAGAGCGGGAGTCAAAGCTACTGCTGATCTATAAAGATTTGTCATGGAGGAAGAGATGCTCACGTCTAACCTGTACGACCAGCGACTGTAGACGGGCTGCGCCTCCATCCTGACTTGAAACGAGGCTCATTCCTGTGATGCCGACTCATAATGTGCGGCGCTAAATGGAGTGACTGGGTGAATAGGTAGCGGAGGGTAGGGTTGCCATGACATCCACGCGACGCACGGAAATACATTAGGAGGAAAAACCCAATGTGGGAGTGCTCTCCAGCAAACGAACTTTAACTGTCATGAGATTTTTTCTGTTTTTTTTACATCTGACTGATACAATCCCCTTCTCCCTCACTTATTTTACACGTAAAAAAGCATCAATATCTTGTTGGTATGAGATGAACATCTTTGCATTTCCGTAAGTGTGTGTTCGTGTGTGTTTGTGTGTGTGTGTTTGTCCTGAGAGACGACGATCTGACAAACAAGTCGACTGATGAGGAGCGAGATGGGAATAATTGCATGATGCAGTAATAAGTATGTGGCATTGTATACGCAGTCATCATGTCAAATCACACGGCAAAAATTAAGGAGGTCAATTCAACTAGGAAATGGACATTTTAAAGATCCAATCGTTAGGGAAACAATCGGGAATAATATGCAATCTGGCCGGTATAAAACTTGCAAACTACATGTCATATGGGGTGGGGGTTCTTTATATGATGACATTACTTGACAAGAATGCAGTTGAAAAACTCAAGCGAGTTCAATCATGCAACACGTATGTGCTACTCATTTAAATGCGACGCAATCCAAGGAAAACGGCAGTTGGGTGTTACACGATGAATCGCTTTGTTTTTCTCCTCAAGTTCCCAAAAGTTGCCGATCGCCACGTAAGGTTAGAACACCGTTAGCACGTAGCATAGCCCAGGTCGTCGTTTATTCGCTTGAAAAGTTACGATTTGCTCAATTTTCGCCTGCTAAAAATACAGTCGCCACGACGACTCGCCCTTTCCTCCGAAAATACGGTTAGAGTGTCGAAAATTATGCGCGATGTATTTTCTTCTTACCTGAGGCTGTAATAACTCATGTTTATCCGCCGTTGCTAAGGAACGTGCCACCAAGGCGCGCCCTCACTGGCTGACTGCTCAGCTAGTCTTTGTCTGACTGGTGGACATCGACGAGGGGGCGCATGTGTTAATATGCGCGAGTTTTCGTCGTGTTTGTGTTCTTTCGGTGACGAAGTAAACGAAACCTTACTGTTACTTTTTATCGTAACCGCGTTGCCATGCATCATCCTGAAACAAAGTGACACTCTGTATAGTCAAAAGTTGTTTTGATAATGATCTGACATAGCACATTAAGGTAAAGTCGTTTGAGTCTCTAAACAGGTCAAAGAATCACTTTGTTTCATATAACACCTGCATAATTGAAAGGCAAGAGCGGAGCAAGTATGAGCTGAGGTTGGCGCAGTCATCTCGTGCAAACCCCAAACGCTTCTTTGCCCATGTTCAAGCCAACAAACGTCTGCACAACCAAGTGGTTAAACTCAGGGATGCTTATGGAGTCGGTGTCACGGATGCAGAGGGACAAAGCTCTCTTTTTGCTAGGGTGTTCGCAGGCATTTACAAAGCCGATGATGGGCGACCAACACCCCCATTTGCTCGGGATGTTCCCCCAATGCCTGCAGTTGCCATTACACCTCCTGAAGTCTACCGTGCCTTGATGTGTCTGGACGCCACTAAAAGCCATGGTCCGGATGGTATTCACCCGAGGGTCCTCCAGGCACTCGCTCCGACCATAGCACTTCCCCTCGCATATCTCTTCACACTGTCCTTGCAATCAGGTGAAGTCCCCGAAGACTGGAGACGGGCCGTCATCTGCCCTATCTATAAGAAAGGAGACCGAGAGGACCCGTTGAATTACCGACCGGTCTCCCTCACTTCAGTAATCTGCAAAATGTTAGAATAAATTATCAAAACGTCCATGATGGCCCATCTCCAGAACACAGCGGCGATCTCCGATAGTCAGCATGGATTCGTGTCCAAGAGATCCTTCCTCACCAACTTGCTGATGATGGAGGAATGGGTCACTCAATTAATGGACGATCGACAAATTGCCGACCTGGTCTTCCTGGACTTGGCCAAGGCGTTTGACTCGGTCAACCATCGCTTGCTACTCCGCAAGTTGGAAGCGTATGCGATTCACCCAGCGGTAGTGAGGTGGATTGATGCGTTTTTGGCTGGCCGCACCTTTCAAGTACAAGTCAACGGCATACTTTCAGAGACTCACAACGCCCCCAGCGGTGTGCCCCAAGGCGCCGTTCTTGGACCACTGCTGTTCGTGGTGTTTGTAAACGACCTGCCAGAGCACATCTCCCAGCGGGTTCTCCTCTTCGCCGATGATGTGAAGCTTGTTGCTCCCCGGAGCGACTACGAGGACCTGCGTAGGTGCCTTCATCATGTTTGGAGTTGGTCGAACCTGTGGGACCTGCGGCTCAATATCACGAAATGCAGTCATCTGGCTATTGGGGCTCCTCCTGATTCACCTCTTGACTTTGAACCGGGACGCCTGGAACTGGAACGAACTCAACGGTGCAAAGATCTGGGCATCATTGTCGACGACACGTTCAAACCAACGGCCCAATGCATCCAAGCAGCCAACAAAGCTCGCGGAGTGCTGTTCCTAATGTTCCGGTCCTTTGCCGTCATCACAGCAGACATCTTCCTTCCTTTGTATGTTTCCCTGGTGAGGCCCATTCTCGAGTATGGGATCCAAGCCGCATCACCGTACCTCGCCAAGGACATCCAGCATCTGGAGCGGGTCCAGAGGCTTGCAACGAGGATGGTCCGCGGCCTCAGCTTAATGTCTTACGAGGGAAGATGCCAGCGACTCAACCTGCCGACCCTTGAGGCTAGGCGTCTGCGAGGGGACCTGATACTGGCCTACAACATCCTCCACGGTATCTACAGCGTGCCCCGTGACCTCTTCTTCACGCCCGCACCTGATCGTGGTCTGAGGGGTCATCCGTGGAAGCTGTACCCTCGCGGGTTCCGGTTGAATCGGCGGAAGGCTGCTTTTTCAGTGCGCATCGCCGGTCCTTGGAACCGGCTTCCGCAGGGTGTGGTCGAGAAGCCGACGGTCGCCCAGTTCAAGCGGGCTCTGGATGACTTTTTGGCCGTGGACCAGTGACTACACCGCGTTTTGTGCACATTTTATTTTATTTATTTTTTATGTCTTGTTACATGGCCCTTAGCCTGGTGCTTTTTCTTGCCAAATAAATTGAATAGAATTGAATTGAATAATTCATTATTGCATTCATATATTAACACATTACCAAATACTACTTGCTGGGGCTTTTATTCCAAACTCTAGATTGAGGAATAAATGTGATCATGAGTTTTGAACACTTGTCTGATGTCTGCTCACCAGCACTCCCAATAAATAAGAGAGAAAACTGATTTCGATCATAAAAGTTGAAATCACATCTTAATTTTTGCTGCGGATGAACTTCTGGCATTCCGTCAGCTGCCCTCTCTCCTCCAACATAGTCATAACCCACAGCCGCCTCCTCCATGTTACGTTCAGGCCATAGTATTTCTCAGGTGTGTCGGGCACCAGCACATCGAGTGGCTGACAGTGTGGTGGAGTGGAAGACCCGGCGAGTAGCCGGAATGCCAAAGAAGATGGGGTGCGGCCATTTCCTTCTTTAGGGGCATCATCAAAGTTATCATCATCATGTTTCTGTTTTGGTGGTATTTCTGCGGAACCAGCTGCACAACTTCTGTGACTCTTCTTTGCTGGATGATGGTGCCCGTTTGACTGAAATGACAGCGGGGGGAACTTGCTGGTGGTCTTCTTGGACAATATGCTGCAAGTGTCCTGAATGATGGTGCCCAAGCGACGCTTCCTGCGGTGGCCACTTTTTGACCATGGCACTGCACCGCCCAGTGATGTGTCAAACTGAGGGTTTACCTTTAAAAAAGGAGCAATCAAGTGAGTTATATGATGTAAAATGGGAACATTTATGTTAGGTTACCCAGGAAGTGAGGTTTGTGCTGGCTTTTTTCTCTGTGAAGAACACTTTGGGATGCAGGGCAGCACGAATCTCAGGACTAGATGGGAGTTTGGCGATGCTCACAGGCGGCTCGGCAAACAGCAACGAAGGTTTAGCAGTTTTGGGACTTTTGCGAGGCATTAAAATAAACTTTGTCTGAAGACTTCACAATTGAATTATTGTTTACAGTTTGAGTGCCGTTTTTTATATACACTCGACCCAACATGAGCACAAAGTATCTGCCCCATGTTGTTTTTGTAAAGACCAATTGCAAAGTTCACTCACCTCAATATCTCATTTTGTTGAATTGAGAAGTGTGTAAACCAACCGTATACTTAACGGGGTTCTCCGTTTTATTCATCTCCATTTAGTCTCCCTTTATTTTTATTCAAAAAACTTCCTGTTCCCCCCTCCGATTGACAATGGTCCTTCCTGACTCTTGACCAATTGCTATTGGTTGCTGCCGAACCACATGACTAGACCGTGGCCCTTGTAGCGCGAAAATTCAAAATACGCATGTTGGGAAAAAGAAAAACGTTTGAATGAATGGCAAGCCTTTTCATTTGTTTTTATTGTCCAGACTCAAGCATTTGGTCTACTTTTTGTTTAAGCTTCAGTTTTCGAGAAAAAGTAGTTCCTGGTTTTGCCTGCAGTTTCACATTCGATTGGCTATAACCTGTGCCCCATCATTGGTCGTTTGGTAAGTAACGTAGTCAAAGCTAACCCGTAGCAACCATAGCGCGAAAATCTAAAAGACGTTTTATCCTTAAAGTAAAAAGTGAACAATAAAGCGACTTTTGTATCCGTTTTTGAACGGTGGCCAGCAGGAATCCACGCTAAGAGACCCGGTGGGCACCGTAATGTGAAGGTTTTAGGTAGATAACGGCTATGCTAGCTAACTAGCCGTCTTCAAATGACACGACTCTCTTAACGGTACTGGCAAAATGTGCGCGATTAGAGCAAGTGTTTAACATTAACGGCAGAATATCTCAAATTCCTGCACTTTTAAAACTATCCGAAATAAGTAAATTATTCAAAGCCTTCTCGTTACTAGTCAAACACGTCTCAATCAACTGGACTTAAACGATCGAAGGTATTCACTGATACGTAAGAAATCTGATTGCATCACCATACAAGATTAATGTTTAAGTGTGTTAACTTGTTATTTCTTTCTACAGCGTTTTTGAGGAACATCTTTTGGATCTTCTTGACCATGAGCCCGAGGAAACCCCTGATCCTCAAAAAACGAAAGCTGCCCAACCAGCCGAGCAAACCTCCTGGGAGTCAGAATGCATCGACATCCCGAGAAGATCAGGGGAGTTCGTCCGCCACTCAGAACCTCCCGGTTGGGGTGGGCATCCTGCAGCACCCCATGCTCCCCGACACTCAGCTGGTTGCAATTCCCAGGATGGCCGATCTCTGGAGTGTCATTCAAGCACTCACTGTCCAGAGCAAGGAGGGCGGCGCCCACAGCCCCGACAAGTTCATCATCCTGGGCGGTGGCTTTAAATCGCTCTCCACGCCCGAGACCGCCAAGAACGCTGTTTTCCCGGGCAGCACGATGGAACAGCTAGCTTCTCAACAGGGGGCACTCACAGATGAACAATGTTAAAATTCGTCTTATTTTCAGAAATATTGCATGATAACAACAAATCAGCAATGTGTGTTTTCTTTGTGTACATTTTTCAGTAATAAAGGTGGAGAAGGATAGCTGTTTTGACCAGAATGCCAACTGCGTCATGCAATGTTTGAAAAGGGACGGCGCCTTGCCACCGGGAATTGCTGTTGACGATTCCAATAAGGAGAACCAGACTCCAGTCAACACGGCGCAAGGAAAATCAAAAACTAAGGCAAATTCTTGAACCTAATTGAAAGTTAGCCCACAGAAGGATGGAAAAAAATCTGCATATTTCGATATCTAGCACCCCCAATTGCTGCTAATGCCTTGAAAGTCATCAATTCGTGATTTTGAGCGACTAACAATACTTGCTCCGCTGCTGTCCTCTTCAGAACCTCAACATTGGCGACGCTTGCCTAAACAACGCCATACCTGGAAAGCCGCCCTTTTCCTACATGACCATGATCCAGTTCGCCATCAACGGTAGCAGTAATGTCCAAATGACACTAAAGGAAATCTATGAGTGGCTCCAGAACCACTTTGAGTTCTTCCGGGGTGAAAACAGAAGCGGCTGGAAGGTGGTTACCACCTATTAATATTCCATTACAATGAACACAAACCCTCACTGTGATATATATTTTTTGTTCTTGGCAGAATGCCGTCCGCCACAACCTCTCCCTGCACAGAATGTTCCAGCGAAAGATGTTGCCCAATAGGAAAGGGTCAATCTGGACCATTCGACCCGAGGCCAATCGTGGGCTCACGCTGGATAAGGTGTACACGGTCTGACACACTTTTGAGTGCTCGATATAACCTTGGATCAAGTTTGTTGTTGTTTTTTTTTTTAAGATAACAAAAAAACTTTGTTCCTTTGCAGCCTGGATGCAACCCGGTCCCGGCCTCATTTGCATTTAATCAAGTAAGCAAGAGAAATAATAGATGACAAAATGTTTTATTTTTCTGACTCGAGCATTGAGGCCAAACAAGGACAAAAAATGTTACATCACATCGTAACCATTTTCTCGTAATATTACGTAAGACATTTGTACCTCTACATACGAAGGTTGCGAAAAGCTTTAATAGGAAACCTTTTATTCCAAGATATGAAAGCCATTCGTATTCATTTTAATGGATTAATAGATCATTTTATCTTTTTTCCATACATATTTCACACAAAATTGCTATAATTTTATAATTTTTACAGAGTTTATGGGGTGTTATTAAAAGTTGTAAAACCACTTCTGAACCTCATTAGTTTCCTAAGTAGAGGTACCACTGTATTATGACTAATCTCATATCACATTCTTAATCTTGTAATATTACAACATATTACTTCTGAAACGTTTTAAATATTTTCTAATATATTTTATATAGTAAACTATACATTTTTCTCACAAAAGTACTAGAATACTATCTAATATTGTGACCTCAATCACGTAATATTCAGTTGTTAGTTTTTTTTAATTTATTTATTTTTTATTTCTCGTCCTTTCTAATTTTCCTTTTTTTGGCCCTATTACTAATAATCTGTTTGCGGTTGTCTATTAAACTGCAGCCAACACTCCGTGCCGAAACAATTCCAAGTGCGGGTGAGTTGCCAACATGAAATGTAGGCAAAAATACATTTGCGTTTTGACTTGACTTTTTCCTTGGACTCCCTTCAGAGTGGCTCGTGAAACCTCTTCTCCCCCAAAAGCCATCCTTCTTTTTGCCGGTCCAGCTCCCCCTCAACAACACCGCGAGTCGGCCCTCGTCCTCACCGGTGGTGCCGCTTCAAACTCTCCAAACAGCCAGCATCCCCCGCAAAGCCAAACGCAAACGCAAACACCTTGCGAAGGTGAGACATTTTAGCTCACTTACTGCGATAGACGTCCGATCCGTTTCAAGGGGAGGGTTCGTGGCGAGCGTTCATTCGTCACAGTTCAAATGGATCGGACATCTACAGGCGACAAAGCCAATTAAGGAGTTTGAGTTGAGTTTTTAAGAGTCACGTGATTGGACGTCTATCAACGCGTGGTCTGTGTCGACACCAGGTGGTGCTCGCACAGGGTGATGCTGCGCATGCAAAGATGCAGAGGAGGCCTGTTTGCAGCTCCCCCCGCCTCAGGAGCCCCAAGACGCCCCGCCGGCGCCAAGAAGCGAGCGGCTCCAGGCGTAAGCAGCGTCTTGTCAGCCGGCGGCACGAGGAGCCGCTCCTGGTCTGCGACTTCGGAACAGAAACCTCTACCAGCCTGAACGCAGAGACGGAGCTCCAAGAGGGCTCCCGCGAGACCCCGACAACAGAGGCGAGTGTGAGTTCCTCCACCCTCTGCAAATCGCTGCCCTCCTGCTCCGTCGGGGGCCGGAGCGTGATGGACTTCAGCCCCATCCGCACACCCAGCATGCCGGCCTTCACGCCCCATTACGACAACGCCACCGTCGGCCCGAGTGGCGCGGCTTTGGACGATTGGGCCCTCTCTGATGACATCTTTCTTGCGCCCGTTTTGGGGCAGCTCCAAGGTGGCAGCGCCAACAGCTCCCTGACCGAGGGGCTGCTTCTGGACACCATGAACGAAAACCTGAACCTGATGGACTTCAGCTTCAACCCGAACGAAAGCCTGAGCCTGGTGGACTTGAGCTTCAACCCGAACGACAAGCTGGAACTGGAATTGGATGATATCAGCCTGTCCAAGATTCTCCTCGAACTCGAGTAGACCGGAATTTGTTCCAAGTTTTTATGTCTTCAGCAGTTAAGAAAAAATTCCCAGCTGGTGTTGTTTGTTTTGGCCCATAGACTAAACTTGAATTCCGTTGATTTGACCTCTGCTTAACAGGGCTCTTCTGTTTCATTTTGATGTACTGCCTCACTGACACTTGTTTGTATGGAAAAATCTCAAAGTATTTATGTTGATTTTGCACTTTTTTTCTTATTTATTGTGAGGTTCCTTCTTTTGCCCCTAAAGTTACTTACGGTTTTGGGGCTTAGAAAGCGTCAAAGATTGTTTATAATAAGCTATTTCTAAGAAATGGTGTGAGAAGCACTACTTACTATTACTCTTATCACCAATTGGGTTTTATTAAAATACAAAAGTTGATGCGGTGACTGAGAGAAGCACAAATGTTCCTGCCGTTTTTTTGTAATGTTTCAATTGTTCAATAAATATGTTCGTTGAAGCTCACGTTACTCTATCATATCGAACAAAACACTGCCAAAAATGTCACCCATGGGGTCGTTTTATGGATTCGCCCAAACGCAATACTATTGTTTCATGTCCTCAGTAGGTCTTGACTTCCTGCTGGGCGACTTCCAGGAGGATCTGGAGCTTCTTGCTGCAGTAATCTGTTTGCGGTAAACAAAAAGGCTTTCTACCAAGATGTTTCCACTTCTTTATCATCATATTTTTCGGCTAAAAAGTAACTTTTGCTGTGTTTGTGTTTTTATTTTCACTTACCAAAGGCGCGTCTCCACCTGGGCGGCAGTCGAGAGCGGTGCACGGCCACAAAGTACACCGGGACGCCGGTCAATGTCAGGGCGCAGCTGCGGCCCGTGTTCCAGGGGTCCGAGTAGAGCGACAAACCCACGATGAAGAAGCAGACGGCGGTGAATGTGACGGCAACGGCCAGAGGAACCTGCGGGCACGAGAGGCGCGTCCAGTGGCGCCCCTTCGACAAGGCCTCTAATAAATCTCACCTTGAAAGGCCGAGGCAGTTCTGGGAAGCGAAAGCGGTGCACGAGCATCCCCAGCGTCGCCAAGGCGATAAAGAACCAGCGTGCGAAGGAGGCCAAGCTGATCAGGGTCTGGATCTCCTCAGTGACTAGCATCAGCACCACCAATGGGTACTGCAGAATGCCGTTTGAATACCACTAACCAACCTTGTCTATTACGTCAATTATATATAATATATAATATATATATATATTATATATATATACATATATATATATGTGTATATATGTATATATATATATAAATTATATATATGTATATATTTATAAAAATATATTTATATATATGTGTGTGTATGTGTGCGTATGTGTGCGTATGTGTGCGTATGTGTGCGTATGTGTGCGTATGTGTGCGTATGTGTGCGTATGTGTGCGTATGTGTGCGTATGTGTGCGTATGTGTGCGTATGTGTGCGTATGTGTGCGTATGTGTGCGTATGTGTGCGTATGTGTGCGTATGTGTGCATATGTGTGCATATGTGTGCATATGTGTGCATATGTGTGCATATATATGTGTATATATATGTGTGCATATGTGTGTATATATATGTGTGCATATGTGTGTATATATATGTGTGCATATGTGTATATATATGTGTGCATATGTGTATATATGTGTGCATATGTGTATATATATGTGTGTATATATGTGTATATATATGTGTGTATATATGTGTATATATATGTGTGTATATATGTGTATATATATGTGTGTATATATGTGTATATATATGTGTGTATATATATGTATATATATATGTGTATATATATGTGTGTATATACATGTGTATATACATATGTGTGTATATACATGTGTATATACATATGTGTATATATATATGTGTATATATGCGTATATATATATATATGTTTATATGCATATATATATATATATATATATATATATATATATATATATATATATAATATTGAGACCAAAAAATGAAAAATTGATGTTTTCCCTTTATATATATGTGTGTGTGTGTGTGTATATATGTGTATATATATGAATATATATATATATATATATATATATTTGTGTGTATTTGTGTGTATATATGTGTGTATTTTTTTTTATTACCAGAAACAAGACAGCAGGCAGTGGCGTATGTCTGCGGATGTGAATCATGGAGAAAATGGGCGGCCAGTGTCCCTCCCTGGCACCCACAAACAGCATCCTGGCACAAAAGGACGTCAACAATTGGTAAAACTGAAAAAAGTCACCCCTGTGATTATGTAGCTCTGCTTTTTTTCCTTAAATAAAACAATTGTAGCATGGAAATTCTTCCATGATACATTTGTTTGATTGAATTGATTCAATGGTTAAATTACCGCTAAAACCATACAAACTAACAAAGCTTCTCTCTCCAAAGCCCACCCACCTCGGTGCCGAAAAAAACCCCCCGTTGAGCGCCCCGAGGCAAGACAGCGCCACCAGAAGAGGAATGACGGTCGACAGTCCTCGCAGCGCCCGGTTGGCGAATGTCTGAAGCAAGTTGGCGCCGTGAGTCACACCTGTGACTTTGCGGCACGCAACGCGGCGTCTCACCGACCACGGCCACGGCGTCAGACTGCAGGAGCTCCGCGGGCGTCATGATGGTGTAGTAGGACACGTTGACCAGCACGTAGAGGACCGTCACGGTCACCATGGAGCACGTGATGGTTAGCGGGATGGTCCTCGGCACCCACCAGGGACACTTTTAGATGATTTACGGAACGCACAGGCGCCAACGTGAGGCATGAGAAGTAAGTACCTGTTGGGGTTGATGACTTCCTCCGTCACCATGTTGAGATAAAACCTTGAGAAGAAAGTAATGTTCAACCCGTGACCTCATTAGCTTGAGAGAAAAGTGAGCGCTCACCATCCACCATACGCGTATAAGCCGTTGTAAAAGGCTAGCGGTAGCCTGTCCAGCGTCAACGCCTCCAATTCGAAGCCGTTCCGGAAGTTCTCTGTTTTCCCTGAGGAAAACAAAAACAAAAAAAATCCCATTTGACTTCTTGTCACGAGAAAATGTCTTTGCTCCCCAGCGACCACGTGACCTTGAGTTAGCGCCAGGACGCCCGGAACGATAATGAGGACCAGAGCAAAGGTCTTGACAAAGGTCAACGTGACCTGAGTGCGCGACGCCGCCGTCACACTCCAGCAATTGACAGCCACCACCAATGCTGGGATGAGTGGAAAAAAGACGAAGGGTTGTGCATTGGCGATGGCGAGGTCACGGGAGGGGTCGTACTCACTCACTCCCAGGAGGCTGACCAGTCTGACGAGGGCCACGGGGGCCTCGCAGGGGGCGAAGAAGGGTTCCACCACGTAGCGTCCGAAAGCCAGCGACACGTAAGAGGCCACAGCCGGCCTGGAGAAAGAAAGAACTTTCCCGAGTCTGAACCCCGGATGACCTCCTAGCGGAAATCTACCTGATGAAGAGGAACTCCGCCCACAGCCGCAAGAAGGCAGGAAGTGGACCGATGGTCTCCAGAAGATAAGTGTAGTGACCTCCCGATTTGGTGAAAGTAGTCCCCAGTTCGGCGTAACACAGCGCCCCTGGCGTGCCAAAGGTCAGCAGGTCACATTTTTGGACGTGGTCGTCTCGCGGGGTTGTCCTTACCAAGCAAGGAGAGCACCCCGCAGAGCGCCCACACCAGCAACGAGAGGCCCACGCTCCCGCTGTTCATCAGAACTCCTTTGGGGGCGATGAAGATGCCGCTTCCCACCACCGTGCCCACGATGAAGGACGCGGCAGACAGCGGGCCGATCTGCCGCCGTAAGCGGACGCCGTCCTCGTCCGCCTTCCTCTCCTGTGTCATTGCGTCCATGCTTCTTTCTCGCTCGCCAGTGAGTGGCGAGGATCAACAAATATTGTAGTCCCTCCACTTTTGGCAGGGAGGAGGGGGGGATACCGAGAAACAAAAGCCAGAACTTTCCCCACGCAGGCCTCGGACACAAACAGCCGTTTGCATTCTTGGGTGCTCGTTTTTTGGGGGCGCGGCTGAGAGAATTGGAGGAAGGGGTAAATGTGGGGGGGTGAAGCTGCACAAACTGAGAAAAACAACCCGTCCTACAGGCCGCTCGCTCATTGTGTCGGCTTGCATTCCAATCTCGTTTTTGGTGGTTAAATCCTTCACAAATAACCCAAAGTTGTTTGATGCTGAAAAATCTCTCAGTATTTAAAAAAACAAAAAACAAAACAGAAGTTATAATAGTTTCCCCGTTTATTGTTGTTCTGGGGAGGCATTGTTTTCCACAAGAGGGCAGCAGAAACTTAGATCTTTTAGAATTATTCGAGCAAGATAGCTATTTTTTAATTTTATTTATTTATTTATTTGCCTCTGAGAGTAGGTGTAACCTATTTGTTCCTTATATCTGGATAAAAGTTAACTAAAGAACTAAAATGGGGATTGTGAGGAGACTCCTGACTCAGGAGGTTAAAGGTCACAAAAAGAATTACCACGGTTGATGTCGAAGGGCCGTTATAACTAGGCTGCCACAAATGGGCTAATTAATGAATTGATAGCTTTTATGATAGTCATTAATAGAAGTTAAAATTAGTCCAAATTTTTGCTCTTTTGTTTTAACATTGAAAAATAAAGAGGAAGTAGTTTCAGTTTATTTTGCAGAAAATTTAGACTTTTATGAAAAAAAATTGTATGAAATTTTTTTGGGGAAAAACCCTAAATATTTAGTTATTAAGAAAAGTATGAACTTTTTTGTCAGAAAGGGAAAACATCAATTTTTCATTATTTTTGTCTCAATATTTTTATCTAACTGGAACAAATCTCCCATGACAAGATTTTAACTCACCAGCTGCCATTGACGCCGATAGAGGTCTAAACGTTTGTTTAGTTGCCCCTCCCACCCGCAAAGAATTGGACGCCTCGAAACACGATCCTTCACTTCCAGTCTTCGGGGCCAAACGGGCCGCTTCCTGTTGCTAGGATACGCGTCCTCTCTTCCCGCGGTCGTGGTGGAGCACCAACGTGGCCTCAGAAGGTTTCAAGGACGTTCTTCGGATTTATTTGGACCAAATTCAAACATTTTTTTGGTCTTATACCCTCCCCAAATTTAAACTAACATACGAACATTTTTTTTCTTGGGATACTTTTCACCCCAAAACCATATAGTGTATGGTTTGTCCTTTGTTTTTATTTTTAAATGGGAATATGTGCCTTTTTCTCTTTTATTTTGTACTGCAACCCGTAAAAAGGAAAGGTACACATTTTCAATTTTTTGTACTCCCTCATCGTGTCACATTTATTTAGTAAATTTTGAAATGGCAAAATTCCTCTACTTTTCACCTGTTCACATATCTTGGTAATTCATTTTCGAGTGATTTTCACCAACCGGTTTGCCACGTTAGATTCAAAGTTATATACGCTATCATGACAATGGTTTGATTGCTATTCCAACACAATCCATTCTGCGAAGGTTCGCTACCAGCCTCTCTAGGGCCAAATGGATTGGACGTCTAGTGCCGCAAGATTATTCCTGTTTGAAATGGATTGAACGTCCGCCACCGGCGTCAAAACTCTCCCAATGGGAGGGCTAACCCTCACACACACGTACAGTAGTTGACGCACACCTTTGCGGAAGCGGCAGCAAAACGTGCGAAGCATGAAAAAAAAATCATTAGTGAGCCTACAGGCCCCAGCTGCACGGTTGCCTAGCAACTGGAGCCCCGCTCGGCCCAATCAGGGCCGCATGCAACAGGAGTCGGAGTCCGAGTGACATCTGGACGTCCTCGCCAATGCAGCCGGGCCCCCTTTTGGCCCGAAAAGGATTGCGAGGGAGACGACGCGGGACGACCTGCGTGCGAGCTCGTTCCATTTGTTGCAGAGGACGAGAATGACCAACATGTGTACAATTTGGCTTTCAGCACCAAGGACAGAGGCGTCACACTTGACGCTTTTTGTCTGCTGATCTTTAACATGAAAACATGTCCATTAAAAGTTGACCATACAATTATTGACGATGAAAGAAGAGAGAAATGGTTACCCCGGCAACCACAAGACCACATCAAGTACGCGCCATTCATTTCGTGGTTTTGCTCAAACATTGGTATTTTCCTTTTCTTTAGAACTTATTCCTTGTGTGTGCTGTCCGTGCGATTATTGTATGCGTTTCGCCTATTCTGACCCTCATGACTTTCCTTTTCTTGTATGACCAGGTGTGTGTATTTTCTAATCAACCCCTGTCTGTGAAATTAAACTGTCTTTTGGTATGTCTGATTGTGGGATTATTGGTTTCGTTTCCTCCTCGGTAGTATGTGTCAACCTCGCTAGTGAAATGAACAAAGAAACAAACATAAGTTTGTATGGCTTTTCTGTTAATTTGAATAAAGCCTTTAGTAGTTTGTCGCTTGTCGTCCACTTCCGGCACTTCTGGGTCCCACTTTGCTGCGAACCGAGGACGGTTCTTTCCATGCTCATCTCTTTTCCTCTATGCATTTTTGGTATTCTTATGTTAGGGGTGTTTATCACTGAGTCCCCGACCTCTTGATTGGCCGCCTCCCTTAATGAGGACGCAAAGCACAACTGCAACTTTAAGACTCCCCCTCCTCCTCGTCCCTGAATGGTCTCTCCCAGCTCGCCTCCTCCTCCTCATCCTCTTCCTTCTCTTCCTCGAGCTCCTCTTGGCCGTCAAGCGACGCAGAAACCATGTCGTCGAGGACGCCACCTTCGTGAACGAGATGATGATGATGAAGGTGGTAGTGTCGGCGGCGCGAGCACGCCGGCCGCGCCTTCCTCACGCCAAGCCATCTTTGGTTTATTAACACACACACACACACATACACACACGCGCACACACTCACACACTTTCAAATTGGAAGCGCCAGCTGCAGACGACGACGTCGGCGTGAACGCACGCTCACGCGAGGTAAGCGCGCTCCTGACCTACATCGCCAAGGTGATTGTGCGTGCGTGACATTGCGGGGCGGGAGGGAAGGGGGTATGAATGAGCATGGGGGTCGGGGGGTCGGGGTTGCTTGCCATGATGTAATGCACTCGAGACAATAGCCAAGCGCCCTCAGCTATTTTAGCGTACACACAAGCAATTAGCGTCAGGGTTGTGTGAAGTAAAAGTATTGGGATGGATGTGTTGTGGTTGTTAGTACAAGCAGTTTTTTTAGGAATAGCTATTGACGGCAATAAATGTTCAATCCTTTGGAGCGACAACGATCGCTCCGTCAATGGCGGACGAAGAGTTAAACGCCCTGATGGTGTGCGTATATTCACGTGTGTTGAGCGTGGTGACGTCGGCGGCCGTTCAACCTCCATTTGCACGTGTGTGTATACAATATAAATGTGTGTGTGTGTGTGTTCACTTCCTGGATGTCTCCCAGTACTATCCTGGAATTACACACGAAAATTGCCCATGTGTGTGCCTGTTCCTATCATGTGACAATCCTTTTTGTCCAAATTATGCACCTCTCTCATCTCATTTTCTGAATTGCTTAGGGAGCGGGGGCTGCTGCTTATTCTTCACTTGGCTCGTGGGGGGGTTGCTGGAGCCTATCCCAGCTGACTTCGGGCCAGAGGCGGGGGACACCCTGAATCGGTGGCCAGCCAATCGCAGGGCAGAAAGAGACAAACAACTATTCATGTTCACACGCATACCTAGGGGCAATTTAGAGTGCCCAATCAGCCTACCATGCATGTCTTTGGGATGTGGGAGGAAACCGGAATACCATGAGAAAACCCACGCAGGCCCGGGGAGAACATGCAAACTCCACACAGGTGGACCCACCTAGATTTGAACCCAGGTCTTCCACTGCCACCCAAGTTATGCACCTGTTTTACACATTTATGTGCAAGAAAGGACTCAAAACTAATAGGATGCTTACAGGTGAATCGTGTGCGAGTGTGTGAGCTAAAAACTCTCAACAGTTGTGCTCCAATTACAGTGGTTCACATTTTTTTTTTCATCTTTTAATATCATTTTAAGGTGCCGAATTTAAATGTGACCTTACTCGTTTTCCTGCAAAATCTATTTACCGTATTTTCACGACTATTTGGCGCATCGTATTTTTAGCCGCAGTGTCAATAACGAGTGCTATTTCTGTATTTTACACACACAAAGGACGCACCGTTTTTTTAGATGCATATATATTATATATTATATATGGATGAAGATCGAAACGCAATAGCGCTGGCTACCGGAAGCAGCCTATTTCCGGGTTCCGGTGCGCAGTGACTGCTGGGATATAGAGTTCTTGCACGCTACACCCACACGCTAAAAACACGTTGTTAAAAAGGCAACGGAAGCAAAACTTAGTTCGGTTGTACTTTATTTAGACATTTTACAACTCACTCACGTCATCATCACCCACAAATCCCTCAAAGTCCTCATTTTCTGTGTCCGAATTAAACAATTGCACAAACGAGCCTTCCAAAAAGCCAGGTCCCCTCTCTTCGTTCTCAGTCACCGTCATTTCCATGTGCCATGTGGCTCCTTAGAAATGATGCCGGCATTGCCAAAAGCTCGAACAACCGTGCAAGCAGACACGTTCGCCCAGGCGGCCACAATCCATTCACAAATCGTAGCTAGCTAGTAGCTAGCATAACTATTCCAAGGCTGTCTTCCATGCTTCGCAACTGTGTTGATGCCGATCGCCAGGCAACAATCCATTCGCAAATAGTAGCTAGCTAGTGTTGATGCCGATCGGCAGGCCACAATCCATTGGGTGTATTGACAAAAAAAACTATATATCGCAGCAGTTATTGCGCAGCACTTTTTCTAGTAGTAGATAGTAGAGTCGGGGGCTGCTTGCCATAGTTGTCCTATCGACTGATTTATTTTATTTTATCGTGATAACAATTTCAGTATTGGTCCATATACAAAGTGCACTGGATTATAAGGCGCCCTGTCTATTTTGGAGAAAATTTCAGACTTTTATGTGCGCCTTTATAGTCGTGAAAATACGGTATTTTTCCCCCAATCAAGACTTTATACCGGTGGAAATATAACACTAATATAAAACTAAAGCATATAGTGAAAATTGTATATATAACGTATAGAATCGTTTTTTAAAAAGACAAATTCTTGGCCTCTGCAATACATGAAGATGACTTCCTGTATGTCTCTTAATAGTCTCCCTGCGTTTATTATACGTACTAGCAATATTTTTTTTGCTTCAGCATGCCAATTCTGGCCTGGCGTGATTTGATAGGTTGCTGTTGGCGGTTGTTGAACGACGGCGAGCGGTCGTTCCGATTTGCTCCATTCACAAAAGCACATTGAAGATGAGCAGGCTAGTTTGCTATCGCCGCCTGTTTTGATGCCGCCTCGGCTGAAGTCAGCCAAAGGATTGACAACGTCGCCTTCTTTCAGCCGACGCTTTTGCGCCCTTTAATTAACACTCGTCGGATGGTTTTTTTTTTTGTCAAACGTCGACGAAGTGGCGTCCTTTCCTCGCGTCGGCTTATCTGCAAAGTGGCAGCTTTTGGCGTGCGCTCGAGGACGGGCCGCTTTCATTTTTGAGCGTCGCCTTATCTGTAAATGTTAGTGTCATTAACGAGATTCGCGAAGGGCGATTGACGGAATCGGCGGTGCTCGTAGATGCTAACGAGAGCTAATATTCAGACATTGCGAAAAACCAAATGTTTCAAATGGAACGGACGCCTATCGCCGTCAACGTTGGCGGAAGAGTCTGGCATGATGGAATGTGTGTGGCCAATCTAGGCCCAATGGGCTTCTCACGTGGTTAAAATCGCGGTCAGTGTTATTTTCTGAAAGGATTTGATTGAGGAACGAGCATTCAAAAGCCATCGCATTCCTACAAATGGCCGTTTTTTTGTTTGTTTGTTTTTGACGATGTTTGTTTGTTGCGGCGCAGAGGCAAGATGATGTGCGAGGTGATGCCCACCATCAGCGAGGACACGGCGCTGAGCCAGCGCGGCTCGCAGAGCGGCTCGGCCGACCCGGACTCGCATTTCGAGCAGCTGATGGTCAACATGCTGGACGAGCGGGACCGGCTGCTGGACACGCTGAGGGAGACCCAGGAGAGCCTGGGCCTGTCCCAGCAGCACCTGCAGGACGTCATCTACGACCGGGATTCGCTACAGAGGCAGCTAAGCTCCGCCTTGCCGCAGGTAAGGCAGCCTTTTGCATTGGAACCATTTCCTTCTTAAGCAGAAAGCGCGTGCCAAACATTAGAATCCAGAGAAAGTATGTCAGGACCATCTTGCTGTTTTTGCTGCTTTATTTTAATCCAAAAGTTGACTTTTTGTTCATTTGGAAGCATGACATGCCGCTTTTCTACCAAATTTTTTCTGCTATGGTCCACTTGGTGTCATGCATTCCCGACCTTAACCACAAAATATACTTAATTGGCTGCAAGGCCCTCCCACGTCAAATGGATATTTTGATATGTCAATACCAGCTAATAAGCTAAATGTTTCATGCACCATATCTTTGTGTTGTGTGGGAATTTATCCCACCACTAGTTTTTTGCTAAGGACATTCTGGTGGCCATTCGGCATCATTTATTTAAGAAATATCAGCACTATAGAGTTGAGTACTATTCTTTTCATTGATATATTATGGAAGCTAACGGTCCTAAATAATGTCTCATCAATTCCATCCATTCTTTGATTGATGGACATTGTCTTATTGACTTAGACTCCTCCCACCACGTTCGCTCCCGACTGGCCTCGTTCAGAAGCTTCGCCGTCGCCTTTTGAAAGCAACTTTGCTTGCGCCGCTCACTCCTTTGGGTTTCGGGCTCGTCGTGCCGGCCCTGGCGCCAAGGCGACGGATGCGCGCGGATGTCGCTACGCACCCCGCCGGGCGAAATGAAAGCACTTGGCGAAGGACGCCGGCGGAGGCTCGCTTGTATGCTATCACGCTGTCGCAGGCTATGCGTTGCTCTGCTGAGCACTCTACTGTACCAAGCGGGGTGGGGGGTGTGAAGGGCCTTGAAGGACGCCACCCCCCCCACCCCGCCATCACTAAAGGAGCATTTTTGCAAAAATCGTCGAGCGGAACGAGCCGCGCCGGGGCCGTCAATTTGGTTGGCTTCAAATTGTTAACCCGTCTCCGGCGTGTGACGGAATTTTGGCATCTGGATCTGTAGTTTTTTCGCTAGCAATTAAAGGGAAACCCGGGAAAAAAAAGCTCCCTTTTCACTGGATCTGACATATTTGTGTCATCTGGCCATGTTTCGGAGCCTCGGTGAGATTAGGACGTGGAAAAATCACGATGTGCTCACTGTTTGATGTGATTTGGGGAAAGAGGAGTTCTCTTTGGTCGTGGGGCCGCCACAGACAAGAAATGTGCACTTTCCCCACTTGTCAATGTTTGTTTGAATGCTGCCAAGCCTTCCGCTTCAAATAGATTGGACGTCTATCGCCATCAATGGCACCCATACGTCATCGTTGACGTATGCCTTTGAACCAAGTGTCGTTCCGATGCACTTCCAAGAAGTAGGACAGGAATAATTGGCCAATCCCAAGGGTGAGAGCATTTCACTACTAAACCTTCTGTTGGTGTTGGGCCAGGAGAGATTTGGGATTTTAATTCACACCGGGGAGCTGTCAGCCGACATCGATTGTTCTCGCTTAGAGAAAAATGCCTGAATTTGATCATTGCGCCTAAACATGTTGTTTTAAGGGAAAGCGAGTTTGATGTGCCGTTACGAAATGCCGTCTTCTGTCCAAGCTCCATGTGGCGAGCCATCAAAGGGAGGGCCGGGAAATGATGAGCTGTTCTGAGATCAGCTCTCGGGTTCTCGCTCACCTCCGAACGATTCACTTGAATGCCGGAAATAGAATGTGATGTCATCTGTGGCGGCGGAGTGGACGAGGCCGCTATCTCGCTCGGCCGAAATCCAAAGACCGAGTTATAGTACTTTTAGTATGTACCCAGCGACATTTTTTTTGTATAGTGGGCGAGAAATACTTTCCGAAGCATCCCCCGTCGGTCCAGATGCCGCCCGCTACCTCGGGCATCCGTCACAACAACCCGGCCAATGTCACTCCTGATCACGTGACGACGGGTTAACGCTTGAACAACTTGGTGGTGTGTGTGTGTGTGTGTGTGTGTGTGTGTGTGTTTGGGGTGGTGGTGGTGGGGATTTAATTAATTAGCTATTTCTTTTTTTCCCCTGGTTTAGCATGAGTTAAGTTCATTTTACCGACATCCACAACGAGAAGTGTTGTTGAAAAGCGTGATCTGGAGGCAACGAGTCACCCGCACGTAGCAGAAATATCGCCATTGTTTCTCGCCACAAGGCCGGCTTTTGATGGCGGCGGCGGCATGTGAGCGTCACGGGTCCGCTCGCAAAGGGTGTTATTGTATCGTTAAAGCTCGGTGGCTTTGCGCTAAATCGGCATGCTGGGAAAGATAGCGCTTCTGCTGCAGACGGCTGGAGAGCGAGACGTGACACACGGCCGGCCGCGTGGGTGACTGCGAATAAAAAGTAGGTCGCGGCCGGACGTTGCCTCTGGTGCGACGTGACCAGAGATGTAATGGAAGACACTTGATAGTACTGTATTTTCCGCACGATAAGGCGCACCTTCAATGAATGGCTGATCTTAAAATTGCTTTCATATATAGGACGCAGTAGTAGTAGTAGTAGTAGAGGTGGTAGTAGTAGTTAGTAGTGATTGTCATACCACATCTAATAGTAGTGGTTATGAGTTGTGTTATACATCCACTAGATGGAGCTGTAGTAGTAGGTGGTAATAGTAGTAGTAGTGGTAGTAGTAGTAATAGTGGGGGCGTGGCCGGATGATTCGCCTAAAGACGTTTCGCCGACGGACGTTTGACAGATGGACAGGTCGCCGAATGGACGTTCCACCGAACGGTCATTCGGCCGAACAGAGGTTTCGCGGAAACGGGATTCGCGCGCTCGCGAATGGTCGTATATAGACGTTTTTTTGCCTTATCACGACATCATCGCGACATTTTACCGAGGAATTCACTTCCCTGGGCTCGGTTCTAATGTCCAAAGAGCTCCAATATTTGTATTTGATCATTAAATGCTGTTTTAGGATGTATTTAACCTGATTGGATAATAGAGGATTTTTTAGATGGAATTTTTCAAAAGCACCAATGAATGCTTCACATGACGCAGCGGTTGTTATGCCATTTATGCCCAGCAGAGAGCGACATTCGACTTCCAAAGTGAAGGCTTTAGTTACAAATGATTCCAAATGACCTACAAGCAGTTTCTAAATTGTCCAACAATTTCCTAACAAGAGAAGACCATCTCAGCAGTTATGCAACTTTTTCATACCGCTAACCACATTTTGGGGACTAATGTGGATTTATCTCCAAAGCAAACCCCATTTTTTAAATAATTTCCAAACCCTGTTTAGACTCCCATGCAAGGCAAAGATGTCCCACTCTTGTTTTGTTTATTAAAATGCCAGCAATATTCTTCTTGCGGGGGCGTTAATGAGCAACCGCTGCTTGACTGATGAGGCCCAAGTTGAAAATAAAGGTGAGGTATTTGCTGAAAGTTAAACAATGATTGTAGCTTAACTTACTGTTATTTTGTACTTCAAATATTCCTTACATTTTTGGGGACAAAACTGCTATCCTAACAATGATATTTGGCAAATACTAACTCAAATTTAGCTTGAGACTTGTATTATTCTGCTGTGATACTTGTATTTTCCCCTTCGCTACAAAGGCCTACTGCATACTATAAACTAGTGGTGTCCAACATGCGGCCCATGGTGGTGTTCTACCTGACTCTGTGGATCATTCATACTGTACATACAGAATCATCTGCCTTTAGTTTTTTCCACACGGGTGCTGAAAAACTAGAATTTTTTGATTTCTCTGAGTGAGTGCACTACTGCACTTTGCTCGATTTATTATATATCCATTCTTGCCCCACCCACAGTCAAAATTCTGCCGTCAATGGTAGCCAGTGGGTTAACATGGAACCTTAACATGCCCCAAAACCAACAGGAAGTGACCCGAAAATGGCCTAAAATCAGTAGAAAGCGTTTGACGCAGTAGCAACAATATCTGGGCGGGGCGGAGCTTTTGCGAAAACTCAATTAACGACTGCCATCCGGCTTGTAATTGGCTCCAAACAAAGTTTTATTCTGGCGCCCTCTGTTGGTTTTTCGCCCATATTGGAGTCTCCCCCCTGTTTTGGGTGATCTTTAATTCGACTTAAAAATGAGGATATACATGACTTTATGAAAGCTTTGAGTTCCTATTTATTTTCTTAGTGTAGTGCAGGCGTGCGTGTTGTTGATGCTCTTCCTGCTGATTGGTCGGTGATGATGGAGCGTGCGCGCTCGCGCGACTGGGTGGGTGGGGCATTGAGGGTCGTCGATTGTCTCCATCCGAGCTGGCGGAGCCTCCGCTGCATCAGTTCGAGCCCGCAGCTGCGGGCCACTCGGCGGCACCACGTGGAAGATTTGGGCGGGTCGCGCAGGCACGCCTAGGGAGCGTGCTCACGCGGCTTTGTTTTTTGGGTGATTGTCGCTCTTTTGTTCGCTCGACGACCGGTGATCATGGCCTGATCTCGGGACGGGATTATGATTTTCTCCGACGTGAGCGCGGGGAGCAACTCCCCCAAGGCGCATCCGCCCAACGGCACCAGGTTCTACACCTTCCAGGCGAGTCACGTGATTGTCACAACCAGCCATCGCCGGTCAAATTGATTCATTAATTATACATGTGAACAGAAGGAGCTTGTCTATATTTGTTATCCTATGATTTGAATGTGGTGCCAAAAGTGCATGTTCGGTCTGAACTTTACACTTTTGCCTAAAAGGAAAGTCCAGAATTTAGTTTGTTTGTCACGCTGAGGCAATGTGGTGGCCTGTATTGATCTCTACGTGTATGAATTACAATCAGGGTCATCATATATTGATTGGCTTGCATGTGAGAATTATTATTGTATCATCTAATAAGGGGTTTCTTGTCTGCATTCAATTTAGTTTTATTTTCGGGGGAGTATTGAAATTGTTCTTATATTTTTTGTTTATAATTACTATGGTTATTATGAAATGCAAGCAAAACAATGGAAACACACACTGTCAATCAAGCAAAAGAACCAAAAAATCATTTTCATTTTATGTGAAAATGGTTAAAAAAAATCGAAAAACTAAAATAAATACTTTTTATGTGTGATAGCTCTAAACTTGTACATGCTATCCAACTAAATCCTTGCCGCTTGAATCCAATCATAGCAGTCCTGGTAAATATTGACAAATATTGTATCAATCAACAATGAAATTTCCCGAATACGGGATGAATAAAGTTATCCAATCTAATATAAAATTGTCGATGTCCTTCGTGACAATTTTGACAGAAAAAGCCTAAATGCGGTTGTACTTTTCAATTAAGTGACGCTGGGTCCCAGGTGAGCGTCAGCCTGTATCTTGTCCACACGTGGCAAAAAAAAAATCCTGAAATATTGATGGATTATTGCCGAGCGCCTTTTGTTCCAATTTGGAGTACAAAGTGTGTAGACGCAGCTGCTGTGCACGAGCCTCCTATTCTGACACTTCTGGCATGGCAACATGTTTGCACACAGCCTAAGGGTATGTGGGAGGAGGGGGCGTTGGGGGCGCACGGAGGGAGATGGATATCTTCATCATCTTTGGTACGGTGCATCCATCTTGCAATTGAATTGGCTTTAATGACGAACTCAGAGGAGCGCCAAATGGCGCCGGCTGGGGATTGTCGTTCCAACTCTTCTTTTTTTCCTCAAGCGCCGACTGACATCAGCAGGCTAACGCGGCACTGTCTTGACCTTGAGCCGAAAACGCCCGTCTCCCTCGCGCGACGACGACAGCTTTCAATCAAGTCCGACGGTCTGGCTCGGCTTGACGCGGCCGTTGCCCCACGCGATCGCCCGTGCATGACGGACGGGCGCGAGAGGCTTCCATATGCAAATGACGGCTGACATAATCAATGGTTGCATTTAGGCAGATTGAAGAGGTTGCCCTTTTTGTTTGGCTGTGCACGTAATTGAGCGGCCGAGGAGACGTTTGCCCTATTTTCTGTCAATTTTTTTTTTAATCAGTGTTTCAAATCCATGCGGGGCAGATGGGCAGTGCAGTTTGACCCACTTTGATGGATTCCGCTGCGATTAAAAGGATGAGGGAGCTTTCGAATGCGAGAGTGACCCCAACCTCCCCCCATTGTGTCATATACATTCTTGATATGCTGAATAGGAAGAAATGCAGTGACTTGGGGAATCCCTCCATTTTTTTCCACTCAATTTGCTCCAATTAGCTGTACATGCTAGTAACCAGTACCATACTAGTATATGATCAGCAAAGTCCTAGTCCAGTTTGTCAAAAGGATGATCAAAAACGGAACCTGCCACCATTGGGAAGACTGGAATTGGCCAGTCTAATCAGTCAAGAATGAGAAAACCCAATTTGCCGTGGAATCGGCCCACTAAGACAGTCATCCGGTGGTCTGTCATATTTTGCTACCCATCAGAAATTGCTACCTTGTGGTTCTGCTTTGTGACTAGAGCACCGAACACGATTTATTTGATAGGATGCAATGGGTTCATCAAAATGTGTCCAATGTAGCTATGATTACTGTGTTGAGGTGAATATCATCTATTTATTAATAGGAGCAGTGGAAATCAAAATACAGTCTTACCTCTACTTACGAAATTCATTGGTTCCAATTTTTCGTGACTTGAACATTTTGTAAGTAGAGGTGTACTTTATATGCAAATTCTTTAATTCGTTCCACGGTCCTCTCACAACTACCAACTAAGCCTGTTAAATTGGTCAAAGCGTCCCAATTTTGTATTATTGATGTGATGAAACACACAAAAATATGAGAAAATTATAAGGAAATGATTTATTAATGTCTTAAAAGAGGTCAAGTTTACCTCATGCGAGACATAAGACAGCCAAGACCACGGGGAAAGGGAGAGACGACCTGGAATAAAGCAATCAAAATGCTTGCCAACCAAGGCCGCCAACAAATAAGCTAAACTAGCTTTTGACAGACCTACCATTAAATAAGTAATCCGAGGCCAATTCAATTTCGAGCTACAAACGAGAAAGCCGCGACACTGTAGAAAAGATTTTCCGTCGGGAAAAGTTGAGCGTCGTGACGTGGGCTCCCGATGCTGAAGCGGGAAATTTGCGTCGCTCCTCCACGGCTCTTTTATTTTACGTCAGTTGTAAAGGCAGCGTGGAGGGACATCTGCTCTGCTCTGTCATTAACCTGCCCCTGGCGTTGGAACATCGCCCTATCTTTTTCTCCGGGATTCTCACGGCTGGATTTGCTCGGGCGCGTTTACGAATCGCCGCCAGCTTTTGTTGCTGCGTTATTAGCTTCCCCGCTGTGTTTTTTATCACAACGGCCGCCACCCTCGTGAATAATGCAGGCCTTATAAAACTCCGGCTATGTTCAATTACGCCACCTTTGCTTTCGCTGGCGGGATATCGCCCCGCGGGCTCGTTAAAGTTCGGGAAGCGGTCCTAGCAGGATTTCTCAAATGCTGTGTTTGTTGGCTCTGATCGGGAATCTGCAGGTGGTGACTTTTAGCGCCGATTACGGCCAAGCAATAGATGTCGTCGTCTTAAGTAGTGAAATCAGACAAAATAAATTGCCCCATAAAGAGGGCATCCACATCTGACCCACCCCCTATCTTCACTTAATTCAAGGTTTCCCACGCACATGAGTTATGGTCAGGGGTGCCGCAGAAAACCCTGAATTGGTTGCTAGCCAATCGCAGGGCAAAAAGAGACAGACACCTAGGGGAAATTTAGTATTCAACCTTCTAGCTTAGCATGCATGTTATTGGGATGTGGGAGGAAACCGGAGTGCCCAGGGAAAACCCACGCAAGCCTGGGTTATAACATTCAAAGTCCCCACAGGAATGTCCAGACCCAGGGATAGAACCATCGATCTCAGAACTGTGGGGCTGATGTGCTAACCACTCGACCGCCGGGCCGCAATGTTGCCTCTACTTACAAAATTAATTCGTTCTAGAGCTTGTTTTGTAACTTTGATTTTTTTGTAAGAAGGCCAGCATTCTACACTAAATCCGCATAATTTCTTCCCCAATGTTTAATACACGCTACTATAAACCTTTTTTAAAAAGCAAAGGTATACAGACGCTCCCCTACTTACGAACGAGTTAGGCTCCGAGTGATTGTTCATAAGTTGAATTTGTTTGTAAGTTGCTCAGTGCTATATTTTGTATTATAATTTATGTTTAAGGCCTATATAAGTATATTGAAGCCTATATAAGTATATTGAAGGGTTATATAAGTGCATTTGTATGTTTAAGGCTTGTATAAGTAACATGCATTGGTTTGTACTGAAAAAAAACATTTAATAAAATGGAGAGAATACATACAGTACTGTATACATACATTAGAGAGAGAGGGATTTACTAGAAACTGCCGAAAGAAGCTATCTAATGACGATTGCATTTTCTTTCATCATAAATGATGCAGTAGCACTGTATGGCATCATTCAATTGATTTGCAAACTTTGTGCAACGTTCAATATTTGGGTCCTGCTGCTCGATCTTTGTTTATAAATGGTACTGACGGTCGAACGATTCAAGTTGTATTCCCGTGCAAAGCGCATCAAGCTTTGCTATTATTGCCACTCATTTCAAATGAAATGGCTTGCCTCTTCCTTGCACCTCCCTCAATAGAAGCCTTTCGCTTTTCACCAACCATATTGAATAATGGATGCACGAGATATTTAATGATAAAAATGAAATAGGTTATTTGCACACTGGAGATACATTCACGCACTTCCGCATTGCAACGAAGAAGGTAGATGCTGGGTGAGCTGAGCTGTCACAGCGCCAGGCGTCGGTATTAGCGGCGGAAAGAAGCACTACTCGGAAAAAGGCGCGCAATACAAAATCGAACTTGCGAACATTTTTCGACATAAACGCAATTTGCAGACATGTTCGTATGTACCGTTGTTCGTAACTCGAATGTTCGTAAGTAGGGGAGCGTCTGTACCAATTTTGTATGAAATATTTATCCTTATCTCTCTCTCTCTCTCTCTTATTCACTACTTCATTGAAGTATCCGTCTAGCGACCAATCAGTGGTGTCACGCCATTTGCTAGGCTATCACGTAGGATCTTTCCTCAATTTTTGCGGCGGACATGACACCAAGCGTAGCGTGCCTGTAAAGAAAATGGATTTATCAAGATTATTTTTTTTTTTCACTCTTGTTAGACTAAGTGATGATTTGTTGATTTATGCATCAATCCTCCCCCCATCTCTCTTTCTTTTTATGCATGACAGTCATATTACAAGATTATTTTCTGACATAAAAGTGACAGCGAGAGCTGGAATGGCAATCAGATTTTATCCAACCCGGACCTCATGACACCCATCGGGAGGGAGGGTTGGCTGGCCTTCCACCCTCGGTTGCTGTAGCAACACAGTCTCTTGCAGACAATCTGGTCGGGCCGCACCCACGGGTGTCTACTGGGATAAAGAAGGAAACGACGCCAGCCGAACTGGCCTTTCGAATCAGATTTCCACGTTTGTACTCTTTTGGCGCTATTGACGATGAACGGCGTCCAATTACGCGCCTCGATTTCAAACTCTTTGAATGAGCCTATCCGTTTGAACTGGGAGGGCGGCAGCCAATGAACGTTGCATCGTCAAGAGGGTTTTCTACCGATCCTTTCCGACTGCACTAAGAACGTACGCGTGCAACGTGGCGTGACACTTCAAGTGCTGACATGAATCATTTAAATTCCACGTTTGAAAGTCTCTTATTTTAAAGAATTGCATGCATTATTGAAGGCGAGGTGCCACAGGTGTGCCCTCGCAGTCATGCTAGCCCGAGGCGGTGCGTTTGAAACTCCTCTGCAATGATGGAAAAAGACCTTCTTGGCTCCGGTTCCAGAGATCATCGCAGTAACTCCTGACATGTGGTTCATAGAAAGCGTAGTTTCCATGGTACTATTTTCTTTTATCTTAGTCCCAACACAGTCAACATACCAGAAAAGTTCTTGTTTATCAAAGATCCATTTTTGGAATCTCCAGGGAAGGTAATCTCATGAGGTGATTCCGTGTTTGGGAATTTTGTCGCGATCTTTGCCGCTGTCAAACAATGTCATCAATTCCGACGTGGGCGGATAAATGTTTAGATTTCAAAAAGTTCCAAACTTCCAACGCGACTTAGAGCGATTTCCCTTCGGAGCTGGAGCGAGGTTACGTGCTTCGCTATGGTAACAGGAGCTGCGGTTGCCAGGGTGATTGGCGTTCCAGGATTGACTTTTTTCCTTCTTTTTTTTTCACCCCCTGAGGTGTCGTCCTTAAGAAGTCAATTATCCATGCGCCGCCAACCAGGGATTTTGCCTAACTGCGCAGATTTTCGTTTTTTCTTCTTTTTCGAATGAGGGATTATTTTTATTCATTTGTTTATTTGCGTGGGGAAACCAGCAGAAGTGTAAACGTAAGAGGGGCTGGCGGGCTATTAATAGAGGCTTTTTTGTAGGCTAGGATTCCCCGTCGGGTCAGAGCCAAGCTGCGAGCGGCTCGCACTAGCTGATTAGCATCGACTTGCCCCCGCCGCGCACTCGTGTACTCGACACGCAAACGCATCTCCGAGGAATGCTCGCCTTTGACGTTTCGAGGCGTCGTATTCGGTAGTCGGCGCACCCCCTCTTCCTGGGGACCCCTTCTATTTGGTGGCCGTCGACATGCAGCTGACACAAACGCTCCAAGCTTTCAGGAGGCTTTCCTGGCAACGCAGTTGGTGGATGAGGGTTTGCCAGAAAAGGGATGGCGGGGGTGGAAACTGGCAACTCCCAACCTCAAAAAGCCAGTTTGCGCTACTCTTGTATTGCCAGGATAATATTTTGATGCTTCCTTTTATCCATATCGTTTTTTTTCAACCTATATGACTTACCGTATTGGCCCAAATATATGACGACTCCCTCTTTGTCAAGGCTCAATTCTGAAAAAGGACTTTTTGAACACCATATTGAATTTTTAGACAGCAAATAATTACAGTACACCTGAAACAAATCATTATAACGAATAATTGGAGAGAAAAAGCATGTTGTTTTGCCTCATTCCAATCATGCTGTTAATATCTGAACTTTTAAATATGTAAACTAAAGTGCAATCACATTTGTAAATGTGCATGTGTATCCACCTGATTTTTTAAATGTAAATGAATCAATCTACTGTGATAAAACAACAAAATTGCAATAACTGCATCAACCATCAAAGCGTTCAGCTTTAGATATCTGACACCATCTAGCGTTGTCAATGGGTAAAATGTCTAGACCCCGAATGTAAGACGACCTCCACTTTTTCAGTCTTATTTCAAAGCAAAAAACACTGTCTTATATTTGGGCCAATGCGGTATTTATTTTGATTGCGTAGCTTCGTGAACTGCCGTTTTGGACACCCTTTCACACTTTAGACCTTTTCTAAATGCCAGCCACCCGATCGTGACGCTAACGCGCGCTGACTGGTGCTCCGGACAGTTGCGCCATTGAGCGGAGATATGTGCCCAACCTGCAACTGAACATGCAGCCAATAATTGTCGCCAGCCCTCCCGGTCAAAATAGATTGGCCGCCTAATGCCGTCGACAGCCCACAAAACGACGCTTGCTCCTATTTCAGATTTATCTTCAGCCACCGTTGTTTATTCTGCCTCTCTTTGTCCAAACGCAGCCCGCGGAATTGTTACCCCGGGAAGCCGATAACCTAAAATGGAATGGCCACTGGCTGAAATGGAAGATGTGCTAAAAACACTGGCCGGGAACCGCGAGTCCATTAAATAGAAAAGCCCCTCCAGGCCGAGGTCAGGAGATGGGATTCGTCCCGACAGCGGGGGATCTCGCGGGGAACAGCTGATAATAGTAAGATCTGGGATGTAGAAGAATGACGGTGGTCCGGGAAGGGTTGGAATTGCTAAGGTTAGCTCATTGGCCTGCTTTTATAAAAATGCCAGCTGTACAAAAAAACTAAAATCAGATCTGAAGATGCTTAGAATCATTCAAGAGAAAAAGGATGTCGCCCGTTTTGGCTCTTTTTATGGCTAATCTGGGGCCTCTTACTAATTGGATTTGAAGTCAACAGCATTTCTGTCTGTTTTCTGACAAACATGATTTTTTTTTCTTGTTTGTTCTCAATTCCACAAAATGCTCGCATTCATTAGCGACATCACATGAGAGCCAAGCATGAGGATTTCACAATGACGCCCTTCATTAATGCCTAGTCAGCGTCTTTAATACTCGAGCGGTCTCTCCTAAGTAATAGAGAATTGCTTTCTTTCCTCCCAGACTGGGGCTTTTGGATCTTTTTGACTTTCGTATCATTTTTATACTCTGACTACAGCTGGGTCAGACATTAAGATGCTATCTGCTCAAACACAATCAGCATAATGCGACAAAGCAGGAACATTTGCGAGCTTTTCATCCAATGAAAAATCACACGCTATAACTCGTTTCCTCTCTTCCCTTTTTTGACATGATGCGGATGTTTCCATTTAGGAGTTTGCGGCCCTCACCAAGGAGCTCAACGCCTGCCGGGAGCAACTGCTGGAGAAGGAAGAGGAGATCTCGGAGCTCAAGGCCGAGAGGAACAACACCAGGGTGAGCTTCCGTTAAAGCCTAGTTTTCGCCGGAGTCCAGACATTGAAGTCTGATTTCTCCGTCAAGTTGCTGCTGGAGCATCTGGAATGTCTGGTGTCCCGGCACGAGCGGTCGCTGCGCATGACGGTCGTCAAGAGGCAGGCACAGTCCCCTTCGGGGGTCTCCAGTGAAGTGGAGGTCCTCAAAGCCCTCAAGTCCTTGTTTGAACACCACAAAGCCCTTGATGAGAAGGTATTGGAGCTGTCCAATCACGTGGCTCCGAGACGTCCGATGCATTTCGAGTGCCGGGACTGTCGGCCAATGATTGGATCGAACGTCTATAGCCGTCAAAGAGGAAAGGCGACATTCTTCTGCCCTGCTAGGTGCGAGAGCGTCTGCGGGTGTCTCTGGAGAGGGTGTCTGCCTTGGAGGAGGACCTTACAGCAGCCAATCAGGAGGTAGGAAGCATTTCATAAAGCCTTAGGAATTCAGTCCATTTTGGACACTGGTTCAAAGATGAAATGAGGGAGAGATAAAGTGGCGTCTAATCAAGTCCAAGCCCGCGGCGTTCTCATTAAATCTAAGCGTAATTAGACCCGCGCCATTGTTCCTGTCCCTCCTCCTCAAAAATCGACATTTTCCACACCTGAACTAATGTCACCAAAAGTTGATGTCTGCGGACCATGAACAACTTCCGGTTCGAGTGATGCAAAGCCATGTAATATTTTTAATCGCATAATCTTATGACTTTTCTCCAAATATTACTCACATCTCCTAATATTACACAAAAAAAAAATTGTGCTCACACAAACTTTACGTCGCCAAAAGTTGATGCCCGAGAAACCAAACAACTTTCGGTTCATGTTAGAGAAAAATAAGCAAAGAAATGACTGTTTCACAATTGGTATAATCTATAATTTAACGTTCATCATATTTAGATTTTTCATCTTAATTTTTCTCTCTGAATATTAGATAGTATGACTTCTGGTAATTTCCCATGCACACTGGTTGGGAAACACTGCTCTACTGCATGTGCCGGTGTTCCTGCTTCTTTTGTGCGTAACGCTCCAGCACCCCCCACCCGTGTAGATCGTGGCCTTACGCGAGCAGAATGCTCACATCCAGCGGAAGGTGGCGTCGGGCGATGCCGGCGACAACATCCCGGAGGGTGGCGAGCCGCAGCAGAAGGTCCACGGAAAGGTTCGTCGCCGAATGCCGTGCGGTCACAGCTCCGGACCGAGCGGTCGCTGTCGTTTCCCCAACGTTTTAGCGTCTGTCCAACGGCGCCCTGGAGTCGGTGCGCGAGGCCGGCCAAGTGGCGGAGCTTCAGGACCTTCTGGAGAAGCAAAACTACGAGCTGGCCCAGATGAAGGAGCGCATGTCGTCGCTGTCGTCGCGGGTTTCTGAGGTGGAGCAAGAACTGGAGACGGCGCGGAAGGACCTCATCAAGTCCGAGGAGATGAACAACAAGTACCAGCGAGACATTAAGGAGGTCTGGGAAGGCGCCAATTTGTTCTGAGATGACCAAGCTCTGAGATTTGGGGTGGTTTTTCACCACGTTCTCGTGCGTGCGTGTAGGCCATGTGCCAGAAGGAAGACATGGAGGAGCGCATTGTGACGCTGGAGAAGCGCTATCTGAGCGCCCAGCGCGAATCCACGTCTGTGCACGACATCAACGACAAGCTGGAGAACGAGCTGGCCAACAAGGAGGCCTTCCTCAGGCAGGTGGGTCGCGCGAGTCTACCGCTGGGCCATTTCGCCGCCGAGAGTTCAAAGTGCCTTCCTGTCGCCAGATGGAGGAGAAGAACCGCCAGCTTCAGGAGAGGCTGGAGCTGGCTGAGCAGAAGCTCCAGCAGACCATGCGCAAGGCCGAGACGCTCCCCGAGGTGGAGGCCGAGCTGGCCCAGAGGATCGCCGCGCTCACCAAGGTCACGGGTCATGTTGTTGTTTTGGGTTTGAGTCGCACATTTGAAATAAAAGCGGCTTTTGCCGTAGGCGGAGGAGCGTCACGGCAACATCGAGGAGCGAATGCGACACTTGGAGTGTCAGCTGGAGGAGAAGAACCAGGAGCTTCTAAGGGTAAGCCCCAGGGTGAGCTCACGGGAAGCCCCAATCTTCACGCCGTCCTCCATCCAGGCTCGCCAGCGTGAGAAGATGAACGAAGAGCACAACAAGCGTCTGTCCGACACGGTGGACCGCCTCCTCACCGAGTCCAACGAGCGCCTGCAGCTGCACCTCAAGGAACGCATGGCGGCTCTGGAAGAAAAGGTTCTCGAACCTGGCTTTGCGGTCCCCCTCGGCGTCCTCTTCTCATCGCCTTCTGTCGGTTTGGCCTCCAGAATTTACTCATCCAGGACTCAGAAGTTTACAGGAAGCAGTACGAGGAGTCCATCCACGAGAAGGTGAGGTCCGGCGAGCCGAAAGAAGAAAACGGGTCGATAATCTCGCTCTTCCGCCAGACGCATTTGGCCGAGGAGATCGAGAAGCTGCGATCGGAGCTGGACCAGTTCCGATTGAGGGTGGGATCCCTCACCGAACCCACGCTGTCACGGTGAGGCTGCCATTTTTAGTGGCGGACTCCTGCGCCTTGGTCGGTGACGCTAATCCTTTGCCAGGTCTCACCTGGATACATCCGGCGAGCTCCGGTTCTCCTTGGGGTCGCTGGCCGAGACCCAGTCAGATCACTACCGCTCGGCCAAGGTCATACGCAGGCCTCGGCGGGGTCGGGTGGGCCTCCGGGAAACCAAGGTGCAATGACTGAAAGCCAAAAAGGATTCTTTTCATAATCCATTCAAAATCCTCCACCCACTGAGTCACGTGGCTATTTTTAGACCTTCTTCCTTTTCACTCTGTTTGATTTTTTTTTCCCGATCAGGCCAAATCTCTCGGCGAGCAAGAGTGGCGCTCGCAGCAGCTAGCCGGCAGCCATTTTGAGAGCGACACGGAAATGTCAGACATGGACGACGACGACCGCGAGACGCTCTTCAGCTCCATGGACCTTCTGTCGCCCGGCGGTCACTCCGACGCGCAGACTCTAGCCATGATGCTTCAGGAGCAGCTGGACGCCATCAACAAGGAGATCCGGTAGCGTCGACCGCCGGCGACCTCCCGTCCAAAACGTTGGCCTGAATACTCGAGCTCCGCACGGCAGGCTGATCCAGGAGGAGAAAGAGTCGACAGAGCTGCGCGCCGAGGAGATTGAGAGCCGCGTGGCTAGCGTTAGCCTCGAGGGTCTCAACTTAGCTCGCATGCACCATCACCACCACGGCGCCTCCATCACGGCCTCGGCCACCGCGTCCTCCCTGGCGTCTTCCTCGCCACCCAGCGGGCACTCCACGCCCAAACTGGACCCCCGGAGTCCCGCCCGGGACATGGGTGTCATGACGCTGGTAAGACCAAACCAGTAATCAGTTGAACGCCTTTGCTAAATGTCTCCTTTAACGGCAAAAGGTCGTCGCGTCCATTCGAATTGGGTCCGTTCGGCCGGATTTTTGACACCTAGTTCAAATGGATTGGACGTCTGCAAAAGACGGTCTACTTTTCTCGTGACGCCTCCGATTGAATAGTGTCTGCTTTTCAGGCATTTTTATTGACCCAAACCTGTCAACCTCAGCCAATTGCTCCCCTTATTAATGATTGCAATTCCCCTTCTTAAGCGATAAAAATACATACAAATGCAACGCGGCACATATTTACTCAAATACGGTGCACGTAAAAGTATGAAATTTTCTCCAAAGTAGAATGGGTGTGCATCAGTATGCACTAAATTCAAGATTATGTACATCAGCTTGACTTTCTGGATACATTGCTTGCTGACGCGCTATATTTACATAGTGGAAAGGTGGACGTGTGAAAGGGGAACGCGCCTGCGCACATCATGCGTAAAGCATGACAATATTTTTTACAAAAAAACATACTTAGAAAAAATTACGTACAAAAGTTGTTATACGGTGTACACAATTTTAAATGATCAAAAAGCGTATAAAATCCGTATAAGTCGCCAGGTATATTGACCCGTCACGCATTTGTCTCCCGACAGCCCAGCGATTTACGAAAGCACAGGCGAAAGGTACGTACGGCGAATCCGCAGCTGTTCGGTTTTGAAGAACAGCCTGCCTGCCTTCCGTCCACTGATACGGTGTCTACCAGATAGCGGCGGTGGACGAGGACGGGCGCGAGGACAAGGCCACCATCAAGTGCGAAACGTCGCCACCCGCCACGCCGCGTGGCGTCAGGATGACGCACACCCTACCGGCCTCTTCGCACAACGACGCCCGAAGGTAGGTAGGAGCGTGGTTTCCCGTCGTCGCCCGAGCGCGGACGCCCGACTGACGCCCTCGCTCGTCCCGACCTCCAGCGCGGCCGCCTCGCTGGAAGCCGAAGGCGCGCTGAGCAGCGTGGCGAGCAGCCAGGATTCTCTGCACAAGCAGCCCAAGAAAAAAGGCATCAAGTCGTCCATCGGCCGACTCTTTGGGAAGAAGGAGAAAGGCCGCCTGGCGCACCTGGCGCACCGACACGTCATGGTGGATCCGCAAGGTGGGTGTTACGGCCACGCGGCTGAATCGTCCAGAAGAATCGTGCAGACGGACATTTTTGTACGCGTAGCTACTCTGATGGACCCGGATGCGGCGGGCCAGGACGTGGGAGTCAGCAAGCTGGGGACGCAGGCCGAGAAGGACCGCCGTTTGAGGAAGAAGTAAGACACCCTATTGTTTTGACCTCGCTACACCTGGGTTGACTTTTGTTTCTCGTTGAAAATGGTGTCACTTCAATTCTGTGGGAAGTTTGTACATCTGTTGTGAGTAGACCCACAACGGCTTTCAAAAAAACGTGCTCGAAAAGATACGGAAAGCCAGCCGCTCGGCTCTAAGAGTGGCCATTTTAGCAGTAATTCTCAATAATGCAGCTCCCGTGTATTGTTTTCGACAGCCAAGTGAAATATCTTCGGTAGATCATGAGCAGACCGAAAAAAAAGAAAAAAAACTTGAGAACTTGAGTCATTTCCATTACAAGCACTCGTGTTGCACTTAAATTCGGTACCTATATTCCCCAAATCTAACGAGAGTCAATTCAAGGGGCTAAGGCTCCATTTCGGCAGCTCATTTTGGACCTCATTAGACCGAGCGAGAGTACGGCGCGACGTCCGCGTGTTCTCGTTCGCCACGCCTAACGATGAATGCTGTTTGCCTCCTGTATACTTGCCCTCCTCATCCTTCTTCTTCTACTCTTTCCACCGCACGGACTTCCTCTTGGCGGCGGCCGAGCCGTGTTCGCCGACCGATCTTTCTGCATCTTCCCCCCCGCACACCGCATGCTGGCCAGCTGCCTGCCGCTCTACTTCCTCTTTCAGCATCTTGGTCCATCCCAGTGCTCTCGTCTTCGTTATCGTGTGGAAAACCGTCGGGTCGTTTGTTCCATCTTTTCCGGATATCCCGATTGACCACCTTAAACTCATCGGCCGCCTTTGACGGCGATAGACGTCCCGCTCATTCGAACCGGGAGGCTAGCGGCCAACGAATATTTGTTCAAATGGGCGGGGCGTGTACGAGTGATACACTTTTAAAACAGTTTAAATGTTGTCTTATACCCACGTCAATAGCTATGAAAGAGGTCAAAGGGGTATCCAGATGACGGAATGAACGCGGGAACAGCTTTCCATATTGTTGTCTGTTTTTTGGGGGGAGAAATGTGTTGAAAAGTGTGTTTGAATTCCCGCCGCCACCCGAGACGCCAATCCAACGTTGTTTTTGCAAAAAAAAAAAAAAAAGTGGACTAACTGGTCTGTACTTTTTTTCTCTCTCCTTTCTCCGCCTCTAAAAAAGCGGGTAAGTGGCCAGGACGCGTCGCTGACATCCACCGTCGCACATCCTGTCCTGTCTTCCCCCTCGGAGAACGCCATTTCTTTCTTGCTCCGCCCCTTCCTTCTTACAGCTGGAGCCGGTTTTCCCTCCCGGAATGCCGTCCTCTTCAATTTATTTGTGTGTGTGTGGGTGCGGGGGGGATGATTTTTTTAATTTATTATTTTATTTCTGATTATGATTTGTGTCATAACTGTTTCCTTACTTCCCTTTGCCCAGCTATGTTCAGTCGTCATGCATTTTTTTTTAGAACCGAGCTGAACATGCAAACATGAGCTGGCCTCATGTGCTGGATGGAAGAAGAACCAAAGCGCTTGGCATTTGGAAACAGATTTTCCATGCTGTGCTGTGTCCATTTGATCTTTTTGTGATGAACTTCCATGCCAGGGCTGATTTCCGGGTGTCCAACAACACAAAAAGTCTGGGGAATTGCGACTGAATTGAGATTTTGTCAGCTACGTGGTACACGGACGTTGCTAACGTTATTGAAAACAAATCAGCCCCTAACTTTTTGAAATTTACTCAGTGTGTCTACCACAAAAAAGCTTCAAGAAGCCACGCCCAAAAAGACAAAAAAAAGTCAGCCATACTGATTCAAATTGCCCAGTTTGTACTTGTTCCACTCTATATCAATTTGGCAACCACAATGTAATCGATCAAAGCATCAAATAATTTAGCCGTTTTGTTCGAAAGAATGGCTTTGATTCAAATAAATGAAAGAATTTGGCAACAACTTTGCTCAAAACATTAAAAAAATTCTTTGCCTTCGTTATTACTTCGAGTGGACGTGATTGCGTAAATGTGCAGAATTGTGGCAGACTTTGTAATGCCGGCACAGGTTGTATTATTGTCAATCCAATCAATATTGTTGGGTATCGACAAATATGTGGATTAGTCATTTTGAATAACAAATCCATTGTGTAGGTAGGAGGAAGGTGGGGAGGATGATGGGACTTTGTCTTAAAGACGAGTTGATACATTATTAAAACGAAGAAAAAAACTAAGTTAAGACAGGAAGCAATTGTGCTTACTCACGCAAAGTCTAGTGTGGAGAGAAATGTCGCCCGGGTAATAAGACGCCATCCCGTTGGCGACTCCCGGCTGCCCTTTGATGAAATAAAAGCGTCGCCGGGGGAGGATGGGGTGGAGGCTATTAAATGTGCTGGTGGCGGGAGGACCGCCGTGTCCCAACGTTGCCTTCATGCGTCTCTTTTGCCCGTGTAGGCACGAGCTGCTGGAAGAAGCCAGGAGGAAGGGCTTACCGTTCGCGCAGTGGGACGGACCCACCGTGGTTGCGTGGCTGGAGGTAAGCTCATGTTTTGCCTCATTAACGCCAATAGATGTCCAATTATTTTGGATGGGGAAAAATTGTGAAATCATTACTACTATGTTGCCTGAATTTTGCAGAATGGATTAAATTGCTCTTCGGTCCCGACGGTTGACGCAAAATATTCTTTTAAAACAACTGCAAATACAATTCAAAGAAAAATACAGTGGTGCCTATACTTACGAAATTAATTGGTTCCAGAACTTGTTTTGCAACGTGGGTTTTTCGGCCCACAGTCTTGAAAAAAATCTACTCCCCAAACCCTTTGTCCCAATTTTGTACGAACGTTTTCGTATATTGGAACAGTGTATCGCATGCAATGGATTTCGTAACCTGAAAATTTTGTATGTAGAGGCATTCATAAGTAGAGGTACCACTGTAGCACATTTTTGGCCATATCATAACTTGTGGGTTCAAATACATTTGCGTCTTTCTAGCTGTGGCTCGGCATGCCGGCCTGGTACGTGGCGGCGTGCCGCGCTAACGTGAAAAGTGGCGCCATCATGTCGGCGCTGTCGGACACGGAGATCCAGCGTGAAATCGGCATCAGCAACCCCTTGCACAGACTCAAACTGCGGCTGGCCATCCAGGAGATGGTCTCGCTCACCAGCCCGTCGGCGCCCCCTACCTCCAGAACTGTGAGTCCCCCCTAAAAAAAAGAAGAAACCGGGGTGGTCCCTTTTTGTGTTGTGTTGTGTTGTCATAACGCAATAGCATTTTAGTTATTTGACGTCTGTTTTCTTTGAAATGATTCTTATTCTTATTATTTGAGCTAATTAGCTCTAGCATGCATGTTAACGCTTGTGTGCTGTTAACGTTTTGTCCCGTGGCCCCTTCCCCTTTTTGATGCGGGCATCAATGGTCTCCACTGTGATGCTTTATTTAACACTGTTGGCTTACAGTGGTGCTGCTCTTCTTCTTTAACACTGCTTGCGCCTCCTGCTGGACATCTATTACCACCGCACCCCGCCGCTCCGTCTCCGGGGCACCGCCCTGGTAGCCGTCAGGCAACGTATGGGTGACCCACGAGGAGATGGAGACCATGGCGGCCCCTTCCAAATCGGTTAGTCGCCCCTCCGACGACGCTTTTACGCTTGCGCCCTTTCTGGAGCTTTTTCTTGAAAGCTTATAGTTGGTAACATTGTTTCACTCGCTTGGAGTCGATTCTTCTAATGAAAGATGAATTTTCTCTTTTTTGGGGGGTCAGAAATCGCAGTCTGAAGAGGGAAGCTGGGCACAGGTAAGGAAGCCAAACTGACTTTTTCCATCAGTTTTTCAAACTTTGTTGCTTTGAAAATGGGCCCAAATTCTCTTCAGCAATTTGTCCCCCCCCACTCCCGCTTCCTAATAATGTTGCCCACCTGAGAGACACCTTAAGCTGGGATACTCGCTTTTGCTTTTCTCTCTTTATACTCCAATTGAGACTCCTAAAAAGATTTGTATACCTTCCACGGGTTAGAGATATTAAACAACGGGATCATAAATACCATATTTTTATTAGGTTTTTCTTAAAGTTTGATCTCCCATACACATAATAAAGCGTTACTATCCCTCTAATGCATTAGCGAGACCGGGTGGGGTTTTTTCTCTTTATCGTGGAGCATCAGCTGGGACATTTACTTTTTATTGATTTGTTTTTTTTATTTTTTATTTTTTTAATATTCATATCACATTTGTCTGCTCTTGGACTGACGTCTAGACGCTGGCTTATGGCGACATGAACCACGAGTGGATTGGCAACGAGTGGCTGCCCAGTCTCGGACTACCTCAGTACCGCAGCTACTTCATGGAGTGCCTGGTGGACGCTCGCATGCTGGACCACCTCACCAAAAAGGACCTGAGGGTGCATCTCAAAATGGTGGACAGCTTCCACAGGTAACCAATCTCACCTTGTTGCATGCCTGTCAACCTCGGCCAATTGCTCCCCTTATTAATGATTGTAATTCCCCTTCTTAAGTGATAATAAACCGCACAAATGCAACGCGGCAGATATTTATTCACATAGGGCGCACTTAAAAGTGGACGGGGTGCCTAATCAGTCGGTGCGCCTTTTGGATGAACTAAATTCAAGATCCTGTAGACGCTGACAGCTTGACTGTCTGGATACATCGCTTGCTGACGAGCTATATGTATATAATGAAAAGGCGGAAGTGATTGACGCACGTGCGCATATCATGCTTAAAGCATGACAATATTAGCAGGCGAGGATGATATTTTCGTCTGCTAGCAGTGACCAAGACGATCAGGATTAAAGCCAAAATGGGTAAAACAAGATCGCTTTTACAAAAAAAACGTCCTTTTTTATCAATTTTTTCCCCATACAAAAGTTGTTATACGGCGTACACAACTGGAAATTATAAAAAACGTATAAAATACGGGAAAATTTTAAAAGTTGTTACGATCTGCCATTAATACAAATTTGGAGAGTTTTAGCAAATTTAGCTTTCCTCTGTTTGGCAAAATGCACTTTCATTGAGGTTAGTTATTGTAATTATTATAGGATTTTTTTAAATGTCATACTCAGAACCTTTATTTAACTAAACACTAACACATTTTATGTACGTAAAACAGTACAATTGAAATAAAATATTTTTATAGTCGACCATTTCGGCTTCATTTCCACTTAAAATGTGCGCTAAACTATTTATTATTTAGTATTGTTCATTTCAATGATTAAATTGTGAAGGTAATGCCATTTTTTCAATTATTTGATTAATCATCGAATAGTTAGTTGATACGGTAAATAATCGTTAGTTGCAGCTTTTTTAGAACTACCGTATTTTCACGACTATATGGCGCATCGTATTTTAAGCCGCAGTGTCAGTAACGAGTGCTATTTCTGTATTTGACACACACAAAGGACGCACCGTTTTTAAAGACGCAGCCAGGCATGGCAAAACATAACCAGCTTAAACAAATGGACACACGCTAAAAACACGTTTTTAAAAAGGCAACAAAAGCAAAACTGAGTTCGGTTTTACTTTATTTAGCCATTTTACAATGTACTCACGTCATCATCACCCACAAATCCATCAAAGTCCTCATTTTCTGTGTCCGAATTGAACAATTGTCCAAATAAGTCATCGAAAACGCTGAGTTTTATACGTTCGTCCAGGCGGCCACAATCCATTTGCAAATAGTAGCTAGCGTAACTAGGCCGACGCTGCCTGCCACCGTTCGTAAAGCTGTGTTGATGTCGATGTCCAGGCCACAATCCATTCGCAAATAGTAGCTAGCTAGTAGCTAGCGGCAGGAGTTCTTTTGTAAATCCAGCCGGAATGACGCGAGCACCAAATTAGTGTGCTCGCCGTCATACTGTGTGTATTGACAAAAGAACTATATATATCCCAGCAGTCACTGCGCAGTACTTTTTCGGCGGGGAAAATAGTAGAGTCGGGGGCTGCTTGCCGTAGTTGTGAGAGCTGTAGAGGATGGTGTACCCGATTTATTTGATTTTATCGTGATAACAATTTTAGTATTGGTCTATATATAAAGCGCACTGGATTATAAGGCGCCCTGTCTATTTTGGAGAAAATTTAAGACTTATAGTCGTGAAAATACAGTAGTTTTTAGCCCTGTAAAAAAAAAAAACATCCCCCCTGCACGCTGCAGAACAAGTTTACAATACGGCATCATGTGTCTGAAGAAGCTCAACTACGATAGGAAGGAGCTGGAACGGCGGCGTGAGACGAGCCAACACGAAATGAGAGGTGAGGGAAACGCGCCATGCCATGCCGCTGCCCGTATAAACAAAACGCCTTGGGTGTCCTTTAGATGTTCTGGTGTGGAGCAACGAGCGAGTGGTCCGCTGGGTGCAGAGCATCGGTCTGCGCGACTACGCCGGGATCCTGCACGAGAGCGGCGTGCACGGAGCGCTGGTCGCCCTGGACGACAACTTTGATTACAGTAGCCTGGCGCTCTTACTCCAGATTCCCAACCAAAACACTCAGGTGGGCACACACCGCTTCATCCATGTAGTGCTAAAATGAGAAATCCTCGTGGGCTGAATTTTACAGATGATGGTTTAGGTTTGAAATGTTCACCATCTTTACATTTAGGAGAAGCAATAAAAAGTCAATTCCTGTTTTGAAGTACTTGTCATATAGAAAATGCCTTGGTCAGATTGCATCCGTGTTGGCAGGCCCGTCAGATTCTGGAGCGCGAGTACAACAACCTGCTGGCGCTAGGCACTGACCGGCGGCTGGACGAGGTGAGCGCCCGCCGACCGACCGTCACACGTCAACTGGCGCCTTCACCGACACTGAAGCTGGCCCTTTTTCAGTGCGACGACAAAGACTTCCGAGGTCCCTCGTGGAGGCGTCAGTTCCCACCGCGCGACGTCCACGGCATCAGCATGATGCCCGGCTCGGCCGAGACCCTACCGGCCGGCTTTCGTCTGACCACCACGTCGGGCCACTCGCGCAGGCTGCCACCCGACGGTAAGCACCCGAACGCCTCTTCCCGATTGGGAACGCGCCAAACTTGTTTTCCTTGTTCTCTGGGCAGTCCTTTACGAGGCGCTGGACGACAGCGCCGACGACGGGTATTTGGATTGGTTCTAAGGTCAGAGTGGGCCGTCCGTGACTGTCGTGTTTTCCCCACTTTACCTCTTCGTGCCACTTGAAAAATGGATCATGGTCGCAGCAATTTTAACTCTTTGCTGTCGTTGACGGCCAGTAAATGGCAGCCAATGAGTTGAAGGTGCCCCATTTGAGGTGCTTGAAAAAGAGATACAAAATTGACTTATTTTCCTTTCCTGACAACCCTGGTGTAGAGCAAAAGTCGAGTTATGGCGTTATTTACGTTATAATAATAATCGGACATAGGACCTGTCGTCATCATCAACAACACAAGCCTGATGACAAATAGCCTTTTGTTGTTGATGATGACGACAGGCCCTATGTCCGATTATTATTATTTAAAAAAAATCTTAAATATGATTTGGATATACTCGGTGCGCCGCTTTTCCAATGTTATTTGCACCCATCCCAACCATAAATAAAGTGTGTACGTATACAGACGCTCCCCTACTTACGAACATTCAACTTACGAACAACGGTACATACGAACATGTCTGCAAATTGCGTTTAAGTCCAAAAATGTTCGCAAGTCCAATTTTGTATTTCGCGCCTTTTTAGGTGTAGTACTTCTTTCCGCCGCTAATACCGACGCCTGGCGCTGTGAGAGCTCAGCTCACCCAGCATCTACCTTCTTCTTCGTTGCAATGCAGAAGTGCGTGAATGTATCTCCAGTGTGCAAAGAACCTTTTTCATTTGTATCATTAAATATCTCATGCATCCAATGTTGAATATGGTTGGTAAAAAGCTAAGGGCTTCTATTGAGGGAGTTGCAAGGAAGAGGCAAGCCATTTCATTTGAAACGAGTGGCAATAATAACGAATCTTGATGCGCGTGAGAGTGGTGAGCGTTTCACGGGCATTGAATCGTTCGACCGTCAGTACCATTTATAAACAGAAAGATCGAGCAGCAGGACCCAAATATTGAACGTTGCACAAAGTTTGCAAATCAATTGAATGATGCCATACAGTGCTACCGCATCATTTATGATGAAAAAAAGAAGAAAACTGTGCAATCGTCATTAGGTCGCTTCTTTTGGCCAGTTTCTAATACATAAATCTCTCTCTCTCTACAGTACTGTACATATTCTCTCCATTTTATTAATTTTTTTTTTTTCAGTACAAACCAATGCGTGTTACTTATACAAGCCTTAAACATACAAATGCACTTATATAAACCTTCAATATACTTATATCGGCCTTAAACATAAATTATAATACAAAATATAGCACTGAATCAACTTACAAACAAATTCAACTTATGAACAATCGCTCGGAACCAATTGCGTTCGTTAAGGCTTTTTTTCTTAAAAAATGACATAGTATTGTAAGGCTTTTTTCTTAAAAAAAACGACATAGTATTGTAAGGCTTTTTTTCATAAAAAACGACATAGTATAGTAAGGCTTTTTTCTTAAAAAACAACATAGTATAGGCTTTTTTCTTTAAAGACGACATAGTATAGTAAGGCTTATTTTCTTTAAAAACGACACAGTATAGTAAGGCTTTTTTGTCTTTAAAACGACATAGTATAGTAAGGCTTTTTATTTACAAAAAAGACCATGTATAGTAAGGCTTTTTTCTTAAAAAAAACGACATAGTATTGTAAGGCTTTTTTTCATAAAAAACGACATAGTATAGTAAGGCTTTTTTCTTAAAAAACAACATAGTATAGGCTTTTTTCTTTAAAGACGACATAGTATAGTAAGGCTTATTTTCTTTAAAAACGACACAGTATAGTAAGGCTTTTTTGTCTTTAAAAACGACATAGTATAGTAAGGCTTTTTATTTATAAAAAAGACCATGTATAGTAAGGCTTTTTTCTTAAAAACGACATAGTATTGTAAGGCTTTTTTTCATAAAAAACGACATAGTATAGTAAGGCTTTTTTCTTAAAAAACAACATAGTATAGGCTTTTTTCTTTAAAGACGACATAGTATAGTAAGGCTTATTTTCTTTAAAAACGACACAGTATAGTAAGGCTTTTTTGTCTTTAAAAACGACATAGTATAGTAAGGCTTTTTATTTACAAAAAAGACCATGTATAGTAAGGCTTTTTTCTTAAAAACGACATAGTATTGTAAGGCTTTTTTTCATAAAAAACGACATAGTATAGTAAGGCTTTTTTCTTAAAAAACAACATAGTATAGGCTTTTTTCTTTAAAGACGACATAGTATAGTAAGGCTTATTTTCTTTAAAAACGACACAGTATAGTAAGGCTTTTTTGTCTTTAAAAACGACATAGTATAGTAAGGCTTTTTATTTACAAAAAAGACCATGTATAGTAAGGCTTTTTTCTTAAAAAAAACGACATAGTATTGTAAGGCTTTTTTTCATAAAAAACGACATAGTATAGTAAGGCTTTTTTCTTAAAAAACAACATAGTATAGGCTTTTTTCTTTAAAGACGACATAGTATAGTAAGGCTTATTTTCTTTAAAAACGACACAGTATAGTAAGGCTTTTTTGTCTTTAAAAACGACATAGTATAGTAAGGCTTTTTATTTACAAAAAAGACCATGTATAGTAAGGCTTTTTTCTTAAAAAAAACGACATAGTATTGTAAGGCTTTTTTTCATAAAAAACGACATAGTATAGTAAGGCTTTTTTCTTAAAAAACAACATAGTATAGGCTTTTTTCTTTAAAGACGACATAGTATAGTAAGGCTTATTTTCTTTAAAAACGACACAGTATAGTAAGGCTTTTTTGTCTTTAAAAACGACATAGTATAGTAAGGCTTTTTATTTACAAAAAAGACCATGTATAGTAAGGCTTTTTTCTTAAAAAAAACGACATAGTATTGTAAGGCTTTTTTTCATAAAAAACGACATAGTATAGTAAGGCTTTTTTCTTAAAAAACAACATAGTATAGGCTTTTTTCTTTAAAGACGACATAGTATAGTAAGGCTTATTTTCTTTAAAAACGACACAGTATAGTAAGGCTTTTTTGTCTTTAAAAACGACATAGTATAGTAAGGCTTTTTATTTATAAAAAAGACCATGTATAGTAAGGCTTTTTTCTTAAAAAAAACGACATAGTATTGTAAGGCTTTTTTTCATAAAAAACGACATAGTATAGTAAGGCTTTTTTCTTAAAAAACAACATAGTATAGGCTTTTTTCTTTAAAGACGACATAGTATAGTAAGGCTTATTTTCTTTAAAAACGACACAGTATAGTAAGGCTTTTTTGTCTTTAAAAACGACATAGTATAGTAAGGCTTTTTATTTACAAAAAAGACCATGTATAGTAAGGCTTTTTTCTTAAAAAAAACGACATAGTATTGTAAGGCTTTTTTTCATAAAAAACGACATAGTATAGTAAGGCTTTTTTCTTAAAAAACAACATAGTATAGGCTTTTTTCTTTAAAGACGACATAGTATAGTAAGGCTTATTTTCTTTAAAAACGACACAGTATAGTAAGGCTTTTTTGTCTTTAAAAAGGACATAGTATAGTAAGGCTTTTTATTTACAAAAAAGACCATGTATAGTAAGGCTTTTTTCTTAAAAAAAACGACATAGTATTGTAAGGCTTTTTTTCATAAAAAACGACATAGTATAGTAAGGCTTTTTTCTTAAAAAACAACATAGTATAGGCTTTTTTCTTTAAAGACGACATAGTATAGTAAGGCTTATTTTCTTTAAAAACGACACAGTATAGTAAGGCTTTTTTGTCTTTAAAAACGACATAGTATAGTAAGGCTTTTTATTTACAAAAAAGACCATGTATAGTAAGGCTTTTTTCTTAAAAAAAACGACATAGTATTGTAAGGCTTTTTTTCATAAAAAACGACATAGTATAGTAAGGCTTTTTTCTTAAAAAACAACATAGTATAGGCTTTTTTCTTTAAAGACGACATAGTATAGTAAGGCTTATTTTCTTTAAAAACGACACAGTATAGTAAGGCTTTTTTGTCTTTAAAAACGACATAGTATAGTAAGGCTTTTTATTTATAAAAAAGACCATGTATAGTAAGGCTTTTTTCTTAAAAAAAACGACATAGTATTGTAAGGCTTTTTTTCATAAAAAACGACATAGTATAGTAAGGCTTTTTTCTTAAAAAACAACATAGTATAGGCTTTTTTCTTTAAAGACGACATAGTATAGTAAGGCTTATTTTCTTTAAAAACGACACAGTATAGTAAGGCTTTTTTGTCTTTAAAAACGACATAGTATAGTAAGGCTTTTTATTTACAAAAAAGACCATGTATAGTAAGGCTTTTTTCTTAAAAAAAACGACATAGTATTGTAAGGCTTTTTTTCATAAAAAACGACATAGTATAGTAAGGCTTTTTTCTTAAAAAACAACATAGTATAGGCTTTTTTCTTTAAAGACGACATAGTATAGTAAGGCTTATTTTCTTTAAAAACGACACAGTATAGTAAGGCTTTTTTGTCTTTAAAAACGACATAGTATAGTAAGGCTTTTTATTTACAAAAAAGACCATGTATAGTAAGGCTTTTTTCTTAAAAAAAACGACATAGTATTGTAAGGCATTTTTTCATAAAAAACGACATAGTATAGTAAGGCTTTTTTCTTAAAAAACAACATAGTATAGGCTTTTTTCTTTAAAGACGACATAGTATAGTAAGGCTTATTTTCTTTAAAAACGACACAGTATAGTAAGGCTTTTTTGTCTTTAAAAACGACATAGTATAGTAAGGCTTTTTATTTACAAAAAAGACCATGTATAGTAAGGCTTTTTTCTTAAAAAAAACGACATAGTATTGTAAGGCTTTTTTTCATAAAAAACGACATAGTATAGTAAGGCTTTTTTCTTAAAAAACAACATAGTATAGGCTTTTTTCTTTAAAGACGACATAGTATAGTAAGGCTTATTTTCTTTAAAAACGACACAGTATAGTAAGGCTTTTTTGTCTTTAAAAACGACATAGTATAGTAAGGCTTTTTATTTACAAAAAAGACCATGTATAGTAAGGCTTTTTTCTTAAAAAAAACGACATAGTATTGTAAGGCTTTTTTTCATAAAAAACGACATAGTATAGTAAGGCTTTTTTCTTAAAAAACAACATAGTATAGGCTTTTTTCTTTAAAGACGACATAGTATAGTAAGGCTTATTTTCTTTAAAAACGACACAGTATAGTAAGGCTTTTTTGTCTTTAAAAACGACATAGTATAGTAAGGCTTTTTATTTACAAAAAAGACCATGTATAGTAAGGCTTTTTTCTTAAAAAAAACGACATAGTATTGTAAGGCATTTTTTCATAAAAAACGACATAGTATAGTAAGGCTTTTTTCTTAAAAAACAACATAGTATAGGCTTTTTTCTTTAAAGACGACATAGTATAGTAAGGCTTATTTTCTTTAAAAACGACACAGTATAGTAAGGCTTTTTTGTCTTTAAAAACGACATAGTATAGTAAGGCTTTTTATTTACAAAAAAGACCATGTATAGTAAGGCTTTTTTCTTAAAAAAAACGACATAGTATTGTAAGGCTTTTTTTCATAAAAAACGACATAGTATAGTAAGGCTTTTTTCTTAAAAAACAACATAGTATAGGCTTTTTTCTTTAAAGACGACATAGTATAGTAAGGCTTATTTTCTTTAAAAACGACACAGTATAGTAAGGCTTTTTTGTCTTTAAAAACGACATAGTATAGTAAGGCTTTTTATTTACAAAAAAGACCATGTATAGTAAGGCTTTTTTCTTAAAAAAAACGACATAGTATTGTAAGGCTTTTTTTCATAAAAAACGACATAGTATAGTAAGGCTTTTTTCTTAAAAAACAACATAGTATAGGCTTTTTTCTTTAAAGACGACATAGTATAGTAAGGCTTATTTTCTTTAAAAACGACACAGTATAGTAAGGCTTTTTTGTCTTTAAAAACGACATAGTATAGTAAGGCTTTTTATTTACAAAAAAGACCATGTATAGTAAGGCTTTTTTCTTAAAAAACGACATAGTATTGTAAGGCTTTTTTTCATAAAAAACGACATAGTATAGTAAGGCTTTTTTCTTAAAAAACAACATAGTATAGGCTTTTTTCTTTAAAGACGACATAGTATAGTAAGGCTTATTTTCTTTAAAAACGACACAGTATAGTAAGGCTTTTTTGTCTTTAAAAACGACATAGTATAGTAAGGCTTTTTATTTACAAAAAAGACCATGTATAGTAAGGCTTTTTTCTTAAAAAAAACGACATAGTATTGTAAGGCTTTTTTTCATAAAAAACGACATAGTATAGTAAGGCTTTTTTCTTAAAAAACAACATAGTATAGGCTTTTTTCTTTAAAGACGACATAGTATAGTAAGGCTTATTTTCTTTAAAAACGACACAGTATAGTAAGGCTTTTTTGTCTTTAAAAACGACATAGTATAGTAAGGCTTTTTATTTACAAAAAAGACCATGTATAGTAAGGCTTTTTTCTTAAAAAAAACGACATAGTATTGTAAGGCTTTTTTTCATAAAAAACGACATAGTATAGTAAGGCTTTTTTCTTAAAAAACAACATAGTATAGGCTTTTTTCTTTAAAGACGACATAGTATAGTAAGGCTTATTTTCTTTAAAAACGACACAGTATAGTAAGGCTTTTTTGTCTTTAAAAACGACATAGTATAGTAAGGCTTTTTATTTACAAAAAAGACCATGTATAGTAAGGCTTTTTTCTTAAAAAAAACGACATAGTATTGTAAGGCTTTTTTTCATAAAAAACGACATAGTATAGTAAGGCTTTTTTCTTAAAAAACAACATAGTATAGGCTTTTTTCTTTAAAGACGACATAGTATAGTAAGGCTTATTTTCTTTAAAAACGACACAGTATAGTAAGGCTTTTTTGTCTTTAAAAACGACATAGTATAGTAAGGCTTTTTATTTACAAAAAAGACCATGTATAGTAAGGCTTTTTTCTTAAAAAAAACGACATAGTATTGTAAGGCTTTTTTTCATAAAAAACGACATAGTATAGTAAGGCTTTTTTCTTAAAAAACAACATAGTATAGGCTTTTTTCTTTAAAGACGACATAGTATAGTAAGGCTTATTTTCTTTAAAAACGACACAGTATAGTAAGGCTTTTTTGTCTTTAAAAACGACATAGTATAGTAAGGCTTTTTATTTACAAAAAAGACCATGTATAGTAAGGCTTTTTTCTTAAAAACGACATAGTATTGTAAGGCTTTTTTTCATAAAAAACGACATAGTATAGTAAGGCTTTTTTCTTAAAAAACAACATAGTATAGGCTTTTTTCTTTAAAGACGACATAGTATAGTAAGGCATATTTTCTTTAAAAACGACACAGTATAGTAAGGCTTTTTTGTCTTTAAAAACGACATAGTATAGTAAGGCTTTTTATTTACAAAAAAGACCATGTATAGTAAGGCTTTTTTCTTAAAAAAAACGACATAGTATTGTAAGGCTTTTTTTCATAAAAAACGACATAGTATAGTAAGGCTTTTTTCTTAAAAAACAACATAGTATAGGCTTTTTTCTTTAAAGACGACATAGTATAGTAAGGCTTATTTTCTTTAAAAACGACACAGTATAGTAAGGCTTTTTTGTCTTTAAAAACGACATAGTATAGTAAGGCTTTTTATTTACAAAAAAGACCATGTATAGTAAGGCTTTTTTCTTAAAAAAAACGACATAGTATTGTAAGGCTTTTTTTCATAAAAAACGACATAGTATAGTAAGGCTTTTTTCTTAAAAAACAACATAGTATAGGCTTTTTTCTTTAAAGACGACATAGTATAGTAAGGCTTATTTTCTTTAAAAACGACACAGTATAGTAAGGCTTTTTTGTCTTTAAAAACGACATAGTATAGTAAGGCTTTTTATTTATAAAAAAGACCATGTATAGTAAGGCTTTTTTCTTAAAAAAAACGACATAGTATTGTAAGGCTTTTTTTCATAAAAAACGACATAGTATAGTAAGGCTTTTTTCTTAAAAAACAACATAGTATAGGCTTTTTTCTTTAAAGACGACATAGTATAGTAAGGCTTATTTTCTTTAAAAACGACACAGTATAGTAAGGCTTTTTTGTCTTTAAAAACGACATAGTATAGTAAGGCTTTTTATTTACAAAAAAGACCATGTATAGTAAGGCTTTTTTCTTAAAAAAAACGACATAGTATTGTAAGGCTTTTTTTCATAAAAAACGACATAGTATAGTAAGGCTTTTTTCTTAAAAAACAACATAGTATAGGCTTTTTTCTTTAAAGACGACATAGTATAGTAAGGCTTATTTTCTTTAAAAACGACACAGTATAGTAAGGCTTTTTTGTCTTTAAAAACGACATAGTATAGTAAGGCTTTTTATTTACAAAAAAGACCATGTATAGTAAGGCTTTTTTCTTAAAAAAAACGACATAGTATTGTAAGGCTTTTTTTCATAAAAAACGACATAGTATAGTAAGGCTTTTTTCTTAAAAAACAACATAGTATAGGCTTTTTTCTTTAAAGACGACATAGTATAGTAAGGCTTATTTTCTTTAAAAACGACACAGTATAGTAAGGCTTTTTTGTCTTTAAAAAGGACATAGTATAGTAAGGCTTTTTATTTACAAAAAAGACCATGTATAGTAAGGCTTTTTTCTTAAAAAAAACGACATAGTATTGTAAGGCTTTTTTTCATAAAAAACGACATAGTATAGTAAGGCTTTTTTCTTAAAAAACAACATAGTATAGGCTTTTTTCTTTAAAGACGACATAGTATAGTAAGGCTTATTTTCTTTAAAAACGACACAGTATAGTAAGGCTTTTTTGTCTTTAAAAACGACATAGTATAGTAAGGCTTTTTATTTACAAAAAAGACCATGTATAGTAAGGCTTTTTTCTTAAAAAAAACGACATAGTATTGTAAGGCTTTTTTTCATAAAAAACGACATAGTATAGTAAGGCTTTTTTCTTAAAAAACAACATAGTATAGGCTTTTTTCTTTAAAGACGACATAGTATAGTAAGGCTTATTTTCTTTAAAAACGACACAGTATAGTAAGGCTTTTTTGTCTTTAAAAACGACATAGTAAGGCTTTTTATTTACAAAAAAGACCATGTATAGTAAGGCTTTTTTCTTAAAAAAAACGACATAGTATTGTAAGGCTTTTTTTCATAAAAAACGACATAGCAAGTAAGGCTAAGAGAGTCGGAGAATAAATCTGACTTCTGATTCTTCACCTTCTAGTTGTTGCTGTGGTCCACTGGCAAAATCATTGGGTCAGAACTTGAGGCGGGAATCAGGAGTGAGTTCAATTCCACTCGTTGCAATTCTCAAATTGTTTATTGAGGTAATGAAAAGGATAGATATAACTTCCAATCACATCATTTCAGAAGACACTGTGGTCCAGTGGCAAGAACAATGGGTTGAAGTTGGACACAAGTTCAAATCTGGAGTGAGTTCAAGTCCACTCTTTGCAAATCTCAAATTGTTTATTGAGGTGATGAAAATGATAAATATAACTTCCAATCATCTCATTTCAGAAGTCACTGTGGTCCAGTGGCAAAGACAATGGGTCAGACAGACCTCAAGTTAGTGGATTTGACCGCCATGTGGGAGATGGGGTTCGAATCCCGCTCTCGTTTGACTAATCACTACACTAGTAGTTCAGTAAATGGGTAATCCTTTTTTCATTCGAATAAAGACTTAGTCATTTTTTTCAGCAAAACAATATTTCCGGTCAGCCTTCGGCTGACCGGAAGACAGTTGGGAGGGGGGATCCCTGGTGGTGTTCGACAGTCGGCCTTCGGCCGACTGCCGACACCATACAGTCGTTGACTGGCGACACTGGGACGTGAACCCTCGACACCCACGTCGCAGGCAGGTGACTTACCCACTACACCACAAGGCGGCCCGCCTATACATGATTGGAAGTTATACTTATCCTTTTCATTACCCAAATAAATAATTTGAGAATTGCAAAGAGTGGAATTGAACTCACTCCTGATTTGAACTTGAGTCCACCTGAAGTTCTGACCCATTGTCTTTACCACTGGACCACAGTGACTTCTGAAATGATGTGATTGGAAGTTATACTTATCCTTTTCATTACCCAAATAAACAATTTGAGAATTGCAAAGAGTGGAATTGAACTCACTCCTGATTTGAACTTGAGTCCACCTGAAGTTCTGACCCATTGTCTTTACCACTGGACCACAGTGACTTCTGAAATGATGTGATTGGAAGTTATACTTATCCTTTTCATTACCCAAATAAACAATTTGAGAATTGCAAAGAGTGGAATTGAACTCACTCCTGATTTGAACTTGAGTCCACCTGAAGTTCTGACCCATTGTCTTTACCACTGGACCACAGTGACTTCTGAAATGATGTGATTGGAAGTTATACTTATCCTTTTCATTACCCAAATAAACAATTTTAGAATTGCAAAGAGTGGAATTGAACTCACTCCTGATTTGAACTTGAGTCCACCTGAAGTTCTGATCCATTGTCTTTACCACTGGACCACAGTGACTTCTGAAATGATGTGATTGGAAGTTATACTTATCCTTTTCATTACCCAAATAAACAATTTGAGAATTGCAAAGAGTGGAATTGAACTCACTCCTGATTTGAACTTGAGTCCACCTGAAGTTCTGACCCATTGTCTTTACGTCTGGACCACAGTGACTTCTGAAATGATGTGATTGGAAGTTATACTTATCCTTTTCATTACCCAAATAAACAAGTTGAGAATTGCAAAGAGTGGAATTGAACTCACTCCTGATTTGAACTTGAGTCCACCTGAAGTTCTGACCCATTGTCTTTACCACTGGACCACAGTGACTTCTGAAATGATGTGATTGGAAGTTATACTTATCCTTTTCATTACCCAAATAAACAATTTGAGAATTGCAAAGAGTGGAATTGAACTCACTCCTGATTTGAACTTGAGTCCACCTGAAGTTCTGATCCATTGTCTTTACCACTGGACCACAGTGACTTCTGAAATGATGTGATTGGAAGTTATACTTATCCTTTTCATTACCCAAATAAACAATTTGAGAATTGCAAAGAGTGGAATTGAACTCACTCCTGATTTGAACTTGAGTCCACCTGAAGTTCTGACCCATTGTCTTTACGTCTGGACCACAGTGACTTCTGAAATGATGTGATTGGAAGTTATACTTATCCTTTTCATTACCCAAATAAACAATTTGAGAATTGCAAAGAGTGGAATTGAACTCACTCCTGATTTGAACTTGAGTCCACCTGAAGTTCTGACCCATTGTCTTTACCACTGGACCACAGTGACTTCTGAAATGATGTGATTGGAAGTTATACTTATCCTTTTCATTACCCAAATAAACAATTTGAGAATTGCAAAGAGTGGAATTGAACTCACTCCTGATTTGAACTTGAGTCCACCTGAAGTTCTGATCCATTGTCTTTACCACTGGACCACAGTGACTTCTGAAATGATGTGATTGGAAGTTATACTTATCCTTTTCATTACCCAAATAAACAATTTGAGAATTGCAAAGAGTGGAATTGAACTCACTCCTGATTTGAACTTGAGTCCACCTGAAGTTCTGACCCATTGTCTTTACGTCTGGACCACAGTGACTTCTGAAATGATGTGATTGGAAGTTATACTTATCCTTTTCATTACCCAAATAAACAATTTGAGAATTGCAAAGAGTGGAATTGAACTCACTCCTGATTTGAACTTGAGTCCACCTGAAGTTCTGACCCATTGTCTTTACCACTGGACCACAGTGACTTCTGAAATGATGTGATTGGAAGTTATACTTATCCTTTTCATTACCCAAATAAACAATTTGAGAATTGCAAAGAGTGGAATTGAACTCACTCCTGATTTGAACTTGAGTCCACCTGAAGTTCTGACCCATTGTCTTTACGTCTGGACCACAGTGACTTCTGAAATGATGTGATTGGAAGTTATACTTATCCTTTTCATTACCCAAATAAACAAGTTGAGAATTGCAAAGAGTGGAATTGAACTCACTCCTGATTTGAACTTGAGTCCACCTGAAGTTCTGACCCATTGTCTTTACCACTGGACCACAGTGACTTCTGAAATGATGTGATTGGAAGTTATACTTATCCTTTTCATTACCCAAATAAACAATTTGAGAATTGCAAAGAGTGGAATTGAACTCACTCCTGATTTGAACTTGAGTCCACCTGAAGTTCTGATCCATTGTCTTTACCACTGGACCACAGTGACTTCTGAAATGATGTGATTGGAAGTTATACTTATCCTTTTCATTACCCAAATAAACAATTTGAGAATTGCAAAGAGTGGAATTGAACTCACTCCTGATTTGAACTTGAGTCCACCTGAAGTTCTGACCCATTGTCTTTACGTCTGGACCACAGTGACTTCTGAAATGATGTGATTGGAAGTTATACTTATCCTTTTCATTACCCAAATAAACAATTTGAGAATTGCAAAGAGTGGAATTGAACTCACTCCTGATTTGAACTTGAGTCCACCTGAAGTTCTGACCCATTGTCTTTACCACTGGACCACAGTGACTTCTGAAATGATGTGATTGGAAGTTATACTTATCCTTTTCATTACCCAAATAAACAATTTGAGAATTGCAAAGAGTGGAATTGAACTCACTCCTGATTTGAACTTGAGTCCACCTGAAGTTCTGATCCATTGTCTTTACCACTGGACCACAGTGACTTCTGAAATGATGTGATTGGAAGTTATACTTATCCTTTTCATTACCCAAATAAACAATTTGAGAATTGCAAAGAGTGGAATTGAACTCACTCCTGATTTGAACTTGAGTCCACCTGAAGTTCTGACCCATTGTCTTTACGTCTGGACCACAGTGACTTCTGAAATGATGTGATTGGAAGTTATACTTATCCTTTTCATTACCCAAATAAACAATTTGAGAATTGCAAAGAGTGGAATTGAACTCACTCCTGATTTGAACTTGAGTCCACCTGAAGTTCTGACCCATTGTCTTTACCACTGGACCACAGTGACTTCTGAAATGATGTGATTGGAAGTTATACTTATCCTTTTCATTACCCAAATAAACAATTTGAGAATTGCAAAGAGTGGAATTGAACTCACTCCTGATTTGAACTTGAGTCCACCTGAAGTTCTGATCCATTGTCTTTACCACTGGACCACAGTGACTTCTGAAATGATGTGATTGGAAGTTATACTTATCCTTTTCATTACCCAAATAAACAATTTGAGAATTGCAAAGAGTGGAATTGAACTCACTCCTGATTTGAACTTGAGTCCACCTGAAGTTCTGACCCATTGTCTTTACGTCTGGACCACAGTGACTTCTGAAATGATGTGATTGGAAGTTATACTTATCCTTTTCATTACCCAAATAAACAAGTTGAGAATTGCAAAGAGTGGAATTGAACTCACTCCTGATTTGAACTTGAGTCCACCTGAAGTTCTGACCCATTGTCTTTACCACTGGACCACAATGACTTCTGAAATGATGTGATTGGAAGTTATACTTATCCTTTTCATTACCCAAATAAACAATTTGAGAATTGCAAAGAGTGGAATTGAACTCACTCCTGATTTGAACTTGAGTCCACCTGAAGTTCTGATCCATTGTCTTTACCACTGGACCACAGTGACTTCTGAAATGATGTGATTGGAAGTTATACTTATCCTTTTCATTACCCAAATAAACAATTTGAGAATTGCAAAGAGTGGAATTGAACTCACTCCTGATTTGAACTTGAGTCCACCTGAAGTTCTGACCCATTGTCTTTACGTCTGGACCACAGTGACTTCTGAAATGATGTGATTGGAAGTTATACTTATCCTTTTCATTACCCAAATAAACAATTTGAGAATTGCAAAGAGTGGAATTGAACTCACTCCTGATTTGAACTTGAGTCCACCTGAAGTTCTGACCCATTGTCTTTACCACTGGACCACAGTGACTTCTGAAATGATGTGATTGGAAGTTATACTTATCCTTTTCATTACCCAAATAAACAATTTGAGAATTGCAAAGAGTGGAATTGAACTCACTCCTGATTTGAACTTGAGTCCACCTGAAGTTCTGATCCATTGTCTTTACCACTGGACCACAGTGACTTCTGAAATGATGTGATTGGAAGTTATACTTATCCTTTTCATTACCCAAATAAACAATTTGAGAATTGCAAAGAGTGGAATTGAACTCACTCCTGATTTGAACTTGAGTCCACCTGAAGTTCTGACCCATTGTCTTTGCCACTGGACCACAGTGACTTCTGAAATGATGTGATTGGAAGTTATATCTATCCTTTTCATTACCTCAATAAACAATTTGAGAATTGCAAAGAGTGGAATTGAACTCACTCCTGATTTGAACTTGAGTCCACCTGAAGTTCTGACCCATTGTCTTTACCACTGGACCACAGTGACTTCTGAAATGATGTGATTGGAAGTTATACTTATCCTTTTCATTACCCAAATAAACAATTTGAGAGTTGCAAAGAGTGGAATTGAACTCACTCCTGATTTGAACTTGAGTCCACCTGAAGTTCTGACCCATTGTCTTTACCACTGGACGACAGTGACTTCTGAAATGATGTGATTGGAAGTTATATCTATCCTTTTCATTACCCCAATAAACAATTTGAGAATTGCAAAGAGTGGAATTGAACTCACTCCTGATTTGAACTTGAGTCCACCAGAAGTTCTGACTGTTTGTCTTAACAACTGGACCACAGTGACTTCTGAAATGATGTGATTGGAAGTCAAATCTATCCTTTTCATTACCCAAATAAACAATTTGAGAATTGCAAAGAGTGGAATTGAACTCACTCCTGATTTGAACTTGAGTCCACCTGAAGTTCTGACACATTGTCTTTGCCACTGGACCACAGTGACTTCTGAAAGTTTCAGTTTCTAATACATAAATCTCTCTCTCTCTCTCTCTACAGTACTGTACATATTCTCTCCATTTTATTAAAAAAAAAAAATTTCAGTACAAACCAATGCGTGTTACTTATACGAGCCTTAAACATACAAATGCACTTATATAAACCTTCAATATACTTATATCAGCCTTAAACATAAATTATAATACAAAATATAGCACTGAATCAACTTACAAACAAATTCAACTTATGAACAATCGCTCGGAACCAATTGCGTTCGTAAGTAGGGGAGCGTCTGTATATGAAAATGAATTCAACTCCCCTTTGTGTCAACACAGTGGTCCCTCTATTTACAAAATTAATTGGTTCCAGAAGTGGTTTCGTAACTCGTGTGTTCTGTTTTTCACATTTTGGAACAAAGGATTTTCCATCAAAGCTTTTTGTAATGTGAAAATTTTGTATGTAGAAGCATTTGTAAGTAGAGGTACTACTGTTTTTTTTTCCAAACACAACTCGAGTTACAATGGGTTTGCCGAAGCATGTTGGTCGGATATTCCAAGACGCCGTAAATCCTTCCGGCATGAAATTGCCCGCCCCCCGTTACGCCACTATTTCACACAAGGAAGGTCGCAGGTGAAAGGAACGCTTTGAGAAGCAGTGTGGTTTGGTTCCATTCCTACTCTGGTCCCCCAATAATAGCCCTTGTGTAAAGCCAAAGATGTCTCGTCTCTATCCCAATGATGTCCTCTCTCTCTTCCCTTCTCGCAGTGGGATCCGCGACCGTTCAGCGTCTGGACAGCTCCACGGTGAGAACCTACTCGTGCTGAGAGGAGACAGACGCTGTATGTAAGACACAGAACGACACGGCCGCCGCTCTTTTTCAAATTGAAATCTCCATTTTGGAAACAATCCTAAAAAATAAACGAGGTCAACGAGGCAGTTGAGAGTTGCGAATTCGGCCTCTCTAACAAAAATGCATGGCAACAGACTTGAATTTAATGTATTTTCTTCTTAATTGCTTTTGAAATTGCATGCGAGCCTGCTTGAAACAAATCAGGGCCGCCACACATGATTATTTTGATGGGGGATTAATTGCCGATTGTTTTTTTCAATACGTCGATTCATAAATCACTGTTATATCGGTGTGGGCTTAACATTTTAGCTGGAAATGTGCAAAAATGTTGCTAGAATAATAGAAACATGCTTCTAAAGTAAAAACATGAATGCAAATATCTCATTTAAATTCATTTCAAAAATAATATCAGACAGAATGACAAAAAAGAATTGCTATTTTCCGCGTTTTGTCTTTACTTTTTTTTTTTGAATGAAGTCAGGCTACACCAATGTTTTTCATTTTTAAAAATTACAACAAAGTAAATGAAAACAGTTAAAATGTATGAATAAAAATAAAAGAAATATGAGAAAATAGTTCAGGGTAATTCAGTAACAGCCTTTGACGGCACGAGACGTCCAATCCATTCGAAGCATTCAAACAGACGGCGACTAGTGACAAACTCATTTGATTGGACGTCTATCAATGCCAATTAATCAACTACCAAAACACGTGTCAATTATTAACCCTCACGGCTTCTAACGACATCGCAAATAAGACTTTGATTTTTTTCAGGCCCAGTTCTTATAGAGCCACCGGACGGGCCCCGGGTCGAGGGGCGCGGCGAGTACGGGGGTGTCGGGGGGGCTACGCCATTGGGACAACCTCGCACTGCCAACAAGCCCCTCGGCCCCTCAGCTGCCACACGGCCCCTTGACCAATTCCCTCCTGCCGCCGCCTCCGGTGCTAAACGACCCCCGCAGCAGGGTGTTCGCTCTTTCATAAAACATACTGTGTATTTAAATAGGCTGTGTAAATTCATATAAATATCACTTTTTTTTAAAAAAAATGTGTAAAAAAAAAAGAAGAAAAAAGCGGAAGATTTCAAGCTAAGACGTTAGTGGACCATAGATGATATTATATATGCTGCTCTCGGACCCTCACAAACTTTTTTTTATTTGTATTTTTTATTTTTGGGGGGACAACTCTGACTAAGAGGACCCCGCCGTCTGGTGGCCGGAGCACTAACAAGCACACGGGCGAAGAACAACGTGCGAGTGAGTTTTTGTGTGTGTTTAAAAAAAAGAAAAAAGTGACTTTTGGGTCATCGGAGCAAATTATGACTGCGGACGGACCTCGTTTTTTTGTTGTTCTTTCAATTTGCACGATGAAGGATATCATGGTTCCGTTTTGTGTGGAGACATTTTTATTTATTTATGACCTGTATGTATGTCGGTGGAAAACTAAAGTGGTGAGCAAAAAAAGAAGATATTAAAATACAAAATACTGTGCGTGGATGGAGTTTCAAGTTGTTTTCTAATTCATTTTTGTTGTGATTTCATGACTTTCTTCCACATTTGGCATCATCCATTTGAACTGCGAGGCTGGCAAGGAATGCATTTTCAGATTGGACGTCTATTGCCGTCAAAGAGCTCATTTTATTTATATTTTTGTCATTTTTATCCGTGTGCTATTTTCTGGTCTGGCAGGTGATTGTACTTCACTCTGTCTCAGCGATGAGTTCAAGTTGCATTTGACTTCAGCACTTTCTCGATTTCTTGAAATACTTCAGGGTCCTCGATGGTGGGCGTGATCTGAGTAGAAACATCTCTTGTCATTTGCATGAAATGACTTTTAATCAAAAGACTCCACCGTACCTTGTAGGCTTTCCCGTTGACCAAATTCCCTAGCGAGGAACGCGGGATCTTCCCAGATCTCGTCTTGGGAAGCCCCCGAACGAAAAGAACCTTCCGGAAGGCGGCCACGGGTCCCACCGTGTCCCGTACCAGCTTGACAGTCTCGTCCGCTATATCCTTTTCACGCCCTTGTACTCCTGAGAACACAAACGGAATGCAATTATTCTTTTTAACAAGTTTTTTTTACGTGGCACCTCACCATTTTTCAGCACACACAAAGCAAGTGGTACGTGGCCCTTTAAAGGGTCCTCCAAGCCCACCACGGCGCAGTCAGCCACAGCCGGATGCTGCAAAACAGACTGCAAAAGAATAATAATAATTAAAAAAAATATACCCCCAAAGTTGTGTGTCATATACAATGTTCCCTCTATTTTTTTGTATGTTTGGGCAGAAAGACAACCTCCCTGAGCACACTGAGTACCAGTGTGAGCAACATCATCATTGCTTGCTATGGGCACACACCAGTATCACACCTGCCATAAGCAGGTGCATGTCTACTACACATAAATGATTTAGTAATAATAAAAGGTAATGATTCATATCTATGAATGGGCGGCCCGGCGGATGAGTGGTTCGCGCGTCGGCCTCGCAGCTCTGGGGTCCTGGGTTCAAATCCAGATCGGTCCACCTGTATTGAATTTGCATATTCTCCCTGGGCCTGCGTGGGTTTTCTCTGAGTACGTTTTCCTCCCACATCCCAAAAAGATGCATTGTAGGCTGATTGGACACTCTATAATTGCCCCCCAGGTATGGGTCTGAGTGTGCATGGCTCTCCGTCTCCTTGTGCCCTGCGATCGGCTGGCCACCGATACAGGGTGTGTCCCCCGCCCCGTCCCCCTATCAGCAGGGATAGGCTCCAGCACCCCCCGCGAGTGATAAAGTGGATAAAGCGGGTCTGAAAATGAATGAAAAAATATCTATGAATAAAACATCTTCATAAATGCCATTAGAATATGCCCAAATCCGACTTAAATTTTACCTTATTTTACACATCTGTCCTTCTCACTTCTCATTCTCATTCAAATGAATTTTCTGCTGAACGTGTCACTTGAGATAGTCAAGTTTCCATTTATATGCAATATTTTTCCATGATTTTGGTTTGATTGATTTTTTTAATAAGGGATAGCAAATATTAATGAACATATTTATATTCATGTTAATGAACATATTATATGTAAAATTGTAGCTGAGGGCTAATTTCCATTTATAGTCCATTGTGTAGGTTGAAGACAATAACACATACTAGACACACGCACGCACACAACCACACACACAGCAGATTTAGACAGTTCTCACCCCATTTCACCGCTTGTTCTTCTATTTGCACAGTAAGCAAAAAGGAATGTATTAAGAAATATTAAAATGTAATTAAAAAAAAGATAGAAGGGCTGTAAAACACGAAAAACATAAGAGTGGACAGAGCTACTGCCACTGGCTGGCACGTGAACGGCACCATCATGGGAGAAAAAAATGGATTTTTTTTGTTGTGCGCTCCATATGATTTGCTGTGCGCGGAGAAGACGAGCGTAGTGCACAATTGCGCATGCGCACAGCTTAGAGAGTCATATGGTGGGCTCTGCCACCCTTTTATGCATGATTAGACGTCACCTTACCTCCTCCAGTGCTCCTGCAGACAACCTGTGTCCGGCCACGTTGATGACGTCATCCGAGCGCGACATGATGTACAAGAAGCCCTCTTCATCGAAAAACCCGGCGTCCATGGTGTCGTAGTAACCCTGACAAAATATACGTATACGTACTTGCTCATCTCGGTTAACAGTAGTGTAACCTCGCAGCCACCAGAGGGCGTCCTATCACCGGGAACTTTGTGAAGTAGATCTGCTTGAAAAGTTGGGAATTCTGCCACAGGGAAGACGCCGCGCCGGGCGGAAGAGGTAATCTGCAGGAAGTACAGTGTACAAATTTTGATATTACAATACACAACAACTCATGTCACAAACCAAGATGGTGAGAATATACACTGAAATGCACAGGTTTGAATAAAATAGTTTTTGAGGGTTGGATTGATATGTTGAAGGCGCTATGAGAAAATGCACCGCCCGCCACTGCAGTACACAAATAGTCGTGTCATCTTATTACACGTGGGGGATTCAAATATGACATGACTTCCTCAAATGAAGTCTTAGCAGTCTTTCTTTCTTCACTCAACATCACTTTACCCTCTCACTCATCCGCACGCAACTCAAAACTATCGTTTTTCTCGTCAAAACGCCAACAAAACGCCCCATTTTGATGGATGGGGCGTTTACGGGCCGCGTAAGAGATTTAATGGGTCCCGCAGCTGTTCTTTTCCCGTCAACCGTAACAAAAAAAATCTTGGCACTGACTCCGAGCGAGAGATTTACACGGTGATAACGGACAGGAAGCGGGTGATAATGATAAAGGGGCTTACCTCACCACGATGTTTCCCAGAGTTCCCGGCGTCACCTGTTGCATGTGGTCATCGATTACCCTCACTGCGGCAGATAAACGGTGCTGGAGTTTGCGTTTTTTTATTTAATTCTTTCGGTGCCTTTGATGACGATAGCCATCCGATCATGTGCCTTTTAGTAGCGAAATTACAATTTTATTGCCAGCAGGCCTCCCAATTCAAATGGATTGTACGTGTACCGCCCTCAAAGGCAACCTAAGAGTTAACGCACCATTGTAACCTGGCACTGCTTTACCCGCCTGGCCTCCAGGGGGCTCCACTGAGTTTCCGAGGCCAACGCACGTCGACGAGATCGGCGAACCCGTCTCTTAAACAAACAAACAGACAAAAAAAGCCATCACCACCTGACTGAACCATGATAGTGACAAATATTTAACTTGGTTCCTGTTGCCATCTTTTTCCTTATTGAAATGTTTTTGCTAAGGGATTTTCCAATAGTTTACATTGCCATTGTCATTTCAGAAAAAAAGTTTAACCAATTTTTAAGAATTGGAATATAAGCATATTTGGTAAAGTTGCTCAAATCTGAAAAGTGTACCGTCTTCACGTAAATGTGTGCAGTGCCAACGCCAGATTGCTCGTTTGTCTCCTTTGGCGATTATTTTTCTGAGCATCCCGCCGCTTCGTTATTCCCATGTGCAGCCGTTTCAATCAGATGGTGACATCCCGCTGACACTGGTACTTTTCCAACCGGCCGCCCTCTCAGCTTCCTGTTCTCGGACCACGACAACGCTCTCTTTTGAGAGGAGTTTTTAATATTGGGACCCAATCCCAAAAGCCAGTGGCAGACATAGCGCCGTTACACAAATATCAGGGGTTTCGCCACAAGTGGTTGCTCGTCTCCCGTTTTGAGGCCTGGTATTAATCCCCGTGCTATTTTAAGAGGCGGACGCTGATGTCATCGCTGTTGCCGGGCAACAAGCGTGCATTTTTCCAGCTGTTTGGAGGGCTTTAATGAGCAAATGGTGTGGCGGTAGCTATCAGTGTGTCAAAATAATGGGCTCTCGAACATTTGGACGATCATGTTCCGCTAGCTAACACAACACAATTGTCACCTGGATCCCGGACATTGTTTTATAACTGAACCTAGATTTCTCACCTGTCTGCCACCAGTGATCCAACACGGGAACCCCAAAACTCTTCTTGGCCCACTCCAACGTCTCCACGTCACAGCGCTCCCCCGCCAAAAAGATGGAACGAAGCCTGAAATGCCAAACCGGTCAATGACGACGCCCCCTCTAACTGTCGATATCCGCACCCCTACCTGGGTAGCGCGTAAGCCGCCCCGCACTCGGCATGGGGGTCGTGCTGGCGGATGGCCCGGACAGCGGTGGGCGCGGTGAACATGGCAGCGGCGCCGTGCTCCGACAGGACGCGGAAAAAAGCTCCCGGGTCCGGGGTCCCCACCGGTTTGCCCTCGTAGAGGACGCTGCTGTTCCCGTGGAGGAGGGGAGCGTAGCAGATGTACGAGTGGCCCACCACCCAGCCCAGGTCCGAGGCGGCCCACCACACCTGCGACAACAGGTAAGATCAACGTGCAAAAACCAGAAAAGGTCACATTTCCTTACTTCTCCAGGACGTAGTCCATATATGTTGGACATGGTCCACTTTAGCATCACCGCGCAGCCCCCAGTGTCTCGCACGACGCCCTAAGGGGGGCAGAAATTGTCACTAAAAGCCCAAATTGAAGGCGTACCAGCTAAAGCAGGGGTGTCCAAAATTGTGCCCATTTTTATTGGACCACAGCAAATGAAAATATCATCGAATATGGCCGCTGCAAGAAGCCTGAGTTGAGCCTACATTCTGTTGGCCCTTGAATCCTGCCCTGACAGCAAAGGTTTGGACACCCCCGAACTAAAGGGAAGCAACCTTGGGCGTCCCAGTGGTGCCGGATGTGTAGAGAATGTAGAGCGGGTGGTCAGAAGGGACGGGGACGCAGTCGTGAGGTTGGGCGGTCGCCATCTCCTCATCCCAGTCTAAAGAAAGGTCGCCGCTCAGTGAAACCTTCTCCTATTGGGGGACAAAAAGTTTGCCATATTACGACTTTACTCCTGAAATTGACTTTGGGGACGTCCATCAATCCTGACCATGTTCTCTCTGCAGTAGACGAGTACTTTGGCGGGCCTGTGAGAGCTCAGGTCCAATGCCTTTTCCACCAACGGCACGTAGGGCACCCGGCGACCAGGTTCGATCCCGAACGAGGCAGTCACGATCATCTTGGGCTTTTAAAAGTTGTCCCAACAAATATTCACCGTTGACAAACATGCACATGAACTTGTTTACACCCTGACAGGAAAAGTCAACAAATGAGAGTAACACCGCCCGACGGCTTAACACTGACTGCGTGAACCAGGTCGAGGCACGGGACCCTCGTGCGTGAGCGCTCTCACCTTGGCGTGATCGATGCGCACAGATAGCTCTTTGGAAGCAAAGCCGCCAAAGATGAGGCTGTGCGGCGCTCCGATGCGGGCGCACGCTAACATGGCGAACATCGCTTGGGGCACCATGGGCATGTAGATGACCACCAGGTCGCCCTTGCGGACCCCGTTTCTCACCAGGACGCCGGCTAGCCGTGACACCTGAAACAACAAAGGCGTAGCGTAGCGCCACCGACGGTTTAGACGTTCGATCCGTTTGAACGCGGAGGGGAGGCGGCCAATGAACGAACGACCTGCTCCTGGAGTTGCCGGTACGTCACGATCCGCTTGGTGCCGGTCACCGGGCTGTCGTGGATAATGGCCGCCTGCTCGCCGCGCCCGCCCTCCACGTGCCGATCCACGGCATTGTGACACATGTTCAGCTTGCCGCCCACAAACCTGGTGGATTATAAATCCACAGAAGATCAAATGAATATTTTATAAATGTTCAACAGTTTGGACTTGGCTTTTTTCTCAAATTGGCGGATACAGGAAATGATTGCCTCTTGAAAAATATACAAACCTGGGGACAAAGGTTTGACAGATGCAGTAGTCAGAACAGCTTGCAATATTTAAATGACTCCTGGACCATAAATGGCCAACATTGGAGGATAAAAATGAAATTGGCAGCTAAAAAGCGTTCATATAATAAAGAATTGGACACCATCCCAGTTGTATTTCACTAAGGCTTTGATGACAAATGTTGTTGTTTTGCCAAACCAAGTTGATGTGTGTTTTTCTTTTTAAATTTAACTATAAAAGTAGACTATTCCTGCTGAAGTATCTTTTTAGGTTTTGCCGTCAGGGCGTTTTGAAGTTCAAACGAAGTGTAAAAACGGCAGTTTTCCTGTAGATGTTGAACTTATACAGACGCAGAGTAGTGTTGTTGCTGTTCTGCGCTGGTGGTGCGTTCACGCTGCAATTCCAAGTGTCGTCTTTTCTAACTTCGCCACATAAACACCTACCAGTTGGGGAACACCGGGTCTTCCACGTGCAGTGTTTTGCTCCACGGTTGAAACCAAGTAATATCCTGGGCCGCTTGGGCCCAATAATGCTCCGGTCGGTCCCGAGCCTCCGCGAATGCGCGGCCGTATTGCTCCTCCTTTACTCTGCGTGCATCGTGCGTGCAGGCGCGTTGCAAACTTTCACTTTTCCCGCAAACGTAAACTCCCCGCAAAAGGCGTCTGCTGCACACTTTCGGAACACGAGCGAACATATTCGCACTTTCTCTACTTTTCAGAACTTGTATCTAATTTTCCTCTCCACCCAAAGTTACACATGCAGAGACACACGCGGTGACGTAAAGCTACCTGAGTGGAGAACTACACTTCCATTCTTGAGGAACTTTGCACTGCATGAATAACCACACCTCTTTTCTTTGCTAGAACGTACACCACTATCCGGATGTTTAACTCGTTCGCTCCCGTTGACGGACGGATGTCCAATCAAATTTGAGCCTTGAATCTCTGCCAAACTCCCAGTCAAAGTGGATTGGACGTCTACACTCATCAATGGCAGGCGGTGACGTTAGAAAATGACAGTCAATTTTTAACAAAATAAAATATTTGAGTCATCTTACAAACTAAAAATGACCGGCAACCTTTCAAGGTGTTAATTTAACAAAAAATACTGACTAATCTCAACCGGGTAAAATGACATTTGCATGTTCACAAGTGGATAACAGCGCCACCTATGCTTTACATCATGTGGATAGTCCTCATTTGACTTATGTTGGGATGCAAAAGTGATGTTTTCCCCCCAATTCCTACTATCTTGTGCCCACATTTGGACTTTTTCTGCCTAGCAACAAGTGAAAACATTGTGACGTCGGTTGAAATTTGTCAGGAACGTGCTCCACATTTTTACTAGGCAAATTTCGAAACGTGTTTCCTTTTATACTTCAGAAAAAAAGAGCAGCACATTTGTCGGTTTTAGTGTTTGAAAAAGAAAGCGTTTGATTGGATCCCTAAAAAAAAAACATGAGCGTTTTTTGCTCCGGTCAAAGACGTCAACATAGATTAATCCCTGAGAGCTTAAATTCATCAGTGTCAAACTATCTGGATGGTCGGATGGATGAATGATGGGAGGGTGGATTACGTAGGAGTTAATCTTGTGCACGTGAGGTCAGCGGCTCCATGTGATGGAGGTCTGAAAGCATGCCGAGCGATCGTTGGTAGGTCGATCAATAGTGCACATTGTTATGGAGCAAGCCAAACTATTATTTGAACTCTCGGTGCTATTGACAGTGAGAGATGTTCAATCAAATGAATGTAACACGAGCAGACGCCCATCTATTTCAAATGGGACGGGGTCGATCCCAGACCTTCCTGTGTGCGGTTTCCATGTTCTCCTAGGGCCTTGTGTGGGTTTTATCTGGGTACTCCAGTTTCCTTACACATGTGAAAAACTGTGCTAGGATGGTTGAACACTCTAAATTGTCCTCGGTTATGCATCATGTTTGTTTCATTGTACCTTGCGATTGTTTCCTGCGGGTATTTTCTGCCTGCTGCTCATAGTTGGCTGGAATAGGCTCCAGCACCCTCCACCACCCTTGTGAGGATAAGCGTTACGCAAAATGAATTAACTTTAGAAAAAAATATTTGTAAAAAACATTTGGTACTTATTTTGAGAGGGTGACTTTTTGTGTATGGAGTTTGCATGTTCTCCCTGGGCCTGCGTTGGTATTTTCCGGATACTCCGGTTTCCTCCTACATTCCAAAGACATGCATTGTAGGCTGATTGGACACTCTAAATTGTCCCTAGGTGAGTGTGGCCGTGAATGGTTGTTTGTCTCCTTGTTCCCTGCGATTGGCTGGCCACCAATTCAGGGTGTCCCCTGATAGGCTCCAGCATCCCCCGTGACCCTAGTGAGGATAAAGCAGTTCAGAAAATGAGATGAGATGATTATATATTCATTGACGTCATCATTTTGCGTACATTTTCATTTTTGGTTCATTTAAAGTTGTATGATCATTTTTTGGGGGGGAAAATTTGACTTCCCCCTTTTAATAATCGGTATCTCTCTCTAGCTCTCTCTCTCTCTCTCTCTCTCTCTCTCTCTCTCTCGCTCGCTCTCTCTCGCTCTCTCTCGCTCTCTCTCGCTCTCTCTCTCGCTCTCTCTCTCCCCCAATCCTCCCTCCCTCCCCTTTTTTAGACGCCTCCGCTGCATCCTTTCCCGTCCTCTCCTCTCCTCTCTCCTCTTTTCTTCCCCCTTGAGTCATGGCGACGGTGCTCCAACAGCCGCTCAGTCTGGATCGAGGTAAGGAGCTTCTCGCTCTCCTCAAAACATCCCGCTTTGTAATCGTCGTCACGTCGCGATCACGCCTTCGATATTCCTGCCCAAGAACATCGCCATCTGGCAAAAAAGGGAAAAAAAATGTTGCGTTCACGTGCTCGCCTGGACCACATTGCATTCACCTGCTTACACGCCGTTTTACTCATGTGACTTACAACGACCGTTATTATTTTGTTCCACATTATGTAAGCTGCGAGACGATAGCAAGCGCGTGCACGAACGCGTCCTTAGTTTAATACACGCCTGCAGGATTCATTTGTTTCGTATTTAGTGACTGACATAATAATAGGAATAACAGTATCTGGAGCGGATCAATTATCCGTGTAATCATTGAAAGCTATTTTAATTATTTTTTTAAAGGTGGGGCTTTATTTGTATTCATTTTGGGGGCTTTATTTTGATTCATTTTTGATCGATCCCTCCTTTTAATGTATTAGATAGACGTCCAATCCATTTGAATTGCGATTTTACAATTCCAATGGATTGGACATCTACTTATGAACCCCCCCCAGATTAACGTCATGGACGCCACAGGATTGGACGTCTAGCACCGTCAGTGGCAATGAAAGAGTTAAAAACACACGCGTGTCATGCAGCCTTGGGACCGTAGAAAGTAGATACCGTTGCGCAACGATTCCGAAAGCAGACGATGACTATAAATACATTTATGATTTGGCTTTCACGCCTGTCCATCACGTGGACTAAGTCGATCTTACTTTTTAATCATGTTTTGGCATGTTTAAAAAAAAGTGATAAACTACAGTGCGCAGCAAGTCTATATAAATAAGCAGAGTTCATGTAAATGTCATTTACTTTATTTAAAATATATATATTTCAGACCTGCTTTAGAGACTTGAATACTAAATGTTAATATTCTGGCCGATATGAGCCAAATTGTCATGTGCTTTAAAGGGTTAAAGTCCATCATAGCATTTCCTGTTATCGTTGAAAAGGAAATTACTTTGTCGGTCATGTCATGCGTTGGACGAGATACTCGGCGTGGGGTCTTTGCCCCTCCCTGTCCTGTTTGGCGCGCTGTAGGGCACAACCCGTGTTTATAGCGTTGCTCGCATCTGGTGCAATGACCCACTTGGACATAATGGTGAGCGCAGTACAGTATGCTGGAGCACACTTTTATTGAAATATGCTTCATTAAGTTTGTGGCAGAAAACAAAGGGAGACTCAAATACAACTCTTAATCGGTGGCCCCATGCAAACTCCGCACAGTGAGGCCCCATCTGGGATCGAACCCTGGACCCCAGAACTCTGGGAGCTAACGCACTCACCTCTCCCAACTCTTAATAATGTCTCCAAAATACTATATCCAATATCGCGCTGATGATTTAAACCAATGAGAAGGCTTGTGGTCCTTCAGATGTGGCCCGAGCCATCGAGCTGCTGGAGAAGCTGCAGGAGTCGGGCGACGTTCCCGGCTACAAGCTGCAGTCGCTGAAGAAGGTTCTCCAGAGCGAGTTCTGCACGGCCATCCGCGAGGTGAGCCCTCCCGTCGAGGCCACGCGGCCATCGCCCGCGGACCCTCATCCGCGTAACCCGCGACGCGTCTGTCTTCACAGGTGTACCAGTACATGCACGAAACCATCACCGTAACCGGATGCCCCGAGTACCAGGCCAGAGCCACGGCCAAGGTGAGCGTCGGACGCCAAAGGCCGCCGTCCACTGAAAAGCTCTCTTTTCGTTCAGGCTACCGTAGCCGCCTTTGCCGCCAGCGAGGGCCACTCGCACCCGCGGGTGCTGGAGCTTCCCAAAACCGAAGAAGGTCTGGGCTTCAACGTGATGGGTGGCAAGGAGCAGAACTCGCCCATCTACATTTCTCGCATCATTCCGGGAGGAGTGGCCGAGCGCCACGGCGGACTCAAGCGAGGCGACCAGCTCCTGTCTGTCAACGGGGTGGTGCGTCCATTCATTCATTTACTCACTCATTTTCTCAACCACATTATCCTCACTCGGGTCGCGGGGGATGCTGGAGCCTATCCCAGCTTCGGACACCCTGAATCGGTGGCCAGCCAATCGCAGGGAACGAGGAGACAGACAACCATTCACACTCACACTCATACCTAGGGGAAATTTAGAGTGTCCAATCAGCCTACCGTGCATGTTTTTGGGATGTGGGAGGAAACCGGAGTACCCGGAGAAAACCCACACAGGCCCGGGGGGAACATGCAAACTCCACACAGGAGGACCCACCTGGATTTGAACCCAGGACCCCAGAGCTGTGAAGCCGGCGCGCTAACCACTCATCCGCCGGGCCGCCGTGGTGCGACCAATCAAAAAATAATAATTCTCCTGGCTAGCATTCAACAGATTCACCATGAAAAGGTTATTTTAGAACAAAATTATTGTCCAAAAACACTATGAAATTCAAGGTTTCTAGAGTTGGGATAAAACAAAATTTTCAAAATATTTAACAATTTTAATTCATTCAATTTTATGTTCGCCAGGATTGCCCATCCCAGCTACAATGAACGGGATGTCTCTCGCCAACGTCGTGAAAGAACATTTTTAGGTTTTTAACACAGTTTTTCCCCCTCCCACAGAGTGTGGAAGGTGAACATCACGAGAAGGCGGTGGAGCTGCTGAAGGCAGCCAAGGACAGCGTCAAGCTGGTGGTGCGCTACACGCCCAAAGTCCTGGAGGAGATGGAAGCGCGCTTCGAGAAGCTTCGGACAGCCCGTCGCCGCCAGCAGCAGCAGCAGCTCCTCATGCAGCAGCAACACAATGTGGCCGCTCAGCAAAATCACACGTCATAGGTCAGGCGCTCGCTTCCTGAAATGACAACAAAAATTCAGACCCTCAAGTCCCTTTCACTTAGACACAAAGAATATGGTAGTCGGCGGCCCGGTGAACGAGCGGTTAGTGCGTCCGCCTCGCAGTCCTGACATCCACAGCTAAAACCCAAGTCTGGGGATTTCTGTATGGCGTTTGCATCTTCTCCCTGGGATTAAGTGGGTTTTCTCCGGGTGCTTCGGTTTCCTCCCGCATCCCCAAAACATGCTAGCTAGGCTAATTGTACGCTAAATTGTCCCTCTCTATGATTGGGTATCCATAGTTGGCTGGGATAGGCTCCAGCACACCCTCCAACTCTTAAGCTAACAACTAAATCTACAGCAGTAATTCCTGAAAATGCTGAGAAAGTCGGCCATTTTGAATTGAATTTTGTGAAAAAGAAAAAAATATATATGAGCGCAAAACTTGATGATTCGAAAGTAAACTGGCAACTGCTCTCAGCGTGTATTTTTTTCTCCCTAATTTGTCAGGTTGTTCCAGAAGAATTAAAATCAAATCCATCTGTTGAATCTTCTCGAGATGGCGACCAATCCCGAAGACTGCCCGTCGAGGTCAATCCTGAGCGAGAGATTTTCTTTCCAAATTTGGTGCTTGCAAGAACGGAAAATGACGGAATGCCGTTTTGTCTTTATGTTGTAATGTTCTACATCGGTCCATCTTCTTTTCCCATCATGCCTCAGTCCTCGCGGTGCTCGTTTAGGCAAAAAAAACGTTTTTTTTAATAGTAGCAAAGGACTTGTTTTGTATCTGGTAGTTTTAGCAATAAACACGCTGACATGCAGGCATTAGCAAACTTCATGATTTGGAAGTTTTACTCTCCACTAAAACAGATAATGAATGACGTGAAAAGGAGAAAAAAAAATATTTCCCCTGATATGTATAACTTTTTTAATGCGCTTTAATAATGTAATTTTCCCCTCCGTGGTTGTGCAATAACTCTCTTAGACGAGCAGAATGTTCAGCACTTTCAACCCAAATACACCAGATTTACTATCTTCATTTATAATAGTTCTATGTATGATCAGAGTTTTATTTTTCCCTTCATGTTGAAAGATAATTTTTGACGATTGTTACATTGTGCAAATGATGTGGGTGTTGGTATTTTGACAATCATTTCTGGTGAAAACGTGGAATGTTTATCCTCGGATGTAGTAACCTAATGTTGCTTCTTTTTTTTGGGAGTGTTTACATTTCTATCTTTTCTTCATCTATTTTGTCCTCTGTCCAAGTCGACCAAAAGACAAGAAAATCTACACTTTGTCATCACATTAATAATATTTATAAGCGATCACATGATTTAAGTGCAACATGTGCCACACTGCCAGATTTGTACCAGTCATATGATGAGAATTTTTTGGGGGGTCACTTTGCATTGTTTTTCTACCTTGCAGTGCTTTCAATTCCAGAAAAGAAGACATTGTCGATATGCAATTGTGATACATACTATATTTGTATAAATAAATGTGCAAGTGTACAGTGAACACGTAATATTATTGATTTGTTGACAACATTTCAACATCAATTTCTGTCATTTCTTATTTAAATTGTAAACAATTACAAACACAGGCCTTTATAAAATAATGTTATAGTTTTTTCATATATGGAAGTATTTGTTTTCGAAAGGAAAACAAGGTTTTGTATGAAAGTCACCATTTATTGATTTTTATTTATTCACCTGCAGCTAATGTCACTTCTTTCCGCTAGAGGGCAGCAGATATGCGCGATTGAGGCAATTGGATACAACGAATCACGGTGATATCCGGAACGTGACGGATATTTGAAGACTGTTCCACAGGTAACGCGAATTATACTCACCTTTACTGACAGATAAGGCTAAAAAAATGTGATGGTTTATTAATAAATAGCGTGAAAATGTATTGACATCACCACCGCGTGACTTCAATTCTCATTTAACGTGGCTAAAGGGAGCAAACAGCTGTCATGCGTGATTAGCGAACGTCCGGGTAGTTCTCCTTTGCTTTTAAATGAGCGAAGTAAGACGCGTTTTTCGCGTCAAACTTGCACCAAATATTTTAAATATCGTTAACTGCATTGATGTCAATTTCTGTGTTGATTTAATCATGTGCTGCTCATCTAAGTGATGAAATTGGGCCGAAACAATACTGTTAGTGCAATGTCTCTACCCAGTGGCAACCCACGGTATTGCAGCCAATCAGCACTAATTTTTCCTGCTTTGACATACAGACGCTCCCCTACTTACGAACGAGTTAGGTTCCGAGCGATTGTTCATAAGTTGAATTTGTTTGTAAGTTGATTCAGTGCTATATTTTGTATTATAATTTATGTTTAAGGCCTATACTATAAGTATATTGAAGGTTTATATAAGTGCATTTGTATGTTTAAGGCTTGTATAAGTTACACGCATTGGTTTGTACTAAAAAACATTGAATAAAATGGAGAGAATATGTACAGTACTGTATAGAGAGAGAGAGAGAGAGAGAGATGTATGTATTAGAAACTGGCCGAAAGAAGCGATCTAACGACAATTGCACAGTTTTCTTCTTTTTTTCATCATAAATGATGCGGTAGCACTGTATGGCATCATTCAATTGATTTGCAAACTTTGTGCAACGTTCAATATTTGGGTCCTGCTGCTTGATCTTTCTGTTTATAAATGGTTCTGACGGTCGAACGATTCAAGTTGTATGCCCGTGCAACGCTCACCACTCTCACGCGCATCAAGCTTCCTTATTATTGCCAGTCGTTTCAAATGAAATGGCTTGCCTCTTCCTTGCAACTCCCTCAATAGAAGCCTTTCGCTTTTTACCAACCATATTCAATAATGGATGTACGAGATATTTAATGATACAAATGAAAAAGTTTCTTTGCGCACTGGAGATACGTTCACGCACTTCCGCATTGCAACGATTTGGCCAGAAGAAGGTAGATGCTGGTTGAGCTGAGCTCTCATAGCGCCAGGCGTCGGTATTAGCGGCGGAAAGAAGCACTACTCGGAAAAAAATACAAAATCGAACTTGCGAACATTTTTCGACATAAACGCAATTTGCAGACATGTTCGTATGTACCGTTGTTCGTAAGTCGTATGTTCGTAAGTAGGGGAGCGTCTGTACAAGACTACTTCTCGTTGGCAAGTGGTTGTGCGTTATCGTATTGTGAGGACATTTGTGTGCATCATTTTCGGAATATTTTGAAGGGAATACAAAAGCAAACAGCCCATCCATAGTGAAAGTCAGGGTGGAGGCGGGGCAAACAGCCAACCTGGCCGGGAGAACAAAAGGTATAAAAATGTAAAACTAAATTAGAATTTTAGTTAATGTTTAGTGTAAGGTTAGATTAAACATCGTAATCCAAGTTCATTTAAATTTGTTTGTTATGAAACGAGCGTGGTGCCGTGCAAAAAGCGCCCCCCCTCCACCCCCTCTCTCTGTCCGTCTCTCTCTCTCTTCCCCCTTCAAAATCCGTATAAATTTAGTACTATTAAACACATTTTAGTAATATTAAACCACTAGTTGTGTTACTTTGTTAATAGATGGCGAATTAGAAGAAATAAAACATTTTTTCCAATCCAATATCCTGTTTTTGGTGTTTTTTCAGAGGTTTGGAACGAATTCATTAGTTTTTAGTTCATTTCAATGGGAAACGTTCGTTCGAGTTACAAGAATATCGACATACGAGCTCAGTCCCGGAACGAATTAAGCTCGTATCTCGAGGTACACGCGATTCGCAACGATGTGCGTCTAACGTTTATCCCAACTATCGCTAATCCTGATTTGTTTGACACAGGCCTGGCATGCGAGCCTTTCCCCGAGCGTGACGCGTCACATGGGAAAATGTCATGGCTGACTTTCAGGAGTGCTGCACACAAAGTAACAGAGGTCAGTGAAACATAAGATGGCGCGCGGAATGCCCGCTATGCCGCCTGCCGCTGTTGCCGTCCAGCGGAAATCGACATGTATTCATTTGTGGGTTAAAATAGAATTGAATCACGACAGAACCGACAAGTCTTATTTGATGGTGGAAAATCATCATTGCTGTCCAAATGGCGTTTATTGCCGTCAATGGCACACAATGACTTGAAGAATAAAATGTTTTTAAAAAGCGCTTGCCAGTGGATTGTAGAAAGCAAAGTGCGGTGGGATTTCTTATCAAAAGAGGAAATTTCACCTCATGTTTTTGAACTGACAAAAAAAAAACATGGCAGCCATCGGCTTAGGTTAGGACGACACCCCCAAGTCATCTTTTTTTCAATCCAAATACCATTTGCTCTTTCTGCTGAAGTGTTAATAGAGTCATCAAAGGTGTTGATGATGACTCACATATGGCTGAGAAGAACAAACCTTGTATTTGCTTGCTAGAATACATCACATTTGGCCACTTTCATTGGTCAGAGACAAAAAAAACACCAGTTTTCAGTTACAGAATGGAAATATTTAATGAGTAAAGCGATAAGTGAGCATTTACATTTTCTATTTACAATTTGGTCCTGTACTGTACAAAAAAAAATAAAAAAACAAAAAGGGATTTTCACAGGACGTGGTAGACAGGGCTGCAAGATGGCGTGCACGGCTGCGAGTGGGCCGAGCCGTCGGGCGAGGGGACCGAAGCGGGTGTGGACAGCCGGTCCACGATGCTGGAGAGACACTGCAGGCTGGACGCGCCGCCCGCTTGATCTGATAGGCTCTCTGGGGGGGGAAAGCGCGTTTAGTCAATCGCTATTTTGTGAAAAAAGAGGCAAGATTTCTCACCGTTTTTCATGTAGGGGTAAGTGCCGCTGTAGTTGAGCTGTCGCCACGCTGGACTGCTGCCGTCCGTCTGAAAGCAAAAGAAAATCGTAGGATTCGTCAATATTTCTGCCTGTTCCGAGATGGCGGACGGCCCCATAAATTTTGGGCTTGAGGGGGGGGGATCAGGGCTCCTTCCTCTTCTTCCCCGGCGTGGCCAATCGATTGCGCTCTGTGCCTAGATGTCACTTTCTCCTTGTAAATCTGGCTCTGTCCCGTCTTTTTGCCGCCTCACCGCTATAAAACACATTTTTGGCTACATATTTCCAATCTCGTGCAAGGGTAACCACTTCGCAGCTTTAGCGGGAAGCCAACGCTAAAGATATACATATGCGGTGCGTTCACTGACTCATTGACGGCGATGGACGTCCAGTTCGTTTTGACTGGACGACGCCATTTTTAAGTGGAAAAATAAGCGTTTGGGGAAATAAATGTTTTCGTTTGCAGAAAATTCAAGGGAAAATTCCCCCCAAAACAAAACCTGTACTCGACGCTTTTTTTTCCTCTTAGAATAAAACACAAACTTGTCCCGTACGGCCGATCCGTTAGAAGTGGGAAAGATGGCAGCGAACGTTGGTTAGGAACGCCGGATTAGGAACGCCGGATTAGGGAGTTCAGTCGCTGCCACCCTCGCACTTCAGATGGACGGACGTCTACAAGGGCTAAAAAAAAATGCCTTTGCATCTTCTGGCAGAAAGTTTGGGGTTTCGGAGGGGGGGTCTCACCGCGCCGTCGGAGCAGCTGGAGAGGGGGCTGGCGGGTTCGGAACCGCTGTAGTAGCGGTCCACCTGCTCCCGGAGGAGCTCCTGCAGGCTCTCGATGTAGTGGATGGCGTTGCGCAGGATCTCCACCTTGGGCAGGCGCTGGGCCGGGTTGGCCGAGGTGCACCGGCGCAGCGTCTCGAAGGCGTGGTTGACCTTCTTCAGGCGCCGCCGCTCCCGCATGGTGGCGGCGCGCCGGCGGTCCACGAAGCTGGACTTGCGCTTGCAGGCCTTGCAGGCCCACTGCAGGCAGCGGCCCGCCAGGTGCGCCCCGGGCTGCTGCCCCGGCGCCGGCACGTGCTCGTCCGAGTCCCACTCGTCCTCGCCCGGGGACGACGGCGGCGCGTAGTACGGCTGCGAGGGCGAGAAGGAGTCCATGCTCGGGGGGACCTTTCCAGGGATGTGAGGGCTGCGCTGCCCGCGGGGCCCCCTTTTATGCCCCCGGGGCCCACATTGGCCAGATCTAATTACCGCGGCCCGATGGCCCAGCCCCATCCCTCCTCGCCCCCAGAGCCCCCAAACCCCCCCCATGTGTGCCCTGCCTGCTGCTGACATTCCCACATCTGCCCTCGCTGATCTTTTCCCACTCGGAAGCCCGGCGGGGCTCCTTCTCTCATTGGCTGCCGTTGACGCTGATAGACGAATCAGATCTGCTAAAAAAATAAATAATAATATCAATAATAATAATCTGCCAATTTTACACGGAGCGCTCGGTAACTTTGGCAAGTTGCCGTTAACGACACCCAAACTAAGGATCAACTTTAATGTTTTTTTTGTTGCTGTCGTAAATGAACACGGGCCGCCATTGATGGCGTTAGATTCACTTGTCTCAGTCGAAACAGAATGGACGTCTATCGCCGTCAATGGCACCGAAATGGAGACTTTGGCCGCACGTTGGAGCGCCGCTGGCTGCAGCTGCGACGCCAAGGTGTCGCCTTTCCAGCAAGCACCTCGGAGGTCATCAAGCGAGGTGTTTTTTAGCGCCGCCTTCATTACGCACGCCACACTTCTTCTTTTTCTTCCACTTGGACTTCTTTTGGCCAAACTTGAGTCGTTAAAGGTCGTACAGCGTCGCACAAATGGCGACGCTTTGTTTGGCCCTTAACCCTTTCATGTCCAGATTTCCATGGAACAAATGTAAATAATGCATTGGAGGAATAAATACCAACAGAAAAATAGTATTCATAAAAAATACTAAATGCAGAATTAAATTGTAACTACAGCATTTAGATGAGAAATCTAATATAAAAGGTAAATATGACATTTGTGTATTCATAAATTGATTTGAATATATACACTATCAATTTAAATATTTTTTTATGTACAGTACTACTATGTACTGTTTTTTTTTAAATAAACATGACTTTTAAAAAGAAAAAATGACTGCCTATTTCCCAATTTAAGACTTTTATCGTAGATAAATATGTAAATACTTTGTCCTTGAACAAATGTAGCTCCTGAAGAAAGACACAAAATATGCTAAATATGAGTAAAAATTAGCGAGAGAGATCTCACAATGTGTCAAAGCGTTTGTCTCGTCTCTCTGGGAAGCGCCCGCACCTAAAACAACACGGCGGCACCCCCGATTGGCTTTAGAACAGCTGACGGGGGCGTCCGCGGCGTCGGGATCCAACGCGGTGAAGCTTAAAATGGGGGGAAAAAAATGGACTGGAGTTTCGGTTCGGAACGTCCGCGCGTGCGTTCATGTTTTCGCTGCCGTCAGGGGTCACGGGTAGAGTTAAGTGAGGGTCACGTCGTCAAAGCTTTCGTTTTTTCCTCCCCCCTGACATTAGCGTTGCACCTGAAGGCAACGTTTTCATCCATTTATGAAGTCGATACGGTCGCAAAATGTGCACACTTTTTCGTTTCGCATATTAATCAAGCAAACATTCACATACCTGTCAACCTCTGCCGATAACTGCCCTTATAAATGATTATGATTCCCCTTACAAACCCCCAAAAACCTTACAAACACCGTACGACTGTACGGTGTTTGTAAGGTTTTTGGGGGGTTTGTAAGGGGAATCATAATCATTTATAAGGGCAGTTATCGGCAGAGGTTGACAGGTATGCATTCATTTGTTTCATTATGAAAAAAATTGAAATGAAAGACCTGAAAATAAGCTAGTGGAAGACGGATGCTATATTAAATCGTCGTTTCTGATGCTAAAAATGAAGTGCGGCCGGCGTGTCTGGTCTTGAGCGGGTGAGGGAAGTGGCCGGAGGGGTGGGGGGGGGGGGGGGGGGGGGGGGGGGGGGGGTGTTATACTGGTCATAAAAAAAATCACATCACCATTGCCGCTATCGGGTTTCCCATGTCTGCTCAAAACAGCTCTCGCACAAAACCCTTTTTCCACGGCCGTGCATTCAAAAGTCACGCCGTAGCAAAAACAAGCCATTTATTGCAAGTATAAATTATTAAATAGTACAAGAGCCTTTTCTGTGGGACCCCATATGATTATAAAATAAATACATCTACATTTTGAGCGTTATAAAATATGTACACCAAAAAGAAAGGGGCGCTAAGTTCCAGGAAGTTATTTTTCCGCCACGCCGCTAATGCTGTCCACGATGGACGACAGACGCAGGAGGCTGCAGGACGCCGAAGAATCGCCGCAACCTGGATGGAAAGATAAAAGAATAGGAGAAAAAAACAGGAAAACACGCCGACTTGTGATGGAACGTGAAAACAATCGGTGCTTTTTACCTTCCCTCTCGTTCGCCGAGCTGGCGCCGGAATGGTCGTTGGCGTTGGTCCAGGTCTCGCAGGTTTTTTTCCACTGATTCCCCGAAGCGATGACCTATCAACATAAACAAATCGTGGAAATATCGCTATGAATCGAACTAGCATCCCCGTTCTCAGGAATTACCGTATATTCTTGCGCAAACGCCGTATTTGTCGCTAAAAAATGATGACTGAATCGAGGGTACGGCTTATATGTGCACAAATTGGACGAAACTGCAAGGTGACAAAGACGAAACGCCATAACGCATTTATTTCAAAATAGAGAAAAGATAAACAACATTTATTTTGACGTCTATGAATGAAATTCAAGAAAAAAAATAACTATCTTGCATAAAATGTGAAAAAACTCACTCGTGCCTGCCATTGCTCGCTCAGGGCGCCGCTACCTTGATGAAAACTAGCCCGCTACGGACACACTTCCTGGTAGTATTACTCATGTCACTTCCTTTTTGAATTTGTCTACACACAGGCAACACCCTTTAGGAATGTGCAATCCAGCAGACGATCCTTTCGATTCATACAGTATCTAAAAAATACCACGTGTGATGATTTTTCTTAAGATTTTCCCTTCAAAGTAACACATTTGTAATCTCTTTTAAAACCGTGGATATGGAGGTGAAAATTGTGAATCAGGGGTCGTCTTATACGAGAGAAATTGTAAAATTCAATGATTTTAAGGCAATTTTAAGGGTACGGCTTATACGCGGACGCGGCTAATATGTGAGAAAATATGTAAATAGGTTGCCCTAATGTTCCACGTTTGGGAAAAGGTTTGCTTTTGGTTCTTTCGAATCCGACTTGGCCAATAGGGCTACTTATTCCGTATTTCAACTCCAGGGCGGTCGTCTGAAATCGGACATTTAAGATGTTAGCCGTTTGTGTGAGTTGACTGGATGATTGGGATTAGGAACTCAAAATGGCAGTGGCGCTCCTTTGTACTTTCATTTTTTTTGCGATCGTTCATGTTCACGTTTGCTCCAAGTTAGCGTCATGTTTCAGTCTAGTTTTCCCGTTTTTTTTAGCTCTTCCTCTGTATTTGTCTCTGGTTCACACATTAGCGGTCTTAGGCCAAGCCTTAGACCCACCCGGCCCACTTACGTGGTCTCGTTTGTCGGTATGGTCCCGCTCGTCCAGGCCGTGCAGCAGCTCCTGCAGCCTCTCGATGTAGCTGATGGCGCTGCGCAAGATCTCCACCTTGGGCAGCCTCTGGTTAGGGTTGGCCACCGTCTTCCTCTTGAGCGCCTCGAAAGCCTCGTTGATCTTCTTGAGGCGGCGGCGCTCGCGCAAGGTGGCGGCTTTTCGCCGATCGGCCGGCGCCGACTTCTTCTTGCACACCTTGCAGGCCCACATCAGGCAGCGGCCCTCGCGGTGGGCGCGCAGGCCGGGCGGCGCCGGGACGTGCTCCTCGCCTCCGCTGCTGTCTTCCTCGCCCGTCTCGGACGCGGCTCGCCGCTCTCTCCCTCCGGGCGAGGGCGGGCCATCGTCGTGGTCTCCGGCGGCGCGGTAGAGCGGCGAGGCGCCTGCCGCGTCCAGCTGGTGCAGGGCGCCGTCGTCCAAGTAGCGCAGGTCGTTGAAGAGGTACGCGTTGGTCTCGAAAAGGTCCATCATGTTGTGGCCACGCCACGCGTGCTCGCTCCGCCGCGACGGCTGTGGCATTTAAATAGCCGCGACATTCTGCACCCGCCGGACGGACGGACGGACGGCTTATATATAGAATGTGAAATTCTATCCCGCGCATTGCCCACTACCATCTTTTTTTTGGGGGTGCGGAAAATGCCCTCGCGTTTCAAAACGGGATTTTCTGGAAACTCTTGACTGAGTGTGCAGCGGAATTTTTTGTTAACTTGACGTCCAATCCATCGGAACTGGGAACCAGTTCATTCGCTGTCAGAAATGGACGGCCATCTGTGATGAACTTTCATTTAGCCAAACGATTGGACGACAATCTTTGGAAAATAAACAGGAATTCCATGGATGTTTTAGCTTGAGATCCTTTTTTTTTATAACCCAAAAGCCCCCGTTGGTGTATTCTCACCAGCAAGCTACTGTGCCGTAAATCCAACATTAGCGTCAGGGGGGTTTGGGAGGTTCGGGAGGGGGAGGCGAAGCTTCAGCTGTCAGGGAGAATCACTACATATTTCGGGCGCAAAGTCAAGCGGGCATTACGGGATGTAAATCTGCCCGCGACCCCCAAAAAGTCGTCCAACGTCACAATTCTGACGCCGGAAATCATTCTAGTCGGCCGTGTCTGTTATTTGCTTTGAAGGACAATGGGACACTTTAACGTATGTAATACTAAACGGAGCCAAGAATAAACACGCACGTGCTTTATTAATATATTTCCGCATCTTAAACAATGTTGACACGGTCGGTGCTGTTGACGCTGATATTTTTTCAATTTATAGCACTGCATGTGTGAAGGAATATTTTGACATATAATAAAGAATAATAGCAATATGAACAAGTAAAGATAACACCTAAACATTACAATTAAGTGTAAAATCAGAATGCAAAAACAGTCATCTAACTCACGTCTTATTTTGTAGGTTTCGTTATTCTCGGAACGACACGGTGCTCGCCGTATTTTCTCAGCGGCAGACACGTTGGCCAACGTCAACTTTGGGGACCCACTTGCCTTCCCTATGCCTTTCACGCACCTGGTTAACAGGTCAGCCAATCGGAAGGGGACTTTCATTGACTCGCCTGAATTTTCAGTAGATGCCAGTGAACGAGTTTGCGCATTCGTGACGTTATTTCTTCTGCTCCTTTTGAGCTAAACCAACAGACGGCTCCTCTCTCTCGTAGCCCGAGATGGCGGCGGTCTTGAGTTTCAAAGGGGGGCGTTTAGCAGCCCCACCCCACAGCCCCTCCATCCTCGATAGCATCTCAGGGTTTCGCTTGAAAGCGCTAGCGGCTGAAGTTTGTCCATTAGCGAGCGAACGAACCGTCGGCGTTACGACTCCATCGTTAGCGCTGACGAACGCCGCGGCTAATTAGCGTCGGGGCGGCAGCCGCCTTTTGTGATGAAGTCGGCGTATCCCGTTCGATTCTGTCTTCAGTCGGGAAAGTGACGGATTAGCCCGAAGGCCCCCCGCCAGACGGACGTGGGCTTAGCCGCCAGACGATAGGCTATCTGGTCCGCTAATAAACACAAGCGATGATCCCCGATGAACCGCGCGTCCGCCGAACAACAAAGCGTCTGGCGTTCTGCTGAAAATGAGACTTTTCCCCATTATTTTGACTCCGGCGCCTCCACTGAGAATCTAACGGGATGTTGATGGATGCCGGCGTTGACGTCCTACCGTGCGACGGGCGGCGTTTAAAACAACACGGGAGGAAAACCGCACCGCGCTGGGTAAAAAACACAGACCTTTGTTACCCGAAACCACGGACTGATTCCGCCGATGCGCCATTGCGCGAAAGGGTCTCCTTTCATCTTTTTATCTCATTGGAATAGAAATGATGACAGAATGATATCATGATCGTAATAATGAAAGCGCCGCAGGTCGGATAACGCTTTTAAGAGAATTGAAATTGGATCAAAAAAAGATCGGTTTTTTAAATTACACTGGTACCTCTACTTATGAACTAACTTGTTTTGTAACTTGGAATTTTCGTAAATAGGGCAGTATTTTATGTGTAAACTCTAATTGGTTCCACCGTCCTCAACAAGCTACCAACTAGCAAGATGGCGCCGTTCACACGGGAGCCAGTGGAAGTAGCTCTGTACACTCTTATGTTTTTCGGGATTTACACCCCTTCTATCTTTTTTTAATTACATTTTAATATTTCTTAATACATTCCTTTTTACTTTACTTTGTACTTTATACTTTTTACTTTAATGTTTTTACAACTTTCCTTGTTCTGTTAGCCTGGCTTCTTTCGGCTACTTCTTTTTTTGGAACCATTCAGCCATGCCTACGCTGTCACACACATGGGACTAGCTGTTACAATACGCAGCGGAAGGAGCAACACCTCGGTGCCGCCGGGGATTCGGAGCTGGACAAAAGTGCCGGGAGAAGAGGCAACGCTGCTGACCATCCATTCCATCGTGGGATAAGATGGAAGAGCTGTCGGCGCTTACCAGGCCGGAAACTGATTCGAGGGGTTCTACTCTGCTACTGTTGTCTTCAGCTCCAGACTGCTGAGGAACTGTGCGGATAACCTTGGAAGAGTGACTCTGCATATTCTCTACCTCGGTCACAGTCTGCAGAAGTTCCCCATCTTGTGGAAGACTTCCTGTGTGTGGTTCCAGTTTTTGTTTCCATTCTCCAGTTTCCATTTACTGTGATTTGCTTTGTACTTTTTGCTTTTGCTTTGTTGTTGTGCGGCCTTTGCGACTGTACTGTCTAACTTATAACTATGCCTTTTCTTGCTACTGTCACAATGAAATTTCCCGAATACGGGATGAATAAAGTTATCCAATCCAACTAAACCCTTCAAAAATGATGAAAGTGTCCCAATGTTCTATGAATGACGTGAGAAACACACAAAAATGAGAGGAAATTAATTTAAAATATCAAGCATGCCAAAAAAAAATCGTAAGCGGAAGCTAACGATAGGCAACAGAAAAACCACACGAAAACATTTAAATTTCAAATGATGAATAAGAGGGAAGATAGCTCGACATGGTGACAATGGATGGGATGTCTCACCATCAATGGCAGTGAAACATGACCACTTTATGAGTAAAGATAACAAGTAACAAAATGAATGATCCACCGTAATGCAAACATTTATAGATATGCAGCATATCGGCAAATCTCCCTTTTATTCACGTGCAAAGCGCACGCAAGCACTATGAGCGTGCCTGGTGCCCAAAGTTTGAGCGCACGCGAAGGCCGGCGCCACCTGTTTGATACCATAAAAATCCTAGTTTTACCTCCGCGGATGTTAGCGGCGCTCGCGTTTCGGGATTTGTACAAGCATGGGTCAACTCGGTGCAGGTGCGTGCGGGGAAAAACTGTCAGGTGGGAAGCTTGGCTTGAGCAGCGGCCAATGTGAAGCTGGGAAAAAAAAGTTAAGTCAGTCTAAACTTTAACCGCATAAGCCAACTTGACTCTCAATTTGCGCGTCTGCCAGCCAGCGTAATCCCGGCTGGCCCGACCAGAACCTGCCGATGACCTCACTGTTTGCTTTCACAGGGTCCCCCCCCTCCCCGGGCGGGGCACTTGTGGTCGCGGGTGGACCACCGCCCGGGTCCGAGGGGACCGCGGCGGGCTGGGGATCCTGTTACCAGGGGGCTTAGTGGCGCCGCGGGAAACTGATGCACGGTCGCGCTAGATGTGTCGCGAGGTGCATGTGCTTGTTACCCAAAATGCACCTGGACTTATTAGTCGGTGGTATCTGTACTTTAACAATGCGTCTATAAATACAAAAATTTCAGGTTGTGAAACACTTTGTTATGCAAATGACCATTTCAATATACCAAAACAAGATCCAAGTTATGAGCCAAAAGGTTTTATTTAAAATTATTGGTGAAAAAAAAATAGAATAAGCGAGCCCTGTCAAATTGGTTCTAATTAATGCTAAGTTGTTTTGAATTCATCATTTGAAGTTGTTTAGATGTGTGCTGGTGCACAACGTCTTTTTCTTGAGTCTGTATCCGTTTTTGCTACCGCAACCAAGATGGCGCCGTTCAAGTGGCAGCCGGTGGCGGTAGCTCCGTCCACTCTTGTTCGGTTTGGGTTTTTGCTGCTTTTCTGTCTTAATGATTTGATTTGGTGATTCTTAATGATCCCATTTACTTTGCTTTGCTTTGTGCTTTTGCTTTGTTGTTCTGTGGCCTTTGCGACTGTACTGTCTAACTTCTGTTTTTTTATCTGTATCTGCATTCCCCCCTTCTTGCTACTGTCACAATGAAATTTTCCGAATACGGGATGAATAAAGTTATCCAATCCAATAATCTGCGAGTTTTTCAGTTCAAATGTCCAATAATATAATCTGCATTTTAATTTCCAGTTTAGCTTGATGTGACGTGAACGTTAAGGTTTTTTTTTTGTTAAAAAGATAAAAAAATGCCAGTGAGGTTTATATTTGGGTGCGGCTTATAGCCCTAAAATTTATGTGACTTGAACAAAGTCATAATGTAGCATCTCATCTCATTTTCTGAACTGCTTTATCCTCACTAGGGTCGCAGGGGGTGCTGGAGCCTATCCCAGCTGACTTCGTGCCAGAGGCGGGGGACATCCTGAATTGGTGGCCAGCCAATCGCAGGGCACGAGGAGACAATTCACGCTCGCACTCATACCTAGGGACAATTTAGAGTGTCCATTCAGCCTACCATGCATGTCTTTGGAATGTGGGAAGAAACTGGAGTACCTGGAGTAAACCCACGCAGGCCCGGGAAAAAAAAACTAAACACAGGTGGACCAACCTGGATTTGAACTGTGAGGATGACACGCTAACCATTCAGCTGCCGGGCCGCCCATAACGTAGCATTTAAACTATATATTTGGTGTATATTTACAAAATATAGTGATCGATATTTTTTTAATGGAATAAAATGACTGATGATTCCTGACATAACAACCCCACTCTTGTGGGTTAGTCGTGAAAATTTGTGCGCCTTTCCCAATTGGTGGCCCCTGCAAGACTAGCGTTTCCATCCGCTACAGTGATAGCTGTCTCGGGGGTGGAGTTCTCTCTCTTTTTTTCTGGGTGGGGTTAGCACCCCACAGTTGTGAACTGTGGGTGGCAGAAAGATAAAACGTCCGTGTCGTTGTTTACGCTGCCTGTTTGTGGCCCGCGTGCATCCTTATGTAGCACCCGGATGCTAAATGATGCCGTAATGGAGATTGGCACTTTTGCACCTTTTTACCTTCACAAGGGATGGCCGCTTCTCGTTGCTTTTCTCCGAGCCCCCCAAAAAAAGACAATTCTTCTCCTATGACTTGTCGAACGCTCTCTCCTGGAGGTCCGCGTTAAGTATGGGGGGTCCCACCTGTCCGTTTTTCCCCCTCGTCATCCTTCAGGGTCATTTAGCGGTGAGGTGGACTTTTTAGTTTAGGCGTTTTAGTGTGGAAACAATGCTGTAGGGTGGCGCCCCCGTCCCAAATGCCGGGCGGGACGGTGACCCACATCATCTTCATGTGTGGTCCCCCGCTCCAGTGGTTCCTTGGGACCCCCAAAACCAGGTTTAGATGAGAATGATCCTAGTTTGGTACCATTGACAGCGAAGGATGTCCGATGCATTTGCGCTTGGATCAGTCCAAGCAGATTGGACGTCTACCGCTCTGAATGACAGCCATCGATTTAGCCCACAGAGAAAAAAGCCGTAGGTTACCAACCCTAAACCCCCACCAAATATCCCACCCGCTCTGGATAATCACCATAGCCGAGACTGGCGCTCCAAGAGCTAAACCTCTTTTTGGCCGGCACTCAAAAAGTCTCCAGTGTCACTTAAAAGTGCTGTTGTTATTATTCCCACAATGCACCCCGTCTTGGACAACACTCAAAGAACCCCCACGTCCCCTCCTCATTTGAACATTCCTTCCAGTGAGTCAGTTTGACTCATTTCTCCTCGCTTCTCCAAAACGATGATCAATAGTGCTGGATGGAGTCATCCCTTGGCTCTCAGCGTGACGCTAATGAATCACCGGACGAATGCAGCGTCGCCGTCGCGCGCTTTCTTCCTCCCCGTGTGGTCGTCGGACGACCGTGTTTGCAGAAGGCCGCGCGCTCACCTGCAATAACACGACCTCGTGCCTGTAAAAGTAGCAACGCGCTCGTCGGACGCGCGCAAACAACGCTAACATTCAAACCAATCAGTTGTTTAAAAAGAAAAAAAAATCCTGTTTTATTATTTAGCTCTGATCAATGAACTTATAGAAAGAATCCAATGTGATCAATGGAGCTTACTTTGATTGCGATGGACTGTTTTTGCGCTTTGTTCGTCAAAGTTTGTTTCACAAAGGTAAAGCAAACGCTCATTTTCAACCTGATCTTCACTTAAGGCGTGCTGACGTGGCTAAATGCTAAATATCTTCTGGTACTTGCTAGCTGCTATTAAGACAGTCCAATCAAGTCATTTGTCATTATTTGTGCGATAGCCTGTCCCCAAGTGAAGTAATCCAATCCTCAGTGTGCTTCATGCTCGTCCGTATTATCTTTGGAACAAATGAGCGCCTTAAATTGATGCCTTGGCCACTTGCGGTGGTTGTCCTTGCCAGCTGTTTGCCCTCTTGAGGTAAATCTCGATAAATCAGCCAGACTTAATCTGCCGTGTGTGTGCGCACGGATGGGGGGAGGTGGGGGTTCGCTCTTTACCTCCATTGGTTACAGAGCATCCATCAAACGCTCAACAGAGAAGTTCCACGTAACCCCTGGCGACCCCTCCGCCCCCACCCCGCGTCTTTCTCCCGAGGCGATTCTGTTCAAACTCTTTTATCGGCGCGCCGTCGCGTCCAGAAAGCACTCGTTCTCCGCGTCCGCCGTAATTCTTCCCGCGTCGGAAAGCCGATCCCACGGCCGCGTCGTCCATCATGTAACTTTAACTGGAGGTGACTCGGCATCGATACGAGGTGGACGGCAAATCATCCCGCGGCGAGACGGCCGTGGAAATTCCAACGTGTTGAGGGAAAAAAAAAAAACTTTGCGGATGATTATGTTTCAGTGAATTGACGCCGATCGACGTCCCGTCCATTTTGACCGGGCGGGGCTCATGAAGATTGGTTCCGGTCAAAACGGATTGGACGCCTATCGCCTTCAATGGCGGTCTATTGCTCCCTTTGCTATTCACAGGCGTCAATGGCAGTTAAATAATCCCAGGACAAAACCCAAATCGAGCAGCGCGAGCGTCCAACACGGTGTCGGGAATCCGATAGCGGCAAGAAAGACACGAAATGGCGTTTTTTTTTTTTTTTTTTTTTTGGCCAGAGGCAAATTTGCAGGCTGCCCGCCTGCGCTTAGGCCGCTCCATTAAAGTGAAATATCAGATGCGCGATTCCTGCCGCTCCCATGACATCACCCGTGTTTGGGCCAAAAAAATAAAACACAATCTCTGGCGCCAAAAGCATCCGCTCACCATGTGCGGGATTAACGGCAAAATAGGCCCTAATTTTTCTCACGTTCCGGACGGGCGACCTTTCGGGGAAGCGTTTTTTTTTGGGGAGGGACATTACTGAGGTGCCGCGTGAAAGCAGATGGCTCGCGTGGACGTGCAGATGTGACGGCGCGTATCCGAGTGAACCTCTCCCTCCGGAATATCCTTCCACACCTTGTTGGCGGGACCGGAACCCTCCCGCGTGTGGGCCAAGTTTGACTCATGAGAGGGGTCAAGACCCTCGCCGCAAAACGCTTCCTGTTTCTGCTCAGGTTGTTTTTCGGCGGACCGCCACCAACGCTCGATCTGGCCCACGTCGCACGTTGATGCTAGTCTAATCTAAATTTAAGCCCTTGGGGAGTTTGCAAATATTCGGAAATCGCCTTTTGGGATTAAAGAAACCCACAGTATGTTTATAAAACATGTCCAGATTTGGATAACACACATCTTTGGAAAATATATCCAATATTTATATGCTTGAAGTAATAAATCGTCCTTGATTAAATATTGGTAAAACAACAATTGATGTTAATGAAAGCCAATATAGGCCAACGGGATATTGCTATATGTTTTAATAGTCGGAAATTCATTTTCCTGTTTACTGATATTCCAAAATATGCTTCAAGATTCGGGCTCGTGTAGTGATTTTCATAAAGTAAAAACTTATCAATAATTCAAAAAATTAAGCTAGTTACCAATATTTTTAAAACACGACAGAGTGTGCATCATGAAATATTACTCTGTTCTGAAAATAAATACTATGTATTCCTAAATGTTCCGAAATACCTAGTATTCCTAAATATGGACCATTAACCATAAATTCATTAAACACACTGATATTTGTAAACGTGCGTCAATATTAAAAATCAAGCCCTCGTTTTTATGGCATTACTTGGAAATGCCTGGCCGTATTTGAAAATCTGAAAGTCGCTATCGATATTTGTTAGACAAATGAATCCTATTGGCCAAGTCTTCAGCTGGCATGGCATGGCAAAACACAATCTCCACCGCTGCCTTGACCTCCAGGCGCCCTCGCTGATGTCCGCCACGTTCCGATTTGAGATCGTCTTAAAATGGGGAGCTGTCCACTTTTGACAGGCTGAAGGCCACATATATCCGTGTCTGCCCCCCACCCCTTCCCCAAAAAGCCTGTAAATCTGGACACTTTACTGCGGAGAGGGCGGGAGGAAGCCACCCTACCCCCGCCCCGCCCCCTTGCCCGCGCTGGGCTCACCCTGGCCCACCGTAATCCCACCACTTCCTCTGGCCCGGCTCACGCCACTAATGCATTTTGTGTAACTAACAGCCGTCGTTTCCCGATTGTCACGCTTCGGTCTCGTCGGATAAGGTGTTGGGACATCCACAAAACCTATTAAAAAGAAAAAAAATGTGGAATTCCAATCTGGTCTCACCCCTGGGACTAAGGATTTGGGGTCCTTTGAGACAGTCCCTCAAATTTTAAACACCATTAAATAGTCTTGTAAGTCTCAAGACCACATTTGTGGCCCCTCTTGTTTCGGTCTTCTTCAGTTGTGGTCTAGGATCAATTAGTCTTGAGCACAACTCAACGGCAAAGTGCTCGAAACCAACTTCGCTTTCTTTACATATAATCAAAAATAGCATGATTAACTTGTTTAATGTATGAAATATGATCATTTTCTTCGGAAATGTTTTTAGTATTACATTTAGATGGGACTGGGGTCTCAAATGTGGTCAATTGTAGCCCTCACGACAATATTTTGATATTTAGTTTTCATATTGATGTCGGCTGCATGAGTAATACAATAAATAAATCCTTTTCCATTGAATTAATTTATTAAAATAGCAATTTTGCAAGTGAATAAGTAAATAGTAATACCATTTTGGTGGATTGCTTAAAACGTATGAATCATTTAAAATGAGGTCATTAAAATAAATAAAGCCTTTAAAAATAAACTCAAACATGTTTTTGAATAACAGCCACCACTGTCCCAGGAAGGAAAGGGTTAAATGAGTTTGGAAGAAATCCATTCCCAAAAAGTGGGCCATCTTGCCGAGACGCGTCAGATGAAATGTCGGGATTAGGACAAAACGGTCTGGAATTGCAGTTATGGCTAACACCAGCCTCGAACATTTCGGGCGATCGGGCGGCCAGGTGGGATGCCTCAACCAGGGCCCCCCCTGCTTCCGTCACGGTCGACCCCCGCCCGCGCGCCCCGAAATAGGAACACATGGGTGTCGAGTGAGAGCTGTGGCGTTTTTTTAACGCGGCGTGACCGGGGTGGGGGGCGCCCGAGACAGGCGGGTTGGACGCGGATGGCACGGCGAGGGTGCCCGGCGGCAGTCGCGGGGGCAATCGATTCGCGGCCCTTGTAACGTAGTGAGCCGTGGCGCTCCTTAGCGGAGCGCGACAGGTTGGCGGGATGCTTGCCAAGAAACTCTGGCGCGGAGATTTTACCTGACGTTCGATGGCTCGTTAAATCGGCTTGAACTTGAACATTTTGGCCAAAAAACTAACTCTGTGTTTAATTTTTTAAAATCTACTTCTGGTAGTCTTTATTTTTATTTTGATCTGCTTTTTGTGTCAAATCAGTGATCAGTTGACCAATGATTTCACTCCTTAAGTCACAGGTTGCCGTCGATGTTCGATAGATGTCCAATCCAAAGGGGTTCTGGCAGCAATTTTTAGCGACCAATCCATAAATTCAATTTGCATAATTTGTCAAAGTGCAGCATTGCAATTAGAAGCTCATAAAGTGACAATAGCAACAACAACAGACAGTGAAAGCTAACCTGCCTGCTTCAAAGCCTGTCTGGTGTGCCGCTTCGGGTCCTGAGCGGGCACCCTGACCTTCCAAAAGTGGAGGTCATAGGTCGCGGCGGGACGGCCTTGAGCTAGGGTCAAAGTGCGACGAGGCGTGTGACCTAGCGATTGCGCCGGGGCGTCACACTTTGGCTCTCGCTTAGCCTCGAGTGACCCGAGTCACCCCGAACACGGGCCGTTGACCATAACAGATAATGGAGAGAAGTACGGATTTGGATACTTTAACAAAATATTTTGAGCCAAAATGTCCGCCGGAGTCGAGTTCAAGAGTAGACTAAACAGGGATGGAGAGTGATGATCGCTGGCTGTATTTCAGACTGGAAACAGCTAAGATGAATCCGTCGTCAGTCAGTTAACAGCGGTAACCACGACGACCCTGATGTGGGTTAGCTGTTTGTAAACGGCGGCCATTTTGTGCTGCGTGACATCCTTTTCAGGTGAAACTCCAAGGTTTTCGGGCCCAAAAAATGGCAAAAACGACTACATTGTTAGTGACGACGATGCCAGCTACCCTTAAAAGTTAGCTCTTTTTAAATGTCGGCCATTTCACATTCAAAAGCTTAGAATACTTTCGTGTGCGACTTCCAGTTGTCTCGCCTAAAAACATTTGTCATCGTCCAACGTCTTATGAAATATTTTCCTAAGCTTTTGTGGGATAATTGCACTGCGTGTGCACACCCAAAGTGCAAGTGATGACAAAATGCATCCTGGCCTGCCACCTCCGTGTTTGTTAGCGGAGGTGTTAAAAGAGGAAAGGCAGGCGTCGAATGTGCGCGCGTGGCTCTGAAAATGCACTTTATTGGTGGCCATTTTTTCTCGGTGTTGACGCGCTGCGCTTAAAGACGAGTGCAAAAGTCGATGACGTCAACACGTGGCTTTGTAACAGGCCGTGACATTGGCAGCTGCCATGTTAAACAGTGATCATTTGCCACTAATGCCACATTTGGGGTCCGTAGGAGTTTGGACGTTTACGGGGATACAGCGCGTCACGCTCTAAAATGTCACCAATTGATTGTTATGCCGAAAAAAAACACATTTACCTTCTCTTTTGTGTAGAGTATTTCTTAATTTCACCGACATAGTATATGCTGTTGTGACATGCTAGAGGAGGGGTCGGGAACCTTTTTAACACAGAGAGCCATAAACAATTCCTATTTTAAAATGATATTGCTCCAGAGCCATACTCAGAATTTAAGAGTAAAAATGTGAAAATTAGATGTGATTTTTTGGGGGGTCATTTTACCACTTTTAAAGTACTAAATGATTTTTTTTTACAACACTGTTATGCAGTTGCTAATCAATGAAAATATGCATGCAGAAAAGTCTAATGAAAAACAAAAAGATGATTGAAGTTAGAGGTAATGTCAGCGCCATAGTGCCGACGTGACGCTCCTATTGGTGCATTCGGGACTTGGCTCTGTCACCAGCGGTTTAATTACATATTTTACCTTACAGGTTAGCAAAGATCCACATGCACCCATCAGAAGAGCCACATATGGCTCCCGAGCCATAGGTTCCCCACCCCTGTGCTAGAGTGTTTGATTTATTTATTTTATATTATTTATATATATATATATATATATATATATATATATATATATATATATATATATATATATATATATATATATATATATGGGTGTAATTGTATGTTATGGGTTTTTGTGTTGATAATATTACAGTAAAGTTGGATTGAAGAAACAACAACGTATCACTGTTGTGATTATTTCTCCCTGTTTTTTAAGATTAAATGCAGGGTGTAACACTGTTAGTTACATTTCTATATTTAAAGCACCTATTGATGGCAACCGATGTCCAATCCGTCTTTCCGGAGCCAACATGGATTGGGCGTGTATTGCCGTAAATAGTAGGAAAAGAGTTGATGCTTAATAAAAATGTTAGGAATGAAAAAATAAAAATAGCCCAATCAATGAAATGTCTTCTGTTATTTTTCCCTTTCTAGTGTTGTCTTCTCGCCGCAAGCTTCGTGACAGCGTCCATGGGAGGAGGTAAGAGTAAACAGCAGTAAACAACAGTAGCAGTGGGGTAGTGAGCTTCCCCGCTGGCTTGATTATTAGGTGGGCTGTAAACAGGACCCCCAGTAGTCCCTCCCAAGCCCAATTTCACACAGCCGCCTCCTCCCCGCAGCGTAAACGCTGCGGTCAGATACCCGCGGAGAGAGCGGCAACATCTGGGCGTCAGCTTATAATGAGGAAGAGCAAGGGATACACTTTTTGTGCTAAAGGGCCTTTTTTTCCCAAATCATACTAAATACAAAATAAGATCAGAAAAATCATAATTGAATTGATTGCTTTTATTGTCATTATACAGGTATAATGAGATTTTATTTCATTCATTTTAATTTAGAACTTCTGTATAGACAGGGTCTAGTCCTTCAAATTCCTGGGGGTCCACGTCAGGGACAAGCTCTCCTGGTCTACCAACACCTCGGCAATGGTGAAGAAGGCCCAGAAACGCCTCCATTTCCTGAGGGTACTCAGGTCTACCAACACCACGGCAGTGGTGAAGAAGGCCCAGAAACGACTCAATTTCCTGAAGGTACTCAGGAGGAACAACTTGGACACTAAACTTCTGGTAACCTTCTATAGAGCCATTGTGGAGAGCATCCTGGCATACTGCATTACAGTGTGGTACGCTGAAACCACGGGAGCAGACAGAAAAGCCATGCAGAGAATGATCAACACCGCCCAGACGATCATCGGCTGGTCTTTGCCCTCACTGGATGACATTGCCAGCCCTCGCTACCTCAGCAGAGGTACCGAACATTGTCGGGGACCCATACCACCCTGGTCACAACCTGTTCCAGCTGCTGCCCTCTGGCAGACGCTACAGGTCTCACCAAGCACGGACACATAGACTTGAGGACAGTTTTTTTTCCCACAGCCATCAGGACTCTGAACTTGCATTACGTGACACACAATCCCTTCTGTGCAATAGCTTCGGGGTGTGCAATAACAATGTGCAATATCTTAGATTTTGCAATATTTTAGAATTTACCTTGCCAGGATGTGACTTCTTATATTTTTATATTACTAATGTTTTTTTTTACTGGGAAAACGCACTTTGTGGAGTAGCACCACCAATTTTGTTATACACAGCTGTGTATGATGACAATAAAGACTTTTGATTTTGATTGATTTGTATGCATGTTCCCATTGATTACCAGCAGCGTAACAATGTTGTTAAAAGATATGTATGTAAAGTATGGCTCACAATAATTGTTTGAAAAGAGGAATTGTTTATGGCCCTCTCCGTCAATAAGGATCCCGACCTCTTATGTATAGCTTTAATTTCAGTTGCTTGTTAGAAAAGAATAGGAAGTTTAATTTAGTTTGGAGCTCAACTTTATTTTTTACTGTCCTTTGGTGCCATCTGTCGTCACAACCCTAGAACTGCGAGACATGATCTCCTAAAATTTGCTCAATTGGTTTGCATAACGCTTAAAGACAAAACATTGAGTATTCTTTTTTTTTTTATGTGCATAGGCATTTAAGGCTTAATGTTAATTCAACATAAGGATAATATTTGAGTTTGAAAAGACTGACCTAGAAAAATGCTAGTTTTTCTAAATGGTCATATTTGGAGAATTAAGGATTTAAAAATAACTACCCATCCCAAGCCAGGCTATAACAAACTTTGTAAATGTCACAATTATGATGAAATCCATTTATCAAATATTTTTATTGTGAAGTTCCACATAAAACATGGAAGCAGCCAACACAAGTGGTGGAACAACTGGACAGAAAACAATGTCACTTTTCTTGGATTGAGGGCCACTTTTATTCCAATGAAAACATACACTGCATTTAACGGTAGGACTTCTGGTAGCGGGCACGGGCTCCGGGTCCACCAAATTTCTTGGACTCGCAGCGGCGTGGGTCGGCGACCAACAGGGTCCTGTCGTACTGGATCAGGATGTCCTTGATCTCTTTCTTAGAGGCTTCGTCCACATCTGCCAGCAAAGGAGACACAAAACCTTATTTGGCGAAGATCAAAATTGGTGGTTAGCATTATCGTTGTCTACTTACACTTCTGATAGTACGCCACCAGTGATTTGGATATGGCCTGGCGGATGGCTGGAAGGATTGAATAGAAAAATCATGAGATGGCAAACGTCGATATTGTAACTTGCGGTTGCTTACCATAAACCTGCGCGACATGTCCGCCTCCCTTGACGCGGACTCTGATGTCAACGCCGGCAAAACGTTCTTTACCCAGCAACAGCACAGGCTCCAGGAGCTACATCAAAAATAGGATACGAACCGTTAACAAGTATATTACAAGTATACTAATTGACACATTCCAGTGAATTGCTCACCTTGTATTGAAGAGTAGCGGGCTCGATCATCTCCAAGGGTCTGCCGTTCACTTTAATCAGGCCATTGCCTCTCTTGCAGTGGGCAACTGCAGTGGCAGTTTTCTATAATAAATAGCAAAACAATGCAAAAATTTACTATCGAAATCAGTCATATTAGAACGTGGGAGGACTTCATAGTTTGATATGTAAACACTAATGGGCTGATCTAAATATTTGATAGCCCTAAATAATCGCAACCAAGTCAACATCGCAATGTCAAAGTATTAAGTTTAAAACAAGTCTTAATATTGTAGATTAACAACCCAGCAATGCATCTTAGCCGGCTAGTGGCTAACTAAAACAAAATACATTCTATGCAACAATTAGGATGAATAATGGAGATATCCTCACAGCTATTGATCGTAAAGACTCACATCTTGATGCAGCCTTTAAATCACCATGAATTAAAAGACGAAAGAGTTTCGTTGATATTAGCAGGCCGAGCTAATGCTAGCCAGGCCACACCGGATTCACCGCGCCGCCACACGTGAGAAAATATCATCCGTTTTACTTACTTTACGCCCAAAAACCTGGACCGATTGCAGAGGGCCTTTGGTCGGCATATTTCTGAAACATACAGGACACAATTTTTACTTCGGAAAGGCTGAAAAAAAGTGATTTCTTTGAGGTTGAACGGCGCATGGAGGTAGCCAACATACCGTAGTCAACTAGGTTGCCGTGCGGAAAGGCCGACGGGGTTTCACGGACGGAACATCAGGGACTGACGTACGGCGGCGTCATCTACTTTGCGGCAGCGCTTTGCGACTGCTGCTACCGCTTTGCATTTCCTCCATTTTAAATTAAAAATAGATTGCCTTTATTAGTTTATAACTACCTTCCTTTTCTCCCACATCCATATTTCCTACATTTATCATCCAGCTTTACATTTATATATCCTTGTCTTATCCATTTTCCTTGCTTGCCTTCCTTTTAAAAAGATTTTGTGTCCTTTCATTCTGCCCTTTCTTCTTTTCTTCTTCCATATTTTAATTTAAACGTAAGACCAGCTCTCTTATCTGTTTTTATAAAGCTGTAACAATAATAAGTAAACGTTTTCACAAACTATCACGTAATTTTGAACTGTACTTTAAGCAGCAGTGTCATCTAGCGGCGACGAAAGTAACGACGTTCAATGTTGCAATCAGTTGCAGGCTGCTGATGCCTTATCAACCACAAGTTGACTTTAAAAACACAGACACTTTTCTGTGCGGAAATCAAACAAAACAAGCACCCACTCTGCTCTCATACCTACTATACTGTCAGGTTTGCGGCACGTATCGCCTCCAGATCTAGGCTCATCTTGAAGCACGATTTTAACATTAAAAGTAAACACCCGGATGGTGGTTGCCCACACTTTATCTGACACTTACTGCAGCAAAAAGCATGTTTACAGTTTGGACTGGTAGCCAACACATGCTAAAATGGAAAAATACTGTGCAGATTTATCCATGCATTCATTTTCTGAAATGCTTCAGCTCACAAGGGTCGCGGGGGGTACTGGAGCCTATCCCAGCTAACTATGGGCACCAGGCAGGGGACAACCTGAATTGGTGACTAGCCAATCGCAGGGCACGAGGAGACTGACAAACATTCACGCTCACGATCATACCGAGGGATAATTTAGAATGTCCAACTAGCCTACCCTACATGTTTTTGCATTTTGAGTTTGCTAATATAGTTTGTTTTGAGTTATTCGTAAATGTTCTGCCACATGTGGAGACCCCACAAATTACACAACTCCCCTGCCCGCCACGCGTCTTTCCCTCCTGCCTCGCCGTCTGCATAGGAAGCGCTCGAAAGCCAAGCCGTATTTCCTGAATGTCAAGTTCGGCTCACGGCGTCCAGGCACCGTTTGATGAGGACGGCTTTTCCGCCTCTCTGTCAAAACTCGTAAATAAAGAGCGAGCCATATATGTGCATTTCCTCACCGTGCGGGCCTTATGGAAACACATCACCTGGCGGCGCGACCCCGCCGAGCCTGTCACAGCGCCGTGAGCACGAGACAAACTCGTCGAGATTTAGTGTGGAGGACCTGCCGTTGCTGGCCCGCCGCCGCCGCTACTTTGACCATAATAGGCCAGCGCCGTGCTGGGGAAAAACGTGTGTCCGGTAATTGAAGTTCACCCGGGAGAGTAGAGGAGAGGACGGGAGAACGACCTGAGCCTCTTTGAGGTAAACACCGGCGTCGTTGCCTTGGAAACCAGGCCAGGAAAACACTTTTTGGTTCACCGGGCAGAAAAGTCCAGTTTGGGGTTGACGTCAACACGCTTTGCCTTTTATATACCTCGGAGAAGAGCTTGAAATAGCCGCAGGCCTTTTTGTTTTATACCCTAAAAATGGATGCCGATGTTGGAAGCAGACCACTAATTATCATTATCTATTGTCTATCGCCACAAGTTGGTTTAAGTTCTGCACATCAAAACAAAAGAACTAAGACAAAATACCCAAAAATAAGGGCTAAGAGCTACCGCAAGTTTTTCCAAAAATCCCACAGTTTAAACACGATGACTGTCAAGGACCGACTGTAATAGTTGAAATCAGAGTACCCCAAAAAGCCCCTTATTTGCAATTTAAACTGCTGTAAACCTCCCCAAATGCTCCGATTTAAAATCAGACTACGGTAAAATGTAATGTTCCTGCAGTCCAAATATGCTATTAGTTACTTTAAAATAAATAATGAATGCAAAGCGGCCAAACTTGGCAGCACGCAGGGCAGCACTTCCCCTCTGTTGGTGTCACCCGCCGCTTTCTCTTTTCCATCCCTCTCATTTTCCGTCATCTTTCTGCCAGTGTGTGCGTCGGAGGTCAAGGGTCACGCATGACTCAGTGGGTTGAAGATGGGGACGCGCATTCAAAGCACTCATGTTGTTATAAATCTTCTTGTTATTGTCGTCACTAGCTTGACAATATGTCGGGAGCCGTGTTCATTCGGGTTAAATTGCCGGTGATACAAATCGGGCCGAAAAAAAAATTGGAGGCCATTTTGTGCGTGTGCGTCCCAAGAGGAAAGGTTGGGAAGCGGCGATGGGAAAGTGGGCCAGCACTGTCAGGCCTCCACTGGAGAGCTCCTTAAAAGGCGCGGAGAGATGATGTCGTTGACTCTTTCCTCCCGCGCACCCCCACCTTGAAGTTTTTTTTTTCTCCTTCCAGTCTTTGGACAAACTCATCATGCAGGGAAAGGAGGAGAAAAAAAATCTCGCAGATGACTTCACCTCATCGTTTCAACGAAAACCTTGGCGCATCGGGAGCTGCCGAGGCTTGTTATGAAAGATGAGACTTCCCACATTTGAGATCACATCAATCTACCCAATTTCTCAGGACAATGGTAAGATATCTAAAAGAAAAAAGGACATTGATCTATATATTTATCGCTAGGAAACGTCCATTCCATTTGAACGGGGACGGATGGGAGCGAATGAACATTTGTGTATTTGCTGCCATCCCTCCCCATTCAAATGGAATGGAAGTTCCTAGCAATAAATACGTGAATCAACATCCTTTTTATTTTAGATATCTTATGTCGTATCATGTAATGGATGTCTTTTGATGTCAAAGCCAGACAATGAGTTAACCTACCAATCCAGATCGACATATCTTTACAAGTTTTGACTCATTATAGGTTAAGGTGGGCATGCCATTTTTAATTTTGTCGCGTGTTATCCGCAAGTCATCTGCCATTATCTGGGGAATGCTGTGTCCACGTTTTATGTTCATATATGTAGTGTAGTTATTTTTAGCCGTAGAGCTGCCTTTTACGCCTCCTTCCCCTCCCCCAACCCCCCTTCTTGGAGTGCATTTTGGACAATAAATGATTCCTGACGAAATTCGGACCCTGCAGCTCATGTTTTATGGCTGATGATAGACGTCTGATCCATTTTGGACTGGAAGAAAACATTCAAATATGACTTTAATGGAGAGAAAAAAATCAAATAGATGATCTAAATACTATCTATTTCGCTGTTATTTATGATTATTGTTTTCCCGCAAAACTCCACGAGCCCATGCATGTCTCCCAGGTAGGGATCATGGGACAATAACAGCAGCAATGGATATTTTTTTTCTTTAGCGAACAGATTTATTTAGAATGTGAAAGTACCGGTTGTCACGGCAACTACAGTTTTGTTATGAGAGATGAAAAAAGACAGGATGCAGAAATTGATCGGAATATTTCACCCCGTGTCGCATTTAGCAAATCGGCTGCCTTAGACTTCTATTTCCGTCGATGGCACTGAAGTTTGAAATGTTGTTGAATTTGCGTGCATCTGCATTTTGTCATCCTAATATCATATTTTACGTTTAAGTGCTTTGTAGTACATGGCCAAGAAAGCGATGAGCATTTTCTTTCCGAGCGGTGCCTCAATGATCCACGCTGGCTTTTTAAGCGTAAAAACACATTGGGCTCAGAGCTCGGACCTATTATTAGCAGCGGGAAACAAGGTCACTGGCCCAGCTTTGTCTTATTAGGCTGTCAGTGCTCAAGCGGAGGCCTCGTACCTGCTGCCAGAAGTTCACCAAAAACTCATGTGCTTGTTTACGTTGGATGTGTTTTTCCCATCGGATTGGCACGGTGGCGCAAACGCGTGAGGGTCGCTAGAACTTGTTCGCAGATGGTGGTGCGGAGGCTGATTTCGAGCTATAAAAATAACGCAGTCTTGAAAATCTTCTCTACTTGTGTTTTTTCAGGGTGACATGTCTCCTGTCAGGAAATGGCGTTGCCTCACACCCGATAGATTCGTATGGTACTTCCCCTTTGGCGTAACTGTCACTGGGGTGGTAGTACGCAACAAACTTTTTTCACTTTAGCAATTTGAGAGGGTGATAGCGCATCCTCAAGTGAGGACAATTCCTGCTCCCATGATCCCTGTGTCACCCGCGTCTGTGTTTGGCGTCTCTGGGATGTTGAAGGCCGCTATCTGCAAGATGCTTTCATCTTCTGAGAATGAGAGGAATCACCCTCAACGGAGGAGACAACAGATTGGAGGATGTCCTTATCTGTAGCAGTAATGCTACAAATAGCAGGTGTTTCTTTAGCACCATAAACAGCGAGCATCAGGGTCCACCAAATGTCCAAATCCTCCATCATAGGTATGAGAGTGAGCGTGAATGGTTGTTTGTCTCCTCGAGCCCTGCGATTGGCTGGCCACCCATTCTGCCTGGTGCCTATAGTTAGCTGGGATAGGCTCCAGCACCCCCCGCGAGGATAAGCGATTCGGAAAATGAATGAATCCAAGTGTCAAGATTGTTGCGGTGCAAAATGAACACAGAGAGAATGATATGTTTAATAATTTATGTGCAGATACATCCCACACTTTCCGAAAAGCCATTTTGAAAGCTAGTGCCTAGTTTGATCCCCCAAAAACATGGGCAAGCATTTATTCAAAGGTGAAAAGGACGTCATTATTGGTTATGTAATATTTTCAAGAGCTTCCTCGTCTTATTTGGTGTCCACAGTTCCCTCTCCATGGCGGATTACTACACGGATCCCCTCTGTGTTTTCTCTTTCACCCTCTGCTCCCTCTCCTGTCAATAATCCCCAAGCGATGACGTCAGATTGCAGCGCCTTCATCTAGGCGCTCTCGCGAGACTAGCGAGCAACAATCCATCCGCCCTCTTCTCGCGCTGACGCCGAATTCGGACGGTCGCTCCTCCTCCCTCCCCTCGTTGGTCGATCAGTCGGTCGGTCGGTCGGTGGATCGGTCCGTCGGTCCATCCATCCGTCCAGCCGTCCAGCCTCCACCCTGCACCTCCTCCGCGCAGCCCTCCCTTCCCACGCCCCAGTGCGCTGTGGGATAGTGCCACTATAAAGTATATCCTCTCTCGGAGGAAGATAAGAAGCCCGAGACAGGAGGGGGATGAAGATGGCGGACGCCAAGCAGAAGAGGAACGAGCAGTTGAAGCGGTGGCTGGGCTCCGAGACCGACCTGGAGCCGCCGATCTTGAAGAAGAAGAAGACGAAGGTGAAGTTCGACGATGGCGCCGTGTTCCTGGCCGCCTGCTCCAGCGGCGATACCGAGGAGGTGCAGCGAATGCTCGACCGCGGCGCCGACATCAACTACGCTAACGTCGACGGGCTCACCGCGCTCCACCAGGTCGGTATATCCCGTACACCGGCCGCGATCGCCGTTCTCCGGGCCCGCAAAAGTCCCTTAAACACCTGTCAAGTGGAAGCCATTCCCCTCCTGTTGTTTACCTACTTCGAGCCCGGAGCACGGCCGCTTCAAGTCCGGCTCGTCCTGCTCCGAGCTTCTGTTACGCCAAGTTTTAGCTGCACATTCTACTTAGCTGCACATTCTACTGGGGCGTACATGCAAAGTTAACGTTTTTTTAGCGTGTTGTTGCTGTTTTTGTAGCCCTTCGCAGACTACTGTACTTCATGGCCGTCAACACACACCAGGCGATAGCCCGAGTCAGAGGACGCCGTCTAATTGCTGGCAATGCAGCAAATGTAGCGCTTCGGTTCGATCTGCCACTCTTCCCCCCATATTTTTTTGTGTAAGAGTGCACGATTGGATCGCGTTACTTTGGCTGATGTTGCCGCATGATGAGATTTGATATATTTTAAAGATGAAAATGAGTCAAATGTGGCTAATGTAGCGGCTAAAGTCGGTTTGTTGATAACACTCATTGAGCAAAAGAGTGGTTGGCGATCATATAGTGTTCTGTGCACACACTTGTGTCGCCTACTGCATGATTTAGTGCGTCGTTGTCGTTGTTATTATTAAGCATTCCGCACTGTTGTATTGGTTTCACGGTGAATTATGACTGGCATTAGCAGGTATTTGCTAATGCTACATTAGCTTAGCCATCATCGATCGTTGAGTTTGGATATCTTTTTGGATCAGCTTGGAAGTATTGTTTAGTCACCGGGTAACTTTGCCCCGCAAAAGCAGACGTTAAATGACTTTTCAAGGTGTCAGTGTGTACTTTAAATCCCCTGAAATGTTGATATCCCCCCGAGCTAGCTCGGCTAGCTGCCCTTGCAGTCAAGTGATGAAATGGTTGCTCTTTGGCCTGACGATTGTCACCATTTATTCGTCTTCTTCCAGCAAGCTTGATTAAATATCAAATCTATATATCATGTTCTAGTTACACATGTTGAAATATTTCACAATGAAGGGTGTTGACAGACGTAGTGTTGCAATTGAGATCCTCATAGGTGACTTAATGATATGGACAAGTTTAAAGTTTCATTTCATTTTTTTCTAGTCGGAAATTCCTCACTGTCAAAACGGCATATGGTGTATTTTACAACAAGAATTTACTTTTTGACTAAGCTTCTTCACAAAATAGTCTGGAGAACCCTACAAAAATTCTAGTGTTCAACCAATGACTCAAACATAGGTATGGAGTGATCACCTTCCGATTGACAAGATAACTATGTTTGCGTGTCACCATGCGCTTACACTTACTACCTCCCTCCATTTTCTTAACATTTCGGAAGCATCATGAGTGTGTACGTCTCCATCAGTTATTGTCACCTATATTGAAATGTACAATTAATTCTTTTGCCCTCAGTGCCTCCTGCATTCTCCCTCCTTCACTCTTTCTGCGTGAAGTTCAGTTGCCTTTTTTTGGGAAGATGACTCGCAACAGAGCGCTGCCCCACCGACATAACCATCTCTGGAAAGGAGAAGCTACACTCTCCGTGTCTTGTGGAGCATGTGATGTTTATGCTGGGTGGGCTTTTTCACAAGTTGAGGTGGTGATTTGGGAATTTGCGCCAGGTCAGGTCAGTGAGGGAGGCCTGGCAAATTGTTCTGGCGGGAGGCAGGGCCTAGTGGCGTATCGGTCCCGAAAGCCGTTGACCGGGGCACGGTTATAAATATCTCGGCGGCAAGTTTCCCCGACTGGGTTTCAAGAGGTGGTGCTAACTTTGGCTATGACTCAGTCGGTGGCCACGCTTTGTTGTGGAGGCCCTGCCGTAATCTGGTGTTGGGAAGGAGTTGCCAGCCGCCTGTCACGGTGTGCGGCATCAGGCCCTCGCCGTCAAAAGTATTTATTGTAATTTAGTCGTCTTGCTCTTCACTGCACTCCTTGCATGAAGGTGAATCTGAATGCTAGATTTATTTTCAATGTCCAATCAGATTTCACTCTGCGCGTTGCCAGGTCCGTTTAATTTTAATGGCCAATGTAACTTGGCCAGTATTACCAACAAAGAAGTAAGACCTCAATTTTGTCTTCACAGTGGTGACATTGGAAACAATGTACATTTACTTAGCAAGCTAGTGATTTCAAATCTCTTATTTTCATATGCTAGGCTCTAAATAGACGGCTTCACATGGAGGCTCAAAAAGAAATTTGATAAAAGGAGTGCAGCAGTTCATAGTGAAATGCAAGTAGAGGACTGTGGCACATGATCGTTGTAATGCAAACATTGCTTTTCACCGAAGACGCCAAGTATGAAACTGCGAACCGCCTAGGTCAAGTAGCGCAATTACTAGTTAGTTTTATGTCAATTTACCTTGCTCACATACTCTGAGCTATTCTGAGAGGTTAGTTTCTGTTGATTATGACAACTGTCAAATTTCTGGCTTGTTTATGACCATGGTGACAAGTACAGTATGTGCTTGTAACCAGCATGACTAACAGAGGATGCTTGTAAGTTTCGCTCTGTCAGCGTCGGCAGTGGGCTCCCTGCGTGTCATTTGGCCAGTGTTTGAAGTGGAAAAAGTCATCCAGTGCTCTGCTTCAGGTGGGCGTCACGTGAGGAGGAACGGAGCGAAAAGTGCGCCCGGCGCAGGGATGTGTTCACAGTCGTCCCCTTTGCTAAACTGGTCTCGGGAGCGCAGCATTCCGGGCGCTGTCGCCTCAGCCTCTGCATTCCTCACATGACAGTATTTGGAAACCATGGCAAAGAGTGAGCTGCGCGGACATTCCTCAGCTGTCACCTAAACCCCTCCCCGTCTCCCCCCCCTTGTCCCCACACCGTTGAGCTCCATCAAGCCAATTATCATGAAGGTAGCCGGTGCTTCTTCCCACCTCTCTCGAGAAAAACTCCTACACTGACCCGCACCTGAACTTTTGCTCTTCTATCAATGATGTTTTGCGTCCCCTTTCGTTGGCGCCGCTGAAATCTGCACAAATTGGTTCTTGGCCGTTGCCACGGCGACGACGACGACTCGAGCCGAGCGTGTTGGTGGATTTGCATGGACAGAGTGGGAGTTGCATAATGGAGAGGGAACGCTTGCCAGAGTTTAGCAGCAGTGAGAAAAATGAGTCCGAAAGGCTTTGTGTCGCCACGGATCGGCCACAGTTGGCTGTTATTCAACGTTTTATATACTTTGAATTACTAACTAATTGGCCGCCATTGACAGCGATAAACATCTAATCCATTTTGATTGGTAGAGACTGGCAGCGATCGTTTTGATCATTAGAAACAGGATCATTAAACGTTGGCCATCTCTAGTCAAATTTATTTCACGTCTATAACTGTCAATGGCCATGAATGAACTAGGACTATCTAATATTGGGGTCCGCTTTTGACCCCTGGAAACAACTACCATACCTGATTCTTTTTATTCTGTAAAATATCACATTTTGGTCGTCACATTTCTTTTTTTTAAGCATATTCTAAAATTCACGCTTCACAAAGTTCTAAATGTATAGGAACATTCTGTGAGTTTAATGGATCGCAAATATTAGGTTATCATTGATCCACTTGATTCAGGTGTAACGGAAATTTCTCATGTTTTTTTTCTGTTGACACTCTATTGTGCGTTTCTTTATCTGTATCTAGGTATTTCCTTCCCTTTTGTTAGCAAAATGAGGCGCTCGCCGAGAGTCACTGGTGCATTGCTAACGTACATAAAGGTTCTCCTCAATAATTGATGGACTGGGTTCTAGTTGGTCTTGGTTTCATTCTCTTTTGTCTTATATGCCCTGTATTGTTGTCTTGACTGAGACTGTCCTGCTAATGAGGCTAATTATTATGCACCGTTGCTGCTGAAAGTGTGTTTTATTAGTGGGCTAGCTGAGGTTGTGAAGCTTTGTAGCGTGCCGTCATAATTTTGATGTCATTAAGCACGCTGCGTTAAACCCGAAATCAGGTCAACCTCAATCTGCGCCCTGTCTTTTTTGCATAAACAGATGGCCTTTGCGAGGGTGTCTCGTGCTTTAGGTAGAAGTGTCAGGAATCTCAGATTTGGACTTGGCCGCCAGCGCTCGGTGACTGAGCGCATACATTCTCGCGTTTGGAACTGGCAAGTCTCTCCTTGTCAAGCCGTCCGACCCCGTAATCATCCGGCAGGAAGTCTCAGTAAGCTTGATAATGTGATGCCAGCTCGCCTGTGCCCGTGAGTCGGCGATGACGCTCACCTCGATTCACAAACAAAAGGCGTTGAAGTTAGGTTGTAACACGTGGCCCGAGGTTCTCCAGTATTCAGGGGGAGCGCAGTGGCAGGTTGGAACTGGTACTCTTGGGGTCGCGAGCAGGAATTCCTCAGTTGGAGCGAACCTGCCGCGACCCACCCGTGCGGACTTGACCGAGGCCCAAAATGGGTTGCAAACAACGTTGGCATCATCCTTAGGCGGCGCGTCCATTTTTCAAATGTCTGCCAGATGACATCAGCTCATCAAAGCACTCCATGGCATGGCGTCTGTCTTTTGCTTTCGAACAATAACAATAACGATGGCGGTGGTGGGGCGAGGGGTGGCTTTTTTACGAGCTGCCTTGAAAGTGCTAACACCTGCACAGGGAGACGGCAAATTCCTCATTGGAGAAGTCAATTTCTTGTCCGCCCTCTAGTGTTCATTTTGCCCTTGTTGGTGAGGTATGATTGTGCAAAATAGGGCCTTACCACATTTTCTCGCGTATAAGTCGCGCCCTTAAAATGGCCTTAAAATCATTTTTTTTCCTTACAATTTCTCGCGTATAAGCCGCCCCCTGATTCACAATTTTTACCTCCATATTCATAGTTTTAACAGGGAGTATAAATGTGTTACTTTAAAAGGAAAAACTTAAGAAAAATTGACACACGTGGTATTTCTGAGATACTGTATGAATCAAAAGCACATTATTAGGGTCAATATCATAAGGAAGTTAGTAATTCATCCAGTAATGGTTGTTTTCTTACTGCAAAACAGAAAATAACCAACAAATAGTAAATGTTAATTTGTCGACATCTACTGGTGAAAAAGAGTATAGTAACGCTGTAAGTCTTGCGCGCATATAAGCCGTACCCTTGATTCAGTCGTCATTTTTTTTAGTTACAAATTCGGCTTATATGCGAGAAAATACTGTATCTTGGAAGCGATAATTGCCCAAACGGTTCCTATCAAACTCTACCTGAAACTAAGATTCTAAAACACTTGCCTTGCATTTCCAAGTTACCTCACATTAGCTTGTAACTAGTTCACCAAAGGCTGTTTTCAAAACGAATTGCTACATTTTATCAGGCAGGTTTGCGACATATGATGTTGTTTCTAGCCCTCAGAATGGGAGCCACGATTCCCGGCCTAATCTAGATCTTCTGCTCAAAGCTGCGCTGATCTTAAATCCAAAGTGACTGAACGTGTCCACCTACCTACAAATGAGCGCACGTGCCAGTTTGTAACTGGTAAATGTCCAATCCACGCGAGTGGATGTTTATTCGCTGTCGGTTCAAATGAACTGGGCCCCAATCGGCCTCTGTTAAAAAAACAGTATGATTTCCCACCAAAGCCTCACAAGGTAGTGAACGTGTGTATTTGTTAATCAAAGAGGGTTGACAAATTACAGACAACTGAATTATTGCACCCAAGTACACTTAAAGTGTTTCATAGAGCTTGAAGTCCAGGTCACCCAGTCCACTTAAATTGAATGTTAATTGACTGCTGACTGAATAATGAATGAGCAACACTTAAGTAACTGAGCTCATTTGCATGTGGCGAGTCAGTTTAGGATTAATGAGGCCTGTCACGTTGAGTCAAAACGCCACCTTTTGTGTATGATTCAAGGTTGTCACATTTTCATGTCACAAGCAAGGCGACGTTATCTCATTTCCTGTATGTTGACGAGTAGGAGGTGTTCAATGAATGACACGTGGGCGGATCTCCTTGATTCCTCTGCGAGTCGGCCCGTGGCAGAGCGTCGCCGGGGCCCTGAAGAGTAACAGGAAGTGGCTGTTTATTTTTCGCATTTCCTCTTCGGTGAGGCTGCCTTCATTCCACTCCCCTGGCTTGTTATCACGGCACAACAGCGTGCGCGTACCTTGTACGCATCGACTCAATTGGGAAGTCTTGATGTCGATCCGATTCTCTGTAGCGCCGATTTTTTTTTAAAATATTTTTTTTAATCCCCCCTTTCAATCCTGCTCCTTTTTCCACGGGAATCCCAGGGCCTTATATGGTCCTCCTCGGTAGCAGCTAGAAGGCAACATGCGTGTGTGCACGTTCGAAGTGAGCTCATCTGGTATCGCGTCGGGACCCAGCTGGTCGCCCGCAGCCCCCTCCCCCTCGTACCCTCTGGCCTCCCGAACCCGGCCAAAAAGCAGAGTTCTCTTCTCCCGCGTGTACGCGCTCTACCACCTAACTTGAATTTCCCTGTCGTTCTTTGAACTCTTCTAACATTTTTTTTGTGTTTAGCGCCCCCTCGGACCCCTGCGTGCAAGGAGGAATTCCTTTTGTGGAAGTGTAAGAAGAGGCAGGCCGGCTGGCCGGTGGGCGTGGCCAAAAGGCCGCCGATGCCTGAAAGCCCCGAGGCTAGGAGTAATACTTATCTGGGAATTTCTTCACTGGTATGCCACTCCGGGCTGGGAGAGGGCACTTTTGTGGTCTGCGCTATTGAGTAAAAGCAGCGTTTGTGGCCAGAAAAGCAAAATACATCCACTAAAAAGGAGCGCGTGGGAAATGTAATCTCTTCCTCGCGGTTGTTTGACCCTCAATTTGTTCTTCGATTGGGATCTAAATTGTCTCCATAAGCAACAACGCAAGGTCAATCCCTTCCAAGTGGTTCCGCTTTGGTCTTCAGAAATCCTTATGTCAAAAGGACAAAAAGTCAACTATGCCTTACCCATATTGGAGTTTCTTGAAATTTACCTTGGTTGTGTGAGGTTAAAAAAACAGTGATGGCCTGGGTAGCTTTTTTTTTTGCAAAAAATTAAATAAATCAGAAAGTGCAGGTTCACATCTTAATAAAAATACATTTGTAATAGCATACCTGTCAACCTCTGCCGATAACTGCCCTTATAAATGATTATGATTCCCCTTACAAACCCCCCAAAAACCTTACAAACACCTTACGAGTCGTACGGTGTTTGTAAGGTTTTTTGGTGGTTTGTAAGGGGAATCATAATCATTTATAAGCGCAGTTATCGGCAGAGGTTGACAGGTATAAACAGTTTTGACCCTTTAGCGTCCTCCTTTCACAGTTTAACTCCCTTTCCATTAACTCCATTGACCTTTCCCTGCTCATTTCTAATGGCTACATGGATGCACTGATATATCTGTTAGCCAATCAAACAGTCCATCCGTCGCTTGGCTCATTGTGCATTTTTTATTTAGTCGAATGGAGGAAAAGGGGAAAAACTGATAATACTGTGAGTCAATGATTGTTGGATGTCTTGACGATGGCCGTGAATGAGTTCAGTTTATATCGAGTTGCCCTCATGTAATCTTCCAATTTGTGCCTTGTCACATTTTGCATCTCCCATCTTGTGAGCTCCTTGCCCGACAATGCCTCCCTCTTGCCGCCTCGCACCGGCTGAACAGGTTTGAATGACAACGTGTCTGCTGGAAAGTGACTCGCTGGAAGTCTGAATGCTCTTCTTTACGCTGGAAAATCGCCTTTATTGTTGAATTATGTTAGCGTCACCCATCCTTCTCCGTCTTCGCCCTTTAGGAGTCGTTTTTATCATCGCGTTCGGCTGATAACCGTCCTCACGTTCGTTCCTGCGTCAAGCCTGTTGTGACTGTCCTCATTAGCCGCTTTTTAAATCCATTTTTTTGCACTCCACCTGTGAGTGAAGAAGACGTTCCTCTCATACGCACGAGATATACCGAGCGCAGATAGTCGGCGTTCTCCTCCATCTGTGGCCGTGCAAAGCGACCAAATTTGGACAAGGATCGCAGGCGGATCGACGTGTGCCCTGAACGTGAGGCCACACTGTGTGTGTGCCTATCTGTTGTCAATGACTTTGTCGTCATAGCAACCCCAGCAGGGAGAGAGAGACAGTCCAGGCGCTGTGTAGACTGATGGTGGGTGAGTGGTTTTTTTTATGAGTGCGCTGTGATTATCGCAAGGCAAATGGAGCTTTGCGTTCACGTTTTTGTTCTACAAGTGGTTTCCTATCAAGGCTAAATGGTGGATGAGTAGTTAGTCCAAGGTTTTCTCAAATGCCCTTGAAACAAATGGGAGACTTTGTACTATCCGTAAATGTCGTAACGTTTTCCCAGAAATCCACATTTTAATGTCATGAACGAGTCTACGGCCCATGGAGCTTCTGTATTCTGTCCGCAGGCATGCATAGATGACAACCCAGACATGGTGACCTTCCTGGTGACGCACGGGGCCAGTATCAACCAACCCGACAACGAGGGCTGGATCCCCCTCCACGCTGCCGCGTCCTGCGGCTACCTGGCTATCGCAGAGTGAGTGTCAAACCCGCAACTATCTAACATCTTTGTCAACGTTGAAGATGGGGGTCACTTACTCATTATCGAGGGAGCGCGGAGTTCCCAATTCCACACCTGATTTACTGTTGACCAACAGCCAGGGTTCACCTTTCGACACACTTTTTGCAAGCAGAAGGAGAGAAATTCATACCCGCCCTCCGCAAGCGATGGAAAGTGGAAACAAAAAGTGGAGTCACCAGTGAAAGCAAAGGGTCAGTTTGCTGGGCAGACTGGTGACTCATGGACACATTGTGTCACAACGGGAAGAACAAGAAGAAGGAGCATTTTTAGTTCGAGGAACCAGAAAAAAACAACAGTGACTCTCCACTAGGGTTCTATTCGGTTCTATTCTGACTCTTTCACTGCCATTGACGACGATTGAGGTCCAATCCATTTGGAACGGGAGAAGCAGTCCCAGCAAAAATGGATTGGTCGTGTGTTGTGTCAATGGCAGCGAGTTAAATTTCAAATTTATGACCGTTTTTACGAGTTTCTAGTGCTAGAACATACTCATAAACCGAGCATTGAAAATGGCGTCTCAATCACCAGGTACTTGATCAGCCAGGGGGCCAGCGTGGGCGTGGTCAACAGCGAAGGCGATACGCCGCTGGACATTGCCGAAGAACGAGCCATGGAAGAGCTGCTACAGAATGAGATTAACCGGAAAGGTACGGGAAATGCAAAACACGTAATATTCGTACTATTGTTTTATCGCTGTCTATTTTCAGTCTTTTTATTTTTACATTTGTAGGTGAAGCATTATCCACTTTAATCGCAAAGTTTCTAAATGCGGCCAGCGTTTAGGGATTAGGGGCCCCATCCAGTATGTCATGCATCTATGAGTATGTGTTCTCATTAACTGTCAGTCACCTGCTTCATTTTTCCATCTGCTTGCATAATAGCCAGTTCTCCAAAAAGTGACTTCTTCTCTATTTTCGACTTGGGATGAACTGACCACCCTCCCAAACCGGGTCCGTGGAATGAATCCTATCCCATGAATTTTTCAGACATGGTGTAAAATAAGTATTCACTACCTAACACGAATTGCCACTTTGGCGCAAACTAGCTAACAGTTCTCCTGTCAGATGTGATTTGGTGAACCTAACCTAAGCGAATAAGGCTTGTTTTTGCGTTTTTTTTTTTTAGTAACGCACCGGTGTCAAAGAGGCGGCCCGGGGGCCAAGTCTGGCCACCCACGTCATTTTGTGCGGCCCGAGAAAGTAAATCATGAATGCCGACTTTCTGTATCATGATCAAATTCAAATGAAGATTCTAGACGTATATTTTATTTCCTGATTTTTTTCAATAAATGCAAATTTTAATCCATTTTTTTTTGTGTTTGGAGTTCAGAAAGCATTTTGTAAAATTTAAAAATAAATATAAAAATATTTTCTGTTTTCCACTTTAATATTGAACATAATTTTTTAAAAAATTGCTTCCTTTTGAAATGAAAAAACAATTGATTAAAAGATGTTTTCCCTTACTAAGAAAAAAAAAGCTCAAATAGACATTGTTTTAGTTCTATAAAAAAACTGAATGTTTAGGGCTTTTGATGCAGTTCTTTTAATCCGATTTAAAAAAAAAAAAAAAAAAAAAAAAAAAAAAAAAAAAAATCTAAATATTATATCTAAAATGATCCGGCACGCGGGAAATGGAGTTGACGTTAATGCGGCCCGCGAACCAACGAGAGTTTAACGTGTGTCGACATTGCCGTAAAGCCTTTTGCGCAGCAATGTCGGCATTACGCAACTGGTTGTTGTGTAACACATACTAACTGTATGTATGAATATTTTTTGGTGCACTGGATTTTGTCTATCGTTCCTGATGCTCAGGTGGAACATTTGCTGTTCTCTTGTTAAAAAAAAAAAACCAAAACAAAAAAAAAACAGCCGCTTTGAACTTCTGCCAGTTGCTCTGTTTGCTTGCTTGCTGGCTGGCTACTTTGTACAGTCCTACTTAGAGGCCATTAGACTCGCTGCTTTTTATAGACGCTGTGTAGGCAACTTCCCAAGAGATCATGGGGACAACCCGCCAGGACAGCGCTCAATTCCCAACATCTAGTCCAGTCTTGTCTTCTTTAGTTGCTCACTTGTAGCCTCAGCGTCATTTTTTTCGTTAAAAAAAAATACTGCCGGAGAGGTCATTAGCCTGGACCCTGGTGTGACTTTTCTGGGATCCTCGTAACAATTCAATTTTTCCCCCCTCTATTCCTTAACAACACTTAAATAGTCCTATAATTTACAGATTATGAATCACACTTTTCCCCTATTGTTTAGCTGGGCCTGCCTTTATACTTAGTTGCGACTGTGAGAGTTCGGTAAACAAGATGTTTCGATGTTTTCAGCCTTTAGTTTGTAGGGTTGATTTTCACCCAGTTGAAAGGGGGGGGCAGCTGAGACGTCACAACCAAAGGGCACCGAATTTAAGCATATGGTTGCGGCACATGAAGTGTCCAAGATCACTGAATCACTTGACGAGCAGCTGTCACTGTTTGTTTCTCATGCAAGGCAGAGAGAGAGGCTAAAGCGCTCATTGAAAGAGCATATATGTCCCACGAACAATGACAGCTAAGAATAAAAGTATCGCACGTCCTGCAATGTATTGCGTTCGCGCACATTGCGATGTCGCGGTTTAAACAAGACATTGTTCAGGGACTCGCACTTCAATTTGAAAGGTATTCCTGCCATATATTGTGTCTTATTTTCCCTCCTCAGTTCAGATTTTGTTTGGTAACACTCAAGCCGACATTCAGTCCATTTAGTAACTGTCCCAGGTGTCTCTAGAGACAATGCAGGCCTGTTCGGTGTGTATCGCGCCGGCACATTGACCCACTTAACTGGCTGTTAACTCAGTCACGTTGACAGAACGCAGGCTTGAAAAGCAACAAACATCAAGGCTTTAAACCATAACCTCGACAGAATCAATATTTTTTCTCGTCTTTCTCCCAAGGTGTTGATATTGAGGCGGCCCGCAAGGAGGAAGAGCGCGTCATGCTGCGCGACGCCCGGCAATGGGTCAACAGCGGCCAGATCCAGGACATCCGGCACGCCAAGTCCGGGGGAACGGCGCTCCATGTCGCTGCCGCCAAGGGATACGTGGAGGTTTTAAAGTAAGCGTCGGGGTCCCCGGGAAGACTGCAGCTGTCTGCCCATCTGGTCCGGGAAGGCAGCCATGGCGCTAGATATAGCCCACCTTCTCAGATGTTTACTTAATGAGACAAGAGTATTAATATGACAAAATTGGCCTCACCTTTTTAAAACAGCCGTTCCCAACCACTGAACAGTGGAACAAAAGTGGTAAATGTGGGATATGATAGGACAAAAAATGTTAACGATACACGTAAGCTTTGAATACTATACTGAATAAATCATGTGTTTACTATCTTTAAGGCAAAACATTGCAGGAAAATATGATTGTTTCTGTATTTTTTTGCAGGCTTTTAACTCAAGCAGGGTATGATGTAAATATTAAAGACTACGACGGCTGGACTCCTCTACACGCGGCGGCACATTGGGGCAAAGAGGAGGCCTGTCGGATTCTGGTGGAGAACCTTTGCGACATGGACGTCATCAATAAAATGGTTTGTGTCCTTAATATTCAACTCGGAAATCCGCATCACATTTTCAAAGTAAAATAATTAAATCTTCATCAGGGCCAGACGCCTTTTGACGTCTCGGACGAAGACGTTCTGGGTTACTTGGAAGAACTGCAAAAGAAACAGAATCTGGTAGGCGTTGCTCCAAGTTCATCTTTCGTCCATTGAAAGTTGGGTTGATTTATTCTTTTTTTTTTTTAGCTGATGAGCGAGAAGAAAATCGAGAAGAAGTCCCCTCTGATTGAAACCACCACCACGGGGGACAACAACCAATCAATGAAGTCACTGAAGAGGTAACCAAAGTCGGGAGTTGTTTGACAATTTGTCGCGGCGGGGCACTGACGGCGCTAAATCACCCCCGCCGCAGCAAGGAAACGCTGCTGGAACAGGAGAAGAACGCGCCAAGGATCGAGACCCTCGAGCCTGAGAAGGTGGACGAGGAGGAGGAAGAAGAGGAAGGAAAGAAAGATGAGTCCAGCTGCTCTAGCGAGGAGGAGGAGGAAGAAGATTCCGAGTCGGAAAATGAAGCCGGTCGGTTTTCCGTCATGTTAGATGTCCGTCCGGCACGTGTAAACGTATTCTTCCTTCTAGATAAGGGCAAATCTTCAGTATCGGTGAGGAATAGCACAACTGCCGCCCCAGCTAACATACCAGCGTCCTCTCCTAGCAGTCCTACCAATCAGCTGAGCAGCCCTCCTTCGCCTACAAAGAAGGTACCGTGAACCGAATCGTCCGCAAACACCACGTTTTGACACATTGTGGAAATTTAAGCTTCAGGAGATCCATTTCTGCATGAAGCTAACAAATTTGAGACGTTGGCAGGATTTTTTTTTTTTACAGCTGGTGCCCTCTGCTGGCGAAATGAACAAATGCAGAGATCCGTAATCATTTTTTAGCAAATACAAGAAGTATTTCCAGAATTTTATGACCCGGTTATGGGAGGGTGTAAATGGATTTAGCAGGAAAATGAGCAAGGCTGTTTAAGAGACAATTGTGTCATTGACCTCCTGGTCATTTATTGGCGATGACAGACATCCCCCGCCCAATCAAAATGGATCTCCCGGTCTTCTGTCATTGCCAGTGGCACCGAAACATGAAAATCCATGGACTGCTGTCTTTTTGCGACTATTCACTTTTCTGGTTGCAGTTGCCTGATTTCCAGATTTCTTTTTCATGCAAATGTGCTTTTTAAACCTCCTTTTGAAGCATACCAACACACACACATGAATCTTGTTCCAATGAAAACGTCCCGATGACACAATGTTTACCAAGTTTGGCAATTGGCAGTCATGTCCGTGTGGTGTTAGTAGAGCTCAAACAAAAAGTCCTGTCCTTGCTACAAAGTGTTTGTTCTGCTGCTGCTTCAGTCTTAGCCAGCTCTCTCCTTTTTCTATCTTTGTTTCTCTTTCTTTCTGCCACCTGCGTTGTCTGTGGTTGGCTTTAGTTTGATTGCGTTGCGGAGCCGGGCTGTCCCGCATTGTGGCGTCAAGGCTTGCGCAAAACTGGCATTTCTCTCGTGCCCAAAAAAGCCACGGTGAGGCCAGTCGGGTGCTGTGGACCCCAGTGTTTTTTTTCTCTCCCCTTTCTCTCATGAACCTGTACTAAACGCACCCAGACTTCTCCTCACAACCGTCTTGGCTGATCTGGGTGACACTGACATGCACTCGTCAAATCCACTCGTTTTGATCAGAAATCAGTGATTGCGTAATCGGCTTGGCACTTTGCGTCGGTGTGTGTTGCTTGTTAGATGTATTCATGAGCACAAAGTGTTGATAGATTTACAATAAAGCAGTGGTGGGAGACAAAAATGGAATCGACGTGCTGGTAGTCTTCATCAGCGTTAAAAATCTACCACAGAGCTGTCAAATACTGCAAATATTCATTTGATAGTTTACTATGCCAGTTTTTCACTAAATTTGCATTTTACCACAAACTACAGCAATTTGTAAAAAAATATAATGTTTAAAGTTAAGTAGATGTGTGTTAGCTATGTACACAAAGTGAAAACTTGAGTAATAGTTCATTTGCGGTTTGTGTTTGTACTTTTTTTTTTTGCGAGAATTAACTATTGAAAAAGGAAAGTATTCTAAAAGCACTAGAAAATTCGATCATATTGGGATTTATTTTTGTACGCGTGTAAATGCCACTAGGTGAAAGGGTCTCAAAATCGGAAAATTCTCTTTACCCACAATGAAATAAGATTTTTGACGTTTGGCAGCTCTGCTACGAATGTTTCTGTCGTCTCATTCAAAGATTTCGGTCCAAAATGTTAAACGTTATTTGACAATTTGGCTGGCTCAACCCATCCCACCTCTGCCGTGAAGTTAGAAAAACTAATAATCTGTGTTCCTTTTAATAATTGGCATGTCCCAAATACCTGATTCTTAACATTAAGGATGGACATGACTTGAATAGAATTCATAATATTTTTCACTTGAACCGTTAATTTTTTTTCAGGTGGCCACCCAACCCAGCAGCAAGGCGTCGTCCAAAGTGGAGGACGACCGCAAGGACGAGTCGCCGTCGTCGTGGCGCCTGGGCCTGCGCAAGACGGGCAGCTACGGTGCGCTGGCCGAGATCACGGCCACCAAAGAGGCGCAGCGGGAGAAGGACACCTCCTCTGGGGTGATGCGATCGGCGTCCAGCCCGCGCCTCTCGTCCTCGCTGGACAACAAAGACAAAGAGAAGGTGCGCCTTTGGGAGACGCCCCGCCCCGTCGGGCTCGCGGGATTCGTGTGAGCGTGAAACTTTTTGCAGGAAAAGGACAAAGGAACTCTCCTCGCCTACGTGGCACCGACTATTCCCAGAAGACTGGCCAGTGCGTCGGATATTGACGAGAAGGAAAACAGGTGAAAATCGAAGAGTTTGACAATGGCGAAGCTGCTGATGCCGCTTGTAATATCACTCAAATTTTCTCCAAAATGGATGGGGTGCCCAATCATTATACACTAAATTCAAGATTCGGTAGATGGCGCTGACAGCTTGACTGTCTGGGTACATTGCTTGCCGACACGCTCTATTTATAGAAGGAAAAGGCGGACGTGTGAAAGGAGAATGCGCGTGTGCATATGCTTAAAGCGTGAGAATATTAGCAGTTGATGATGACGTTTTCGTCTGCCACCAGTGACCGAGACGATCCGGATTAGAGCCGAAATGGGTAAAACGACATTGGTTTTACCTTAAAAAAATCCTGTGCAAAAGTTGTTATACAACGCACACCGTTTGAAATGATAAAAAAATACGGGAAAAACGTATACCTAAGTTATGGCATAGCATGCTAGCAATCGGCAAAAACAATCATCTTTTAATTTTTTTTTCAGTGGGCGGGACCCAGGCACCTGAGAGAGGCGAATTAGGGTCTAATTTGTGTGCTATGTCCAAATATGGCGTGCAATCATTTTAAAGTCACTTGCTGTATTATTTTGATGGCACTTCTAATAGTATCGGCATGTGTTTAGGGACTCGGGGGCACTGATCCGCAGCGGTTCGTACACCCGCCGACGGTGGGAGGATGAACAGAAGAACAACGAAGGAACCACCTCCGCCAACAGAACCTCCAACTACCAGAGAAGGTGAGCGGCCCACAGCAAAAGAGGGAGTTGCTTGTATGCCGTCACGTTGTCACGCTTATCACGGAAAGCGCTTTCGCCAAGTCAGCCGCATGCGTGTTGCATTCACGTCACATCAGGACTTTGAAAATTGAGAAGACGCGTCCGGCGTTGACGTGACTGCAACCACGGCGTGGTCTGTTTTGTATCAATGTGTGCGCGTGTCCACCAATTAACGAGCTTCTTCGACGGCCAGCACGTCCCACACGCTAGCGCTAGGGCGGAGTGGCAGCACGCGGGACGTGCCGGCCAAGTCTTCGTCCACCTCCAGCTTGGACCCTAACACCTGTAACGCTAAACCCTGGCAGCCGCCCGCCTCCCACTACCAGTCATACAGCATTTATCGCAGGTACACCCATTTGACCATGCGCCGCTTTTCGAACCCCTGCTATTAACGGCGGCTGGCGCCGGCCGGCCGGCTTCTCGACGTAAAAGCAATACGACGGATCCCTTTTCCATGCTTTGGCGCCTCCCTAACGTTAATCCGCGCGTCCGCCCCGTAGCGGTTCTTTCGGCAGACGGAGCGACGACTTGAGCTCCTCGACGGCCACCGCCGCCCCGTCCTCCGCGACGACCGCTACCACCACCTCATCGTCGTCATCGATTACCTCGTCCACGGGCCAACGCGGCCTGGGCTCCGGCCTGGGCTCCGCCTCCACGCGCACTGGCTCCAGCAGTTTCACCAGCCGGTACTGGTCCGAGGAGAGCGCGGAGAGGGAAAAGGACAAGGAACGGGAGTCGGCCGCCGTCATCCCCACCATAAACACTGGCTCTACCACCACCTCCACCGCGTTGACCGCTACTACCTTCGGCACGTCCGGCACCACGGGGACGGGCCCTGAACGACGCAGGTAAGGGGAACGAACGCCCGCCGGACAGAGTGCCACGAAACGTTAAAACCGTTGTTCTATTAGATCGTACCTGACACCCGTACGAGACGAAGAGTCGGAATCCCAGAGGAAAGCCCGCTCCAGACAAGCCCGCCAGTCCAGGAGGTCCACACAGGTGCGTTGATGGGAGCCCCGCCCACCCCACCAAACAAAAGATCACGACGAAAGTGACCTCTCTTTTTGCTAGGGCGTCACTCTGACGGACCTGCAAGAGGCCGAGAAGACCATCGGCAGAAATCGTCCCACAAAGACCCGCGAGGAGGAGAAGCAGGACAAGGAGAAGCAGCAGGAGGACAAAAAGGAGTTCGAGTTGAAGGACGACGAGTACCGACCAAAATATCGCAGCTTCGAAGATGTACGTTCTTGCCGCAGTTTCCTTTCAGACCAGCATTAGAACGGAGGTCTTCTTCTTAATTCGCCAGCGCTACCGCAGCACGTCCTCTGCCCCGTCGTCCTCCATTTCCGCCGTCGGCACCGCGCCGACGCCCGGCTTGCTCAACAGGCCCAACAGCCTGACGGGCATCTCCTCCTCTTATGGCCGCTCCTCCAGGGATAGCGAGAAAGGTTGGCTCTCGTTGAAATTCACGGCGAAAAGAGCCACGCTCGTGGTCGCTCCTGGTCGACGTTCGTGTCTTTCCCAGAATTGGACAAGAAGGAGGAGGAGAAGGAGGGCGATGACAAGTCTCAGCCTCGCTCCATCCGGGATCGCAGGCGGCCCCGCGAAAAGCGACGATCCACCGGCGTCTCCTTTTGGACTCAAGATGTAAGGCGCCGTCCGTCCGTCCGTCTCTGATATCTGGAATAAAGCCGCCTTCCTTACCCAAACTGTCACGGCGCTTCGCAGGGCGACGACAACGACCCCGAACAGCAGTCCGACTCGGAGGAGGGCAGCATCAAGGGAGAGGTGACGCAAAATGGCTCCTTGACATTTAAAATCAAGCGAGACCCACTATTTTTTTTTTCTTTCTTTTTTCCCCCACTGCTTTGGGATGTCGAGACCCCCGGCTTTCATAGTCCCCTTCAACTCTTGAATCCAGATTGACCCTCCCTTACTCACTTCCTTTTATTTGCCAAGGGATTTATCCTTTTATAAAGGGCAATCAGACGTTGAAAAGAAATGAATGCGGTCACTTTGCTTTTAGGGAATTGCTTTACTCATTTGTGGCCTCCTCTGAAAATTCAATAATATATCAGGAACATATGCACAAGTCAGTAATAGTGAATATTCCAATAATATATTTTTAAATAAATTACTTCCCTGAATTTGACACCCTAAACGATTTATTTAAAGATACACACTATTGTCTTGATTTTCTAAAGTCTTTTTTGTGTGTGTGTCTTTTCCAGCAGATGGACAGGTTGTCCAGGTGAGTCAGTTGACTTTTGTTTCTCAGTTTTGGTTCCGATCCACCTCTTAATGTCAACTCCTGCTGCAGGAGCGACGGCGCCAGCACCGTGTCCTCCCTGGACCGCAACGACTCCCTGCTCAGCCGCAACTACGGCGAAAGTCGGAGGACCTACTCCAGCCGGCTGGACAAAGACGACGCCACCGATTACAAGAAGGTAATGACGTCCGTCCGTCCGACCGACTGAGGCCACACTTACCGTATTTACTCGCATCCAAGCTGCATTTGTTGGACAAAAAAATGATGACCGAATCGAGGGTACGGCTTATATTCGCATAAAAACACGACGCACGAAACTGCAAGGTGACAAAGATGAAACACCATATCGCTATGGTGCCATGACGCAAGACAATGTGGCCGATACGGTCATTTATTTATTTAAAATAGAGAAAAGATAAACTGATAAAGCGCTAAACAGAATTTATTTTGACATCTATGAATGAAATTCATGGAAAAAACCCAATCTTGCATTAAACGTAAAAAACCTCACTTACCCTTGATTTTGAAATAAAACAAAATTCTACTTTGATTTGTTCGAAAGTCTCAACTATTGCAGTAATATGAACTATCGAAAGAATCGAAATATTTTGACATTACAAGCAATATGGCTGCCACGACATCTTAAACTTCTGTTAAGAAAATTGTAATTTTTGTCATTAAAAAGCATCAGGTTCTCATCAAGATAGACTTTTTTTTCTTTTTTCAAATTGAATAATTTGATATTTTGCATTTACAAAGACAGCCATATTAACTTCCTTATGATATTGACCCTAATAATGTGCTTTTGATTCGTAAAACCATGAATATGGAGGTGAAAATTGTGACTCGGGTCGGCTTATACGAGAGAAATTGTAAAATTCAGCAATTTTAAGGGTGTTGCTTGTACGCACGGGCGGCTTATATGCGAGTAAATACGGTAAAAGGTTTTCGGAATGTTCCCAGCTCTACGAGCAAATCGTGGCTGAGAACGAGAAGCTGAAGGCACAGTTACGCGACACAGACCTGGAGTTGGCCGACTTGAAGCTGCAATTGGAGAAGGCCACGCAGGTGCTTTCTCTTTTTTTGTTTCCTGTTCTTCTTCTTCCCCTCACTATAAAGCTTTCTGACTCTGTTTTATTTTTGCAGCGGCAGGAACGCTATGCTGACAGGTCGCAGCTTGAAATGGAAAAAAGGGTAACACAACATTAACATGGCTAAACACAAATCTGAAACATTAAATATTGAAAAACATGACTTTTTAACAGCCAGTCTTCCCAATTTAATTGCGTGTGTGATGCCATTAATAGAAAAATACAATTAAAAATGGGATCATCCTACAGATAATTTATTACAAATAAGAGTTTTAAAATAAAATAATAATAGAAATAATATTAATAAAAAATGATCCCTTTTTAATTTTGTTTTGAAATGTATATTTTTATTACATTTTTTATTTTTGAGACATTTAAACTATTTAATATGAATGCTATTTTTACGTATATTTTTTTCATTTCATTTTGCGTTTAGCTTTTTTTTTTTACAGTGAACACATTAAATTCTTTTTTTAATAATACAGATTATGATTATTGTACATAAAACACCCTTATCATTCAAATAATTCCATATAAGTATAAAAATAACCGCGTTTAAGTGTTAACATGCAGCAGAAAATGAGAGTAAAAATATTTCACACGTTTTTGTTTTTTTTAATATATTTAAAGGTAACGAGCAGGCCTCAGTATCATCCGCTTGCTGGTATGAAATGAAGCCAACTTGACTTAAAAACATTTATTTATTCCTTTTTTTTTTTGCTGATGTCACTTGTAGCCGCCGCGTGCCACCTTCACCTTCTCCTTCCGTCTTTTTCTCCGAGATCGCCGCTTGTCCAGACATTTCCTATATCTATATTCTGTGTGTTTTTGATCATGGCGCATGTGTTACATCAGAATGGAGGGGGGAGGGGTTTTGATGACCTCAACCACGTGTTGATCACAGAGTGTTGATGGCTGACGCTTGTAGACTCCTCACGTGTGCCTTTGCCCACGGCACGCTTTGCCGCCCCTCATCACGCAAAAAAGTCTCATTCTCGCAATCTTTGTCGTCCGACAGGAAAGACGAGCTCTCGAAAGGAAAATTTCTGAGATGGAGGAAGAACTCAAGGTAAAGCTAACTAAAACCATTTTCATCCTTACACATTACCGCTGTGTCGTAGTCCTGTCAACAGCCGTCGGAGGGCGTTGTTGAGTTTCATCATGGTTAACCGTACTGTATTTCTGACAAAAACGAATGTCACGGTGTTGTTGAAGTGAGTCCACAAGGGTCCAAAATCTGTCCTCCATTTTCTAATAATCTTCCTTTTTCTTTGCTTGTCTTCTCCTGTCGCTCCCTTCTTCTATTCCTGTGTTCCTCTCACTCTCTTCTTCTTCTTTTCGTCCACATTTGTTGTTTTTGTGGTCGCGCGGCTGTTGTATGTGGCTGCCCCCCTCTTCCCCTTCCCCCAGAACCTCCCCCAGGTAAAGCAGGTTCAGACTCTGCGTCAGGTTAAGGAGCGGCTGCAGGCCGAGAACCGGGCGCTGGCCCGCGTGGTGGCGAAGCTCTCGCAAGCCACCTGCAGCCAGCTGCCCTCCGTCGACCTCTAAAGGCGGAGCCACGCTTTCAGCCCTCTTACCCCCAACCCCATGTCCCCACCCCCAGGTGCCTGACTGGTTTTCAGCTCCCTGCTGTTGGTGTTTATTTTGCGGGGGTCTTGTAGTTAAAGCACGGGCTGGACGATTGATTTTCACTCTTTTTTTTGTGTGCGTGTGTATGTCAGGTGTGGTGTGTGTGTGTGTGTGTGTGTGTGGGTGGGTGCGCAATTTTAGACGTCCTATTTGGGCAATATCTGTCTGCGGGTAAAATTTAAAAATCAATGACTTTCTTTGTTTATTTTTGGTAAACAAAACATCAACTGAGGCTGATTTGGGATGTTTTGGTACAATCGTTCATCCCTAGTTTATATTTGCATGAAGTCGCAAGACCCCCCCTCCCCCTTGAGCCTGTTCTAAAAAAAACATGGTGGGTAAATGACCACTTCGTTCAGCCACTTCCCGTGTTTGTGCCATTTTGTCTGGGCCGGCGGATGTTTGTTCATCTTCAGTTGAGGCACATTTGTGTCGGATAGAGGGTTCCAAAAGTATTGGGACACAACAGAGGGAGCTGTACGTCGGTAGTCGACGTTTCAGCGCCGTGTGCATAGTACACTCATACCTCTACCTACGAATGCCTCTAGGAACGAAATTTTCAGGTTACACATTTTTTTATATGGAAATGAGTGACTCAAAATACGAAAAAGATCCAAGTTACGAAATTTCCCAAAAAGTAAATGCATTTTCAAGTTACGAAAAAAAAGTTCTCGAACCAATTAGTTTCGTAAGTAGAGCTAAGACTCTAATTGAATCCCGTATGACGAAACCTTGGTGGATGTCATTCTTAAGTGAAGTGTCCCAATACTTTTGTCTAGATGGCAGCGCAGAGTGATGGCGGCAGCTGTTTTGTATTGTTTTCTTTGCAGTGTGTCGTCCCGGCGTTTGCGCGTGCATGGCTTCTCTTCTCTGACTTGGCGCAGTCCAACGTGTCTCAGCGGCTTTGTTAATTTTTTTTTTTTTTTTTTGCCCTATTTTCCAGACGCTGCCTGACTTGAAAGCGGACAACCAGAGGCTAAAAGATGAGAACGGCGCTCTCATTCGAGTCATTAGCAAGCTGTCCAAGTAGAGCCCACCTCCGAGACCACCGCCACCTCCACACCGCCACTCTAGCGCCCTCTGCCAGTGACTAATGGAATTGCACATTTAGAATTGCGAGAGACATCAGAGCGCCCCATCCCTCGTTTACAAGCCCGACGTCTATTTAACCAGTAAGCCTTAGTTGTACATAAAGAGGATCGCTCTTGAGGAAGAGTCATTATTATTATTATTATTATTATTAATATTATTCTGTTGATGACGACAACACCTGATTTTATTTGTGCCACGTCACCTTTACTTCCTCCTGTCGCCAGTGTGCTGTGCCCCCTTGTTTCTCCTTCGTCCCTGAAAAGTGCCACTTCCGGTCTTTTTTTTCTTCTTCTCCTCTATCTCCATCCTCACGCGTGCACTCACTCGCACCCGCGCACACTCGTCTCGTCAGCTCCCGTCCCCGTTGGTTTTACTGCCCAGAGGGAAAATAAACAGACAAAAAAAAAAGTTGAAATCTGGAGGAGGCGGAGCTGGTGGAATTTAAGCTTTCACTGAATGTGCAATATGCATTATGATTTTGTTTTTTTTATGCTTTAAAGAAATCACTCGGTTTGTCGGACGTGTCACTCTTCTTTCACTTTCTCCCTCGTTTTTTTTTTTTTGGCTTGTAGTGTGTTAGTTGATTTATACTCTGTATTTGTCACCTTGTTTTAACAGGTACTGAGTGAAGCTATGTGTAAATACATATATATATAGAAAACATATGTGTTTATACATAAGGCTGTATGTTTTTGTTTGATAGATCATGCTGAGTCTGTTACTATTAAAAGTATACCAATTCTACACAGGACAAGCAGGTGTCTATTTTATTTTCCTTTTTTTTTTTTCAGAGGTTAAGTGTTCCAGGTTTAAAAGCAGGATGTCCGACAGTCTTTTGTCTATTTTTTTTCCACCGAAAGTGTTGAAAAAGTGCTTAACTATCGTTCTTAGTTTGTTGCTAACTTGGCTGTCCTGTTTTGTTTTTGTTGCCAACGAATCTTGACCTTTTTACAAAAAGTCTACGTGCACTGTCGACGCCGCGAGTCCAAATCACGTCGTTGAATATACCATGCCAGCTTTTATGCATTTCAGTGGCCTTTTTATTAAGCGTATTTTTGCCCAAGAAGAAGAAAAAAGGAAGAAGTTGCGACAAGTAGACTGATGAACTACTCTGGTTAGGTTTTCTTTTCTTTTTGTTTTTCTTGTAAAATAGGTGTGTGGCTTAATACATGCAAGCTGTGCTGTGACTACAAACCACTGAAGAGTTCATTAAAAATAAACTTGTACATTGTAAAGTACACGTCTCACTCATTTTTAAAAAAAATACAAGTCTTAATAAAAAATATTTAAAATTTCGTTTTTAATCTTTTTGAGCGAGGGAAAATAGGTTTGCAACCTGCAGCACTCAATCTCGCCACAAGAGTGCGACAATTTTCTGGATCAAAATGCGTTCGTTTGTTATGTCTGTTTTAGGTGTCCCATGAATTTGAACTCAGAAGGATGGCAGCGATTTGTCGCCTTTCCCTGCTAATAAGTACTAAAGACAGGTTCTGCTTGATTAGTTGCTTTGGTATTGGTCTTGCTGGTTCAGAAACCACCCAAGGAGAAGGAGGTAAATTTGACCAATTGGACCTTCCATATTTGTCCGAACGTATACGATTTCCACAACCTTGTCTGCATCAGTGCATGATTGACGTTCATTTTTGTGTTTCAAAAATAATGACCATTGGGAATCGGGAATTAATAAAACAAAAATGACTAGCCGAGCACTAACTGGCAAGCGTGGGAGCGAACACTGCGTTCTTGTGACTCAAAAACATTCTTGTCACTAAAGTGCCTCCTAATAGCTGTCTTCCCGTCGCGATCTTGCACTATTATGCAAATAAAGTCAACAAACTTTCGATTGCTCCAGAGCTGTCACATGTTGATGTAACAACGTGATGATCATATTTCCCAGCCCTTTACGAGGTCGTAAATGTCACATCGGATCGAGTCTGAGGTGGTTGTTTTCCCAGTAGCGCTTCGGCCCCGCTCGGAAATCTTCGGCCATTTCCGGAGTCCGAAGAGCGGCGTCGGCTCTCCGAGCGCCACACACCGCAGTCAGGCGAGTAGACGTCGGGCACACCTGGTGGCAAGCTCCGCTTGATGACTTTGAGGAAGTAAACATACACACGCAGGTGAAACTCGCTCGAGCGCCGACCGCGTCGCCTAAAAGTCGTTTTAAAAAGTTACTATTTGCAACTTTTGAATGAATTTCCGTCTCAAACGACTCTCGCTTTCGCAGAAGTGGTTTTCCGCCCACCTCGTGTTCGTCTTCCAAAAGCTCCCGGGGCGAGAACCCGAGGAATGCGGCGGCGTTTTTGAGTGGAGGAGCACCTAGTCGCCGTTGAAATTGACACTACAAAACGAACATGGCCACCGGCGGCTTCAAGTCGAGCGCCACCACAGACTTCCTGGAGGAGTGGAAGGCCAAACGGGAGAAGATGAGAGCCAAAATGCTGGGGGACATCGCCGCCGCCACCGGGGCTGGTACCTCGGGCTCTTCGGGCAATTGCCGCCCGTCGGAGGAGCCGCAGGACCCCAAGAGCGATTCGCCGGACGGGGGGACCCCCACCGACTCTCCTGCGCCGTCCGAGAAAAGCAAGGAGAAAAAGAGCAGCGGGCCCAGCACCAGGAAGGGCAAAGGGCAGATCGAGAAGAGGAAGCTGAGGGAGAAGCGAAGGTCCACAGGTGTGGTCAGCATGCCCTCCAATGAGGTCAGTTTTGCCACCGATTGCGTCAAAACGCCCGTTTTTGCAATACATGTTCAATCCATCTGGATTGAGAAATCCAGAGTCCAAAATCCACTCCAGATCGATTGCCACTGAAACATATCTCATCGTCGATCCCTAATTGGTGGGAGGTAGTGTTTGCAAATAATCTGATTGTTTAGATCAAACAAACTGCAGATGTTGGTTGGCAAAAGATTAAGCAAAAAGGTAAAAACAAAATAGAGAATGAATGCATAGTGAGATTCAAATGGTTCGTTTGTAAAATGAATTTGCTTGTCACGACGCGTCCGATTGTTTATATCTGAACTGTGCATGCCCAAACAACAGGGGGCCCTGTAGTCCTCAGCTCTAGTTATGTTTTCAGCCCAAATCAGCATGAAAATTTAAAATCCATAATAAAGGGAAACTTCCGACTAGATGCAGTGCAGCTCGCTTCTGGAGTAAAGCCACCTCTTCCGCATCCAGTGGAACCAGATGAAGTGGCTGGGGCATTTTATTAGATGAGGTGAGGTGTTCTGGCCATGTCCCACAAATCCAAAAGTGGATGCAATTTAAACAAATAGAAGTTACAAAAAGACAAAGGGAAAAAAATCCTCAACAAAAGTAATGAAACACTTGTCAATGCTAAATAGATATTTTGAAACCCCTTTTGAAGCAGACGTTTTGGAACGAAGGCAAAAACAGTGTCTACCGTCGTCTTATCTCATGTCGTAGGCCATGTCGACGGCTGAAAGCGAAAGTCACCCAACCCGTTTAAAGTTCACGTCGCGCGTGAAAGTCAATTTGGATGCCACCGTATCTTAATCACAATAATTTCAGTTGAATTTGAATCCAAGCCAATGAATGCACCTATCAGGCGTGCCGCTCAAACCGGTCGCTAAAATCGTCGGACGCCATTTTGTGTCCAGAGCGCAATCCTGACTCCCTCCTCACGACACACAAACAAATCGCCCCTTCCCCGTTCGCTCATAATGGACGTCCATCGCCGTCCGTGTCGGGGAATGGTGACGGCGGCCTGGTTGTCGGCTTTCAACGAGGGCGCCGACGTAAGCGGCGTGTGCGTGACGCAGACACAAAAGCTCTGTTGCTGTTCAGTCAGTCAGACTAACGACGCTTGCTGCCAACGGTGCCTCGTTGTTGCCATCCCCGCTGCAGCTCTTTGCGGGCACCATGGAAACTTTGACATGCGCTCACCAACGCTAACATCAACGTCATTGCGATAATAAAAGAACCACCGAGAAAAAAAAAGCCCTTTATAAAGAGATAAGAATCCGCTTTTCAAAATAATATCCCCAAAAGTATGTATTCCAGATAACAAACACATATTTTTTTAATTTGGGGGGGTTGTAATATCTAAGCCACATATTTAATTTGAACAGAAAATTGGTATCATATGTGAATAAACAAATAAATGGAATGAAAGAAATTGCTTCCCCCGGTGGATTGACGCTGCCATTTTCTTAGCCCAGTGTTTCCCAACCTTTTTTTTGACTTTTTGCATGAAAAAAATCTTAGGGGACACTACCATCTGAAAACCTTTTCATTTAAAACTATATCGCCTATATTAACAATAGTCATTCTCATCAAAGTTTTATCAGCAGGAATCACATAAACCTCCAAAATGATTCCAAAATGTAATTTTTCACACTGACCTAATGTCACCAAAAGTTGATGTCTGCGGACCATGAATAACTTGGAGTGATGCAAAAATAAGTAATGTCATGTTTTTAATTGCATCATTTTATGACTTTTTTCCAAATATGACTTCAATCCGTTTTTGCTACTGCAACCAAATGGCGCCGCTCAAGTGACAGCCGGTAGCAGTAGCTCGGTCCGCTTTTGCTCGTTTTGTGTTTTTGCTACTTTTCTGTCTTTTTTTATTGCATATTGGTATTTAGTTTTTTTTACCTAGGTCTACAATGTCTTGTGTGTCTTGTGTCTGTCTTGCTACTGCAACCAAGAAATTTCCCGAATTCGGGATGAAATAAAGTTCTAACCTAACCTAATCTTACGCTAAATATTAGGCAAAAAATGCGCTCACACAGACCCTAGAAACCAAAAAACTTCCGGTTCACGTTAGAGAAAAATAAACCACAAAATGACTGTTTCACAATTTGAATCTTGTAATAGTATAATCTATAATTTAACGTTCATCATATTTTGATTTTAACCTTGTAATAGTTCAATTTTAATCTCGTTATATTCATATTATTTCTCTCTCTCTGAATATTACATTGTATGTCTTCTTCCAATCAAAGAAGCGAGGCCCGCGCAGCCGAGCGCAGATGTCGGCGACCCCTTTGTTCGATTTCCCGCGGATCCGCCCCACTCCGGCACTAACAAACAATTAACTGACATTAAGCCAAATGTGGAATAAGGGCTTTTGATTTGCTGCGCGGAAATGGAATAAGTGGCGGTTAACGTTTCCGTCTGCTCTGCCCTTTCTGGCAAAGTCATTAGCCTCAGTTTCGCCGCTGCGTTTTAATAAAAAAGGTGATTAGCGGGAGGACAAAAGCCTGAAACGGTGGTGTGGGTTAAATTTCTGGATGGCCAGGAAGCGCACTTTGGTCCCCGACACAATGGATCATTTGCAGATGCTTGGACAAACACCACGCAAAGTAAACAGACATGAATGTGTTGGTTTCGGGCAGGATTTTTTTTTCCGCAGCATGTCAAATGG